>NW_024870789.1:4710000-5175000 GCF_019054845.1 Dipodomys spectabilis
TCACGTTGCAAGGGGGGGTATGGAAGGGTCCATGACTTGTCTATACTTAGCACAGAGTATCAGATGGCCAGCCGAGTGTGGTGGTGCTCTCCTGTAATCCCAGCACTTCAGGAGGCTGAGGTAGGAGGATCTCTAGTTTGAGAACAGCTTGGATTACTTGGTGAGACCCTGTCTCAAAACCAAACCCAAATGAAAAGAATTCTGCATTCATTCTATTCTTTTTGAGAAAGAAGTGTCTGTTGGCTGCCCCAAACATAAAAAGCTGGTGGCCTCAAATCTCCATTCTCTCCTGTTTTGCTGCCCCAGTACCTGGTCCCCGGGGCAGAGGAAATAATAGGTGCTCACTTATCAGTAACATGAGGGAGAGGCAGACCCACTGCTTCTCCTGACCTGCGCTGCCCAGGCGGGGCTGTCTTCCTGATGCGTTTGTCCAGCGCTCTGGCCTGGCTGAACCCCACTTCCTTTCTCTTGGGGTTCTTGTTCTCTCATTACCCTGCCTGTGGCCGGCACTTTCCGGAGGAAGACGCCCACAATTCACAACCCCAAAGCCTTGGCTGAATGCCACACCCGAACCGGAGAGAGCTGGCTCCTTTTTGTATTTGTATTTTTATATTTTGCTGGTCCTGGGGTTTCAACTCTAGGGTCTCACATTTGCTTTGCAGACGCTTTACCATCGGAGCCACGCCCACCACGTTAGCCACGCCCACACCAGCGAGCCATGCCCTTTGTGTTAGCCCCGCCCACAGCAGACCAGGCACGGCCCATCGCTTTAGCCACGCCCCCCACCGCGAGCCACGCCCTGTGGTTTTGGCCTCGCCCACTCCACGAACGCGCTGTTTGGGCCACGCCCTCCCCCAGTCTTCTTTTTCCTTTAGTTTTCAGACAGTGCCTGGCAATTGTGTCCATGCGGGGCCTCAGCCTGCACATCTGCCTTCTGAGTATCTGGGATGACAGGTGTGTGCCACGACGCTCGGCTCACATTGATTGAGTTGGGAATCTTGATAACTTTTGTGTCCTGGCTGGCCTCTAATGTCTCAAGCCTCCTAATCGCTGCCTCTAAAGTTATCTGGGATGACAGGAGCGGGCCACTGTGCCTGGCTGGACCTGGTGGGTTTTGTTGTTGTTTGTCTCTATTTTGCAGAGGAAGTGGAGAAGGTGCCAAGGTCCCTGCCTGTGTCTCTTCAAGTGTGGGACAGGTGAGGATCACTTAGGCAGTGTGTAGAAGGGTTTCCAGAAGGTCTTAGCCCTTCCCATGCCACCCCATGCCCAGCCCAGTCTTGTTTCGTTCCTCCGCTCTTTGGCACAAGCCAGGAATGTCCTCCCTCCCGGCTTGCCAATCCTTCCCACCCCAGGCTGAGCTCAAATCTCCCTCCAGCTTTCCCGAGCCCGGGGCTCTTCTTGCCTGCGGCTTGTCTGGCCCGAAGCAGCGAGCCTGGAACACGTTCGTCTTGTTTTATGTGGCTTTGGCTCGCAGCACCGGCCAGCCTGGGGCGGGACTCTGCTCTCTCGCGTCTAAGAATCAGGATCAGAACAATTTTCTGGTCTGGGCTGGAGCTTTTTCCTCAAACAGCCCTAGTATTTCTGCTTGCACACGGCCCTGATGGGCGCTTGCTACCCTCAACTATGAGGTCACCCATGCCTGACTTCCAAAGTGGACACAGCCTGGCACTGCCATCTCCCCTGGCCCGCTCCTCTGTCCACTTGCTGACTCCTCTCCCCTCCCCTTCTTTTCCCCCCTCTTCCCTTCCTTCCCCTTCCCTCCCTTTCCCTTCCCTCCCCTTCTCTCCTCTCCTTGCCTCTCCTGTCTTGCTATGTAGCCCAGGCTAGCCTCTAACAACCCTCCTGCCTCCACTTCCTGAGCTCTGGGATTACAGGCATGCCCCGTTGCACTTTGTTCAACACTCACTTTGGTTTCCAGTTTTAACTCAGATGTCCCTTCCGCCGTGAAGCCCTCCTGGATTTCTTGGGGCTCCTCTGGGGCTCCCTTCTTTCCCCAGCCTGGCTGCTTTCTTCATCTATATCTACATCAACTGCCTGTCCCCCATTCCCGAAGGAAGTCAACCCTAAACATTAAACATGGGACCAAACTACAGTGATGTCAGGTCAGTAAATACAGGTCACATAAACCCTGCCTGGACACTGTGCTCCAGACTCAAAGACCCACAGGCTGCCGGCTTGGTAAGTGAGGGCTGGGCCAGCAGGCATTGGCAACAGGCTTTGCTAAACCAAAGTCCAGGGGCCCACCTGGTAAGCAGATAAGACCGCGCATGGCCAAGGGCTTTTCAAAAGCAAGCTGTCCTCTGTGGATGGGTGACTGTAACTGTCCCTGCCCCCATGGGGACTATGTTTGCCCTCCTGCCCTGGTGACAGCAGCCCAGAGATCAAACTGAACCTGAGCTGTGTAGCCTGGTGACTCATCATAGACACCTGAGCGCCTATATGTATAAGAAGAGAAGGCTCAGCTAGGTGCTGTGGCTCACTCCTGTAATTCCAGCTCTCAGGAGGCTGAGGTCTGAGATGGAGGGTTGAAGTCAGCTGAGTTGAGCTTTATCCTTGCAGGGAGGGAGCCGCAGAGCCCAGCGATGTCACACAGTGGTGGGACTCAGCCAGGCCTGCCCCTCCCCAGAGGCTGCCTGGCCCCTCACCTCCACCTTCCTTGTCTTTTGGGGAGGTTGGGGGGGTGGTTCTGGGGTTTGAACTCTGAGTTTCATGCTTACTTGGCTTGCTTGTTCGTGGCTGGTGCTCTACCATGTGAACCACACCTCCAGCCTGGCATTTTTCTGGTTATTTGGAAGATAGAGTCTTAGCATACTTTTCTGCCCAGGCTGATCTCTGATTTCAGTCCTCCAGCTCTCAGCCTCCTGAGTAGCTAGACTTACAGGTGGGAACCACCAATGTCTGGCCAGGAAAAACAAGCTGGCTGATTTACCAACTAGCTGCTCAGACATCTCCTCCCCCTTCCCCTACCTCCACCAGGGGCTGCCTGAACCTCAGTTTCCCCACTTCAGGGGATGATTTTCACATTTCTGGGTTCCCCCAGGATTAAGGACAACACTTGGATGCCTGGAGAGGAGGGGGTCAGGTGTCTGTGCAGTGCCCTCTGACCCCCACTGTCCCAGCCCAGGAACACGGGGCCCTCGGCACTCCAGCAGTGCCCTGGGAGCAGTGGCCACGCCCCTCCAGCCTGTTCTGGTCCCCCACCCTGGCCCCCAGCATCCCCTGTGAGAGCCAGCAGAACTGAGCTCCACTATCCCCTGCTAGCTAGCCTCGCTATCCTTGCGGGGCTCTGCACCCCGGCTGCCATCCCAGACACCCTGCCCTGAGCCTAGATGTCCACCTGCCCAGGTCCCAGGTGTGGACTGAGTGCCTGGCATCTGCAGTCATTCGGCATCTGCAGTCATTCAGCATCTGCAAGCCAGGCACACCTGCACACCTGACACATGCATGCACACCTCACACACGCACACACGCTCCGACCTGAGAACCCTCCCCCCCGCACCCAGCTCTACCCACAGACTCTCCAATCCCAGGGGAACTGAGGGATTCTTGAGGGATGAGGACCTTGCTGAAATCACCCCGCTCCTTCTTCCCAGGAGTGCAGGGAGCCCTTGTCTGCCCACCCGTGGGACCCCTGGGAAAGCTGGGTTTCCCATACCCTGGGGGGGGCAGCAGACACTGGATCCTGGGGTGTCTGTCTGGCAGGTTGTTATAGAGCAGGGCTGGCTCTGGTGGGGAGACCTCGGGGTATAGGGCTCCCTCTGGCCCCTTCCAGCTGCCAGGCCTCCTGTCAGTCCAGCCACCTGGCTGGCAGGGCCCAGGGCCCAGAGCTGCTGTGGGGGCCCTTACCTCCAGGCTGCGCGGGGTGCAGGAGGCTCAGTAAGAAGAGCAGGAATCCGGGGTGCTGGGCCGCTGCAGACAGACCCGCCATCTCGGGGAGGAATGCGCCCAGCCTGCTCTGTGCACCTCGTTTTATCCCCAAGGCCTAATTGCAGCCTCCTTGGCTGGAGGGAGGGCGGGCGGGAGGGCGGGCGGAGGGGAGCTGGGGGAGGGGGCGCGGGGAGGGGGCAGTTACGAAAGGCCCCGCTTGCTCGCGAGCCCGCTGGGCTGGGTCTGCCCCGACTGGGATTTTTTTTTCCCCTACACATAGACACACACGCACACGCACACGCGCGCACACACTCACACGGCCCCCTCCCATTCCCTTCCCACTTTCCCTGTGTGGCTGTTCTGGCCCGGCTGGCCCGGATCCCGCCCCAAAGTGCGAGGGGCGCGCTGCCAGCTCAGCCCTGGGAGAGGAAGCGGGAGGGAGGCCTGGCCCGGCCCGGCCGCCAAAAACCTGCGCCCCAGCCAAGGCCCAGCGGCCAGGCCCCCGCCCCCCCCCTCCGGCTGGGCCCCGGGCCCAGTGTGG
Source organism: Dipodomys spectabilis (assembly GCF_019054845.1). NCBI lineage: Eukaryota > Metazoa > Chordata > Mammalia > Rodentia > Heteromyidae > Dipodomys > Dipodomys spectabilis. The sequence goes on from NW_024870789.1 coordinate 4,714,409, forward strand.
GGACACGGGCCAGCTGTCCCGCGCCTCGCCTCCGCCCTGGCCCTCAGACACCCTACACCCCCCTCCCACCCCAGGCCTGGCTACAGACAAGCTCTGTCCTGACTGGGGTTGGGGTGAAGTAGGCCTGGGGCTCCCGGGTGAAGGGCTGATGGGGGACAGCAGGCTGGCCCTGCCAGGTGGGCGCCTTGGGGGCAGGGTGCACCCATTGGGGCCGAGGGCTCAGCCACACAGGTGTGGGGTCCGCACTGCAGGAGCAGGGTGGGGGGGTGGGCTGTCCCCAGCGAAGGCCAGGCCAGTGCCTTCCCCGAGGACACGTGGGGCACGGAGGGCACCCAGACACACAGGGCTCCGGCTCTGCATAGCCTCTGGCAAAGGTCAGGCTGCACCCTGCATCCTGTGAATGGGGGAGCCAGCCCCTTCCCCATGGCACGAAGCCCCACAATAGCAGGGTCACCACCAGTAACCCCCATGGATCCAGGAGCCCCTGGTGTTCCCCCCACCCATGCACATGTACACACACACTTGCACATACAACACAATACCCGCACACCCATGTGCATGCATACACACATGCACACAGGCACACACACATCACATACACACACACACCTTTGTCTCTGGGAATGTCCAGGGCTGCAATTCCTCTAGTGACCAGGAGGGGGCGAGCCACCCCAGCCCAGCCCAGCCAGGGGAGCCCGGCCAGCCTGTCCTAGGTGAAGGGAGATCCCCAGGTTTTAGGGGGACGGAGAAGGGAGGGGCAGAGGAAGGTAGAGAAGGTCACATCCTTTTGAGCCCACACTAGTGAGTGAGAATGTGAGATGGGAGGAAATGGTCTACCTGTGCTGGGGGGGGGGAGGGGGAAGAGGGGAGTTCAGGCCGTGTGTCCTGGGGCTTTTCCCTGCCCTGGGGGGGTGGGGGTGGGCGATTAACAGCCCTCACCCAGCCAGCTGCCCAGAGAAGGCCAGGGCAGAGGCTAGAAAGGCAGGCCTGGAGCTCCAGATTCTACTGCCTCCATCGGCTGGAGGCCTGGGATTACCACTTCACCTGACTGACTCTAGTACTTTTTCCTTTTATTTGTGCCAGTCCTGGGACTTGAACTCAGGACTTGGGTGCTATACCTTAGCTTTTTCATTCAAGGCTGGCTCTCTACCACTGTAGCCACAGTTCCACTTCTGGCTTTTTAGTTATTCATTGGAGGTAAGAGTCTCATGGACATTCTTGGCATAGGTTGGCTTCAAACTGAGATCCTCAGATCTTCAGCTCAAGGCTAGAACCCTACCACTTGAGCCACAGCACCATTTCTGGCCTTTTTCTGCTTATGTGGTACTGAGGAATGAAGCCCAGGGTTTCATGTATGTGAGGCAACCACTCTACCACTGAGCCAACTTCCCAGCCCCTCTAGTATTTTTTTTTCCCTCATGGGGCTTGAACTCTGGGCCTGAACGCTGTCCCTCAGCTCTTCAGCTCAAGGCTAGCACTCTACCACTTGAGCCACTGTGTCACTTCTGGTTTTCTGGTGGTTTATTGGAGATAAGAGTCTCATGGACTTTCCTGCCTGGGCTGGCTTAGAACCGTGATCCTCAGATCTCAGCCTCCTGAGTAGCTAGGATTACAGGTGTGAGCCACTTTTTTTTTTTTAATGGAGTTATTTCTCATTTGCTAAATGATGGTGAGTGGGCCTACCAGGCAAGGTTGTTGCAAATATAGATAAAATGGATTCTTCTATTTGTGCCCTGTGCATGCCAGATTAAAAAAATTCTTTATAAAAAGTCTTATCTCCTAGCCAAGGTTCAAAGCCAGCCCAGGCAGGAAAGTCCATGAGACTCTTTTATCTCCAAGTAACCACAAAAAAACCGGAAGTGGCACTGTGGTTCAAGTGCTAGAGTGCTCGTCTTGATCTGAAGAGCTAAGGGACAGCGCCCAGGCCAAGATTCAAGTCCCACAACTGACCAAAAAAAAAAAAAAAAAAGTCTTATCTGCATCCCATACTGCCATGATAGTTACCAGCTGGGCTGCACTCACTACTCTTCCTGGAGTAGCAGTCTTCTGGTTGGCTGTCTTCCTTCTAGTCCTCCTTGAGTCTCTAGTCATGGAAATACTCCAGAATTTTGGACAGTTCAAAGATGGATGCTGTGGTGTATGTCTGTAATCCCAGCTACTTGGGAGGCTGAAGCAGGAGGATCACAAGTTTGAGGCCAGCCTGGGCTACATAGCAAGTCTCTGTCTCAAGAAAGAAAGAGGGAAGACTAGGGGTGTGGCTCAAGTGGCAGAACACCAGTTTAAGGAAATGTGAGGATTTGACTTCAAACTCGGTACTAAGTGGGGAGTGTTGGCTCATACTTGTAACCCCAGCATCTCAGGAGGCTGAGATCTGAGAATCACAGTTTAAAGCCAACTGAGGCAGGAGCATCTGTGAGATGTGTGTGTGTGTGTGTGTGTGTGTGTGTGTGTGTGTCCTGGGGCTTGAACTCTGGGCCTGGGCACTGTCCCTTAGCTCTTCAGCTCAAGGCTATTGTTCTATTACTTGAGCTGTAACACCACTTCTGGCTTTTTTTCTGCTTATGTAGTGCTGAGGAATCGAACCCAGGGCTTCATGTATTCAAGGCAAGCGCTCTGCCACTGAGCCACCTTCCCAGCCCCTGTGAGATTCTTATCTCCAGTGAACCACCAAAAAGCCAGAGTGGAGCTGTGGCTCAAGTGGTAGATCATCAGCCTTGAGGGAAAAAGCTAAGGACAGTGCCCAGACCCTGAGTTCAAACCCCACCATTGACACACACATGCACACACATGCACACATAACATAGCAATGGAGAGAGAGACAGAGGCAGAGACAGAGACAGAAACAGAGACAGAGAGAATATGAAGACTTTGCTCTGGGTTGATGTGTGTGTGTGGGTTTGGGGGAGCCTAGTGGGGTTCTGAGTGCCTGGGCTCCGTTCCTGGCAGGTGCTGGGGCAGGTCCAGGCCCTGAGCCAGGGAGGGACTTGGGGTGCGGTGGGGAGCAGGCCCCATGCTTCCAGGGGCATGCCAGGGGCCGGAACCGACTCAGCGCCTGATTGATTGCGGGGCTGGGATGGGGCTGGAGGGCGCTTTCCTGGGTAGACTCCAGGCTGCTACCAGGGCTTGGGTCCCATCCTGTCCTAGATCTCTACTAACAGGCATTCCAGAAGGTTCTAGGCACCTCTATAGAGGCTGCCGCCAGATCCAATGGAACTGATTGTCGATGGGAGAGGTAGCCTACACACTGTCCTGCCGCTCACACAGCAAGGGGTGGACGGGCAGCAGGGATAGCCTGGGCACAGCCACAGGGCTGCTGGAGACCTGCTGGTAGTCATTTACACTTGTGTGAGAGCAAGGGCCCTCCAGCCAGCCATGAAAGAAATGTGTTTGATGCTACATTAGGTGGGAGAACAGGAATTTTCATGGGGACCAAACAGGTTTGAGAAGGAAATGAATACTGGCTGGGGAGATGCTTGAGGCAACATTAACAACAAGACTGGGGGAAGAGCCCCAGAGTGCACCCCAGCCGGGAGCAGACCTCCAGAGCACACCTCCCCGGCCCAGCTCGGCCCAGAATCGTACCCTCCACAACATGCCCTTGGCTGGTCTTAAACTTTCCTCCTTCTCTGTCTCTCTCTGTCTCTGTCTCTCTGTCTCTCTTTCTCATGTGCATTGGGCTTGAACTCATGGCCTGGGCGCTGTTGCTGAATTTTTTTGCTCCAGGCTAGCGCTCTACCACTTGAGCCACAGCACCACTTCTGCTTTTCTGGTGGTTTATTGGAGATAAGAGTCTCACAGAGGGGGTGCTGGTGGCTCACGCCTGTAATCCTAGCTACGCAGGAGGCTGAGATCTGAGGATTGTGGTTCAAAGCCAGCCCGGGCAGGAAAGTCCATGAAACTCTTATCTCCAATAAACCACCAGAAAACTGGAAGTGGCCCTGTAGCTCAAGTGGTAGAGCGCTAGCCTTGAGCTGAAGAGCTGAGGGACAGCGCTCAGGCCCAGAGTTCAAGCCCCACGACCGACAAAAAAAAAAAGAGTCTCACAGACTTTCCTCTCCAGGCTGGCTCTGAACCGAGATCCTCAGATCTCAGCCTCCTAAATAGTTAGGATTACAGCCTTGAGCCACCGGCACCTGGCTAGAGCACCATTCTTGAGCAAAAAAGCTTGGGGACAGCGCCCAGGCTCTGAATTCAAGCCCTAGAATGGGCACATAAGGGGGGGAGGGAAGAAAAAGAAGAAATAGAATTTTCCCTTGGTCCCTCAGCTCTTCAGCTCAAGGCTAGCATTCTACCACTTGAGCCACAGCACCACTTCCGGCTTTTTTCTTTTTGCTTATGTGGTGCTGAGGAATCGAACCCAGGGCCTCATGCATGCAAGGCAAGCGCTCTACCACTGAGCCACCTTCCCAGCCCACTTTGGAGGTACTTTCAACTCATGACTTCCTGTTAAATCCTCCCTCGTGGGGTGCTGCTTGAAAAGGCGTGGGAGAAAAGGGGTTCGAGGTGGACACCTACGTGTTCAGAACTTCCTGAGCCATACCACTGAGGAACTGAGTCTCCAGAAGGCATGGGCCAAGGTTGTTCAAAGGCACTGTGTCCACCACTGCCCAGGCTGGGATGTTTCTGAGCTCTTCTGGGACTGAGTCGCCAGCCCCGCCGGGACCCCCGGGCTGGCCAGCAGTGGGCAGAGCAGCTGAGGCTCCCCTACCCGCCACTGCCCGCCTTGCTGGCGCCCTGGCCCGGGCTTATCTGCGCTGCGTGCCTAGGAGCCCTGCCAAGGCCGGCAGGTGCGGACTCTTCCTCGGTGTTTGCCTGTCTCCATCCCCACGCCACGTTCCACCCTGCCCAGCCCTGACAGCGCCCTCCACCCATGCCCGGAACTGCAGCCAGCCGGGCAGATCCTGAGGCAGTAGCCAGGGAAGCAGCCAGGATACGGGGAGCGGTAAAGGGGGGGGTGTCTCTGTTATCTCTGTCCTGAACGCTGCATTCCATATCTCTCTCTCTCTCTATCTATATATATATATAATGTGTGTGTGCCAGTCCAGGGACTTGAACTCAGGGCCTGAGCATGCTCCCTGAACTTTTCCCCTCAATGCTGGTGCTCTACCACTTGAACCACAACCACACATCTGGCTTTTTGGTGGCTCAATGGAGAAGAGTCTCATGTACTTTCCTGCCAGGGCTGGCTTTAAAGCATGACCTCAGATCTCAGCCTCCAGAGTGGTTGGGATTACAGGTATGAGCCACAGGGGCTGGGGACCCTTTTGCTTTGGTTTTGTGAGACAGGGTCTTACTCTGTGGTCCAGAAGTCTCCGTCCTCTGCCTTGGCTTCTGAGTGCGGGGATTACTGGCAGTGCCTGGTGCGGTGTCCTCGGTTACCTTTGGGCCTTGGTTGGGGAAGCTGGCAGAGGGGACCCTCACCCCTTGTGCCTGCAGTCCGGGGATACAGGGTGCAGGAGAGGCAGGGAGCTCCCTTCCCTGGGAGCTAGGGTCTGCCCCAGGCTCGGTCCACGAGGGGCCGTGGGTTCTGCACCAAGAAGCAGAATGACCAGCCTCTCACGCCCTGCCAGACTTTTGCAAATGGCTGCTTGTGGCCCACCCGTGATGCCCGACACCCAGTTCATGGGTGAGGAAGGGCATCTCAAGATGGCGCAGAATAGAACAGAATGAAACAGGAAATCAGAGCCCCCACAGACCAGGCTGGACTTCCGACTTTTCCACTTTAAAATGGTATGGAAGCAAAATGTGTTGAAGAAACCGTATTCAAAGCTGCTCACGCTTGTAACCGCAGCTACCCCAGGAGGCTGAGATCTGAGGATCACAGTTTGAAGTCAGCCTAGGCAGGAAAGCCCATACGACTTTTAGTTTCAGTGAACCACCAGAAAACCAGAAGTGGTACCATGGCTCAAAGTGGTAGAGAGCGCTAGCCTTGAGCAAAAAAGCTCAGGGACAATGCCCAGGCCCTGAGTTCAAGCTTCACGACTGACCAAATAAAAAAGAAAGAAAAGAAAAGAAAGAAACTGTATATGAGCTTACGCAGCTGTCTGCCGGCCTAACGAGGTCAGAGGGGAGTAAATCCTCTGCTGAGATCTATAGCCTAATTCTCTCTCTCTCTCTCCCTCCCTCCCTCTTCTTTCCTCTCCTCTCTCTTTTCTTTCCCTCTGTCCCTGTCTTTTCTGTTTTCCATTTTTTTTTGGTCAGTCATGGGGCTTGAACTCTGGGCCTGGGCGCTGTCCCTGAGCTCTTCAGCTCAAGCAGAGCGCTCTATTACTTGAGCTACAGTGCCACTTCCGGTTTTCTGGTGGTTTATTGGAGATAAGAGTTTCATGGACTTTTCTGCCTGGGCTAGCTTTGAACTGCGATTCTCAGAGCTCATCCTTCTGAGTAGCTAGGATTACAGGTATGAGCCACAGGCACCTGGCTCCTTTTTTTTTTTTAATTGACAGAGTTTGAAGCCCAGTCTAGCCTCAAACCATAATCCTCCTGCTTTAGCCTGGCAAATACTGGGATTACAGGCATGTGCCATCATACCTAGTTCCAAACTAGCTCTCAATGGCAATGGTCTCCTGATCTGTGGATGGCCACAAACCTGAACTATAAACAGACTCATATTTTAAATCACCCTCACTCCTGAGGTTTTAATCAGTAAAGCCAAAGGCCCAGAGGGGCTCAGCGACCTCCCGGGATTCCATAGTCAGGAAATGGCGGAGCTCAGACTTGAGGAGGCTGGACTGTAGGTCAAGGCCAGTGTCCTGCCCACAGCCCAGGCCTGTTTGTACTCAGGGGGGGACTGAGAGGAAGAAGAGGAAGAAGCGTGTGTGTGTGTGTGTGTGTGTGTGTGTGTGTGTACATGTGCATGAGTGTGCATTTGCTCCAGGGGCTCCTGTCATTAGATCCAAAGTCACCATGGAGTCCCGGGCCCGGGTGTCTTTGCCCATAGGATCAGGTACAATGGTATCACACTGCGTCACAGTGGGTGGGATTTGAACCCCAAGACCAGGAGGAAGCCCCCAGGGTGGAGGAAGACCCTGGAGGTCAAGGCAGACAATACTGCAGCTGGCTGGCTTTTGCCTCAGCTGGCCTCAGACTGCACGATCTTCCTGCCTATGCATCCCCCTTGGCTGGGATTATAGGCATGCACACCACGCCTGGCTATGTCCTTGATTTTAAGGAAGCTGGTCTCTAGTGGTTTGTGCCTTTTCTGAGTTTTATGAAACATTTGCCACCCCAAAGGCCACGCAGAAATGCTCTGTTTTATTTTAGAAGACTTTCTCACATTCAAGGCAACGGTCTCAGCAGTCAGGGCTGGCCCATCCGCCTGCCCGCCATACCCTCCCGAGCCTGTGCTTCCCGCCTGGCACCACTTACAGCTTATGGCTAGGGCCCTGGAATTAATAAAAGCTGTGGTTTACAGGCTGACAGCAGATTCTGATGTCTGCCAGGACTTGGGGAACAAGGCAGGGGGCCTCTATCCCCTTTACCAACCCAGGGCTTCCTTTCCCAAACATCTCTCCCAGGCGCCCCAGACTGCCTGGAGGAACCCCAGGAACCTCCTTATCAGTTCTTCTAATCTCCTACTTGCTTTTCTCTACTTGTTCATGAATATCGGGGCTGAGAAGAGCTCACCTCATCCCTGGACGGCAAAGGGGTTCCATCAGCCCCGGAGTCTAACTGCCTGAGAATAAAGATTCTGGAGTTACTTGCAGCCAAATGCAATCATATGATTGTGGTTGATTAGTAATGTCTGCCTGGGAGCAGGCAGTGCCTGTGATGTCCTGAGTCTGGTTCAGGTTCCCAGCAGGGGGCCTCAGGGATGGATTAATAATAGAGTGGGTTTGGAAATTCATGTATTATCCATTGAACGGAGAGACGGTTGTTCTCCGTCTCCTCCTCTTCCCCCTCATACTCCCCCCTCTTCCTTCTGTGTGCTGGAGGTTGAACTCAGGATCTTGCCCTTGCTAGACAGGTATCTAACACTTGAGCCATGCCTCCAGCCCCTTGTTGCAGTTATTTTCAAGGGTGGCACTGGCTTGAGGCCCAGGCTGGCCTGAGCTGGGGTCCTCCTATCTGTGCTTCCCCTGTCCCTGGAATGACAGGTGCTCACACCATGGTGCCTGACCTGTAGTAGCTGGGGTTACAGGGGCAGGCCACCGTGCCCAGCCATTGGTTAAGATAAAGTCTACCAAACTTCCTTTTTGCCCAGGGCTGGCCTTGAAGCACGATCTCACTTTCCAAGTAGCTAGGATTGTAGCATCCCAACTTTCTTCCCTTCCCTTCCCTTATTCTTTCTTGTTTTCCTTTTCCTTTTTTTGAGACAGAGTCTCACTGTGTAGCATAGGCTGGCCTCAAACTCCCCATACTCCTGCCTCAGCCTCCTGAGTGCTGGGATTACAGGTGTGCACTATCACACCAGACAGTTCTACAAATACTGACTGGACATTTGATGTATTTCTGGCTCTGTTGTGGGCATTGAGAATTTGAGGGTGAATAGACCCAGTGTGACACAGCCCTGGATCTGAACTGTTGGCCTGGGGTGCAGCTCAGGGCTCGGCGCTCTTTCCTAATGCCAAGAGTCACATGCAGAATTAGTAGGTCACTGATCACCCAGTGGCATCAAATCACATTATTTGTTTGATTGTTTATTATTTAGTGCCAGTCCTGAGCTTGAACTCAGTGTCTGGGTGCTATCCTTAAGCTTCTTTTGTTCAGGACTGGTGCTCTACCTTTTGAGACATAGCTCCATTTCTTGCTTTTCCAGTGGTTAATTGGAGATAAGACTCTCATGGACTTTCCTGCTCTGGCTGGCTTTGAACTGCAATCCCCAGATCTCTGTCTCCAGACTGAGACTGAGGGGACTCTGGGGTCTCTGCGCTCTGAGCGTGGGCTTCGCACAGGAGCAGATCCTCAGGTCTGTCTGTGGGGCTGCATTGTTTCATTGTGTGTGTGTGTGTGTGTCTGTCTGTCTGTCTGTCTGTCTCCTCTCCAGAGAGATTCAAAGCCAAGCTTCTGGCCCACAGAGCACGGATTTAAATCCCATCTGCCTCCCCAGAAGCCATTTGTCTTGGAAACGTGACTTGCTCTACCTCAGTTTCCACTGCTAGAGAAGGTTGAGTACCTGTGCCTGTTCTGGGGTGTCGGTGGTGGCTCTTCCTGCAGCCCCTCGGCTGGCCGGCTCCAGGGCACCTTGTGAAACTGCCGAGCAGGAGTTCCGTGGAAAGATCTGTGCCCCTGCCTGGAGTGTGGCCCCTCACCCGGCAAGCGGAGCCTCAGGGATCGTGGGCTTTGCCTCATTCATTCTCTCTGGGAAGCCAGAGCCTGTGTGTTCCCTTTGTCATGTGGGCCAGGAGGAAAGCTGTGCACCCCTTTAGGACTGGGAAGGCCTGAGGGGTCAAGACCACCGCCTGGAGCCTGGCTGGACCCCTGCTGCCCAACGCGGCTGTGTTCTGTGTTTGAATGATGGCGGCCACCCGGCCTGGGCTGCAGCCAGGCCTCACTCGCTGCCCAGTGCCAAGCCCGGCTGTGCCAAGCCCAGGCCGTGCCAGGCTCAGCAGAGGCCCTGGGCCAAGGACAGCAGAGCCGCTCTCAGGAAAGCCGGGGATCAGCCCTCAGGCCCGGGGAGCCCTGCCCAGCCTGTGGACCGGGGACTGGGCGACCTCCCCAGCTCCGGTCACCCCTGGGAACTGGGACATGACCTATCCGGGGCCAGCGTTGTAGGGTGAGCTGAGGTCAAGTGAGGACAGCTGGGTCTCATGGCCCGGGGTGGCACCCCTGCGTGGGCTGGGGCCTCGTCCCGAGCCCACTTGGACTAGACCCTGTGGATGTGTTGCTGGCCGTGGAAGGTCCAGGGCCTGGCCCATCCTGGGGTGCGGGCAAGAGGGTGGCCCCTTCTCCGGGGCCCTGTGCACCCTGCTAGGGTCCACAGGCCTCTGTGTCTGCCTGTCACAGGAACTTTTGGGGTGACAGAGCTGGGGCCTGTCTGATCGCTGGGGGGCAGAGGGGCCCAACTTGACATGGGGCTTGATTCTGCTCATGGGATGTCTGCCCCCACCCCTTCGCAGCTGTGTCCCCCCTATTCTGCCCTGAACCCACCCTTCAGGACCCACCTGTCCTTGACCCTCATCTGGGCTTTGGGCTCTGGCTCATCTCCCTGAACCCCCAGTTTCTTTCTCAGGGCCATTGATCACAGCCCCCTGCGGAGGGCCACCCCTCTTCTCTCTACTCCCTGGCCTCCCTCCCCTGTCTCCCCTTCCCTGCCCCCCCCCCCCCGGCTGCCAGCCTCCAGCAGGTGCTGCCTGGCTTGGCTGGGCCTCATCTGGGCTGGGTCCAGCCCTGGCCCCTTGCTCTGGGCTGGCGGCCGGGGTGGGGGGCAAGGGGGGGAGGTGTCTGCAGGGACACTGACACTGATGTTATTTTGGGCTCCCCTTGGGCCCCAGAGCGCTGGGGCCTCAGGCTTGTTTAGACGGCGAGGCCGGATGTGACCTCCTCCAGACCCCCGGGCCTCCGAGGACTGGCAGGGAGGCAGGCCAAGGCAAACGAGTCTGGGCAGGGGGCAGGCAGGCTGGGCCGCCCGGCAGGACAAGAAATCCAAGTGCAAGACCAAGTTCAGCATCCCCTCCGGACTCCAGCTGACTAGCCAGAGGGAAGGTCACTGGGTGGAGGATTAGCATTTAGAGGCCCCAAGTGCTTGAAGGCCAGGCAGAGGGTGAGGCCAGGAGCCTCCCTCTACCCCCTCCTGCAGACCGGCACCAGGGCCCCCGGAAGGTGCCTGATACACAGAGCTGAGAAAGAGGCCCAATAAGCCTCAGATCACTCACCTGGGTGCCAGGGCTCATGCCTGTCATCCTAACCACTTAAGAGGCTGAGATCTGGAGGATCGTAGTTTGAAACCAGCTGGGAAAGAAAAGTCCCCAAGACTCCATCTCTAAAATAATCAACAAAAACAAAAACAAAAAAACTCAGGCTGGAGGTATGGCTCAAGCGGTCGAGCATTGGCTGTGAAGCAAGAAAGCTGAGCAAGTGTGAGATCCTGAGTTCAAGTCCCAGGATTTAAAAAGAAAGGAAGCAAAACAGCTTTACTCTAGAATCAGCAAAAACCAAACCAAACCAAACCCCCAGATCTCCAACTCCCGGGAAACAGAAGAGGTGGGAGAGCCTGGAGGGAGGGCTTTGAGAGCCTCTCCCCCTACCCCCCCAGCCTGTCCCTCCTGCACAGCCCTGCCTCCTCCTCCTGGATTCCTCCCTGGCTTTGCCTGCATGCAGATTGCTAGCTGACCTCACAGCCTGAGCCATAGCCTGGGCCCAGCCTGTCTGAGGACTGAGCAGGGCTATAAAAGTGCAGCGCCTTGCTCTTCTCTTCTTGGCCACCTGGGGACTCCAGGGAAGCCCATCAGAGGCTGCCTGAGGGCTGTGCTGGGTCCTCAGGAGAGCAGAGACCTCACCTTGCTTGGGTCACCCTATAGTGCAAGGGCAGTGATGGAGGAGGAAGGATGGAGGGCTTGTGGTCATGGCTTTCATGGGGGACCCTACGATCTGGGACAGGAAGGAGACTGGACACCTCCAGGATCTGGGCTGGGGCTTAGCTGGGTGCTGGGGGGCCATGGTGACATTTTACAAGCTGTCCTGGCCCTTCCTCCATTTATTTATTTATTTATTTCAGCGCAAGGTGAGCACTCTGCCACTTGAGCCACAGCGCCACTTCCAGCTTTTTCTGCTTATGTGGTGCTGAGGAATCAAACCCAGGGCCTCATGCATGCAAGGCAAGCACTCTACCACTGAGCCACCTTCCCAGCCCTTTTTTCTTTTAATTTGAGACAGAAGCCGGTGCCCCTGGCTCACACCTGTCATCCTAGCTACTATGCAGGAGGCTGATTTCTGAGGATCGTGGTTCAAAGGCAGCCCGGGCAGGGAAGTCCGTGAGATTTATCTCCAATTAGGCAGCAAAAAGCCAGAAATAGTGCTGTGGCTCAAACTGGTAAAGAGGTAGCCTTGAGTACTTAAGATTAGGAACAGCGCTCAGGCCTGAGTTCAAGTGCTAGGACCAGCAAAAAAAAATAAATTAAATAAAATAAAATGAAGACCCACACTCACTGTGTAGCCCAGGCTGGCCTGGAACTCTAGAGCCTCCGGCCTCAGCCTCTACCCTGTCCATAAGATTTGAGGCTCAGGGAGGGTATGGCCTGGGCATGGGTGGTGTGTAGTCTGCCCGAGGTGCAAAGGCCCAGGGGTAGCAAGAAATACTGGGTACAAGCAGGAAGTGCAGGCTGCCAGGAAAGCTGGGCATGGGCAGGGCGGAAGGCAGGGAGGAGGGACTTCCCGGGGCTCCTGACCAGGGTCAGGCCCAGGCTGAGGACTCCAGGGCCTGCCTGAGGAGTGGGGTGAGCTGTGGGAGGCATGGACACTGTGGTCCAGGTGGCTGGAGGACAGTGGACACTGTACCCAAGACAGCAGGATGGCGGGGCCCGGCTTGGCCCACTGGGGCTCCCTGAGGGACTGGCCAGCATGGACTGGGGTCATCCCAGGTCCACTTCCACTCGTGGACCTGGAAGGCCCTGCTCCAAATGGACCGGCTTGTAGACCTCATGTGCTATGTCTGTGAAGTGGGCATATTACAGACCCACACACCCCATGGCAGGGAAGAGCTGTGGGGTACCCTGCGGGCCCAAGGACAGGGCCTGGCTCTTCCCCATTCCAGTTCCTCAGGCAGAAGCCAACCAGGTCCTCTGCCCCTCAGCCCACGTCTCCAGGCCTGAACAGATGTTTGTTGACTGACTGACTGATCCCTCACATGTTACCCCCCAGCCCTGGGCATCACAGCACCACCCAGGGTGCACTGTCCTGACAGGCTGGCGCTGGTGCCAGGGACATTGGGCGATTATCTCCAACAGGTTCAAGGCTGCAGAGAGGAAAATGATAGAGGATGGGGGCTGGGGTGTTGACGGGGTCTCAGGGTTGGAGATTCAGCCTTAAGGACGGTCTCCCTGCCAGCCCCTGCCCTTGCTCCCCGTACCCAGCCCTAACTCCGGAGGCAGGCTGGAGCCCCCCAGGGTCTGCTGCGCCCCCAATGCCAGAGGCAGCCTGGCCCGAGACCCCTGCCCTCTCCCTGACCCTTGCCATCCCGGCCCCCAGCCCTGACCTCATGTCTGCCGGGCGGCGGGTGAGATAAGGTGGGATTACAAGCTCCCCCGGGGGGAGGACGGAAAGGGCGGCCACTGCCAGCCTGGGGCAGGGCCGCGTCCTGTCCAGGAGGAAGGCCGCTTCCTGTGGATAAGGCTGAGGCCTTCGGTTTGGGTACGGTGAGTTCTCTTTGCACAGCTCTTCCCTGGCCCTGTGCTCCCAAGGCCTTCTCCAACATTTATTCTGCCCCAACCACACCGCGGCCCCCATCGGCAAGCAGGACGACCCCAAGGATTGGTAGGGCCATGGGGCTGGGGTGAGGGGGTGGGAGATGGTTGACCTCTGACCTTTGTGATGTTTCAACTCTGAACTTGCATCTATTTCCAGGGTAGCAATATTCCATCTAAATCTGTGACGGGGCCAGGCAGTCACAAACCACCTCCCTGCTGCTGATACGATCGCATAAATAAAACTCCCCTCAGCCAGGCACAGTGGCTCATGCCTGTAGTCCCAGCTACTTGGTTGGCTGAGAAGGAGGACATCAGCCTGGGCAAAGATTCACGAGACTCCCCCATCTCAACTGATTGAAAGGCTTTGTGGGGAGGCACACACCTAGCGTCCCAGCCACGCCGGAAGCGTATGAACGAGGATGGAGATCCAGACTGGCTCTGAACACAACTGCAAAACCTTGCCTGAGAAGTCATTAAAGCAAAAGGAACTCAGGCATGGTCCACATGGTTGAGCACCTGACTAGTGAGACCAAGGCCCTGAGTTTAAACCCCAGTACCACCATGACAAAATAAGACAACAACAAAAGTCCCCCTCGAAACAGGTAAAATCTAGCACTGAATCCTAACCTGGGCACCAATCACACACACCTGTAATCCTAGCTACCTAGGAGGTTGAGATCTGGAGGGCCTGCAGTTCAAGGCCAGCCTGATCGAAAAAAGTCGGTGAGACTCTTATCTCCAAAATAGCCAGCAAAAAAGCAGGGCTGGAGGCATGGCTTAAGTGGTGGAGTGCCCGTTGTAAGCAATCACAAGGCCCTGAGTTCAAACTCAGGTACAGGCCAAACAAAAGCAGTAGCTGGGCACCAGTGGCTCATGCCCATAGTCCTAGTTACTCAGGAGGCTGAGATTTGAGTATGGTGGCTCAAAGCCAGCCTGAGCAGGAAAGTCTGTGAGATTCTTTTTTTTTTTGTTAGTTGTGGGGCTGGGCGCTGTCCTTCAGCTCTTCAGCTCAAGGCTAGTGCTCTACCACATAAGCCACAGCGCCACTTCCGCTTTTCTGGTGGTTAATTGGAGAGAAGAGTCTCATGGACTTTCCTGCCTGGGCTGGCTTTGAACTGTGATCCTCAGATCTCAGCCTCCTGAATAGCTAGGATTACAGGAGTGAGCTACCAGCTTCTGGCATGCCAGTTCATTCCTTTTTTTTTCCTCCTCTAGTTCTGGGGCTCAAACTCAGGGCGTAGGTACTGTCCCTGAGCTTCTTTTGCTCAAGGCCTAGCATTCTACCACTTGAGCCATACCACCACTTCTGGAATTTTCTGTTTATGTGGTACTGAGGAATCGAACCCAAGGCTTCATGCATGCTAGGCAAACACTCTACCACTGAGCCACATTCCCAGCACCGTGAGACTCTTATCTCCAATAAACCACTCAGAAAACCAGAAGTGGCGCTGTGGCTCAATTGATAGAGTGCTAGCCTTCAGCTGAAAAGCTAAGGGACAGCGCGCAGGCCCAGACTTCAAGCCCCACAACTGACAACACCCCCCCAAAAAAACCCCAAAACCAAAAGCAGCCCTGAACCATGTCATGTGGCTCATTCTGCTGTCCTGGGGACCAGGGCCATGGGGCTGAGTGAATGCACTTGACCCCTCTTCTCCAACTGTCCTTTCTGCACTTGTGGTCTACTGTGGTCAACCACAGGCTGAAAACACACAACTGAAAATTCCAGAAATAAACAATTTGTGCTTTAAATTGTGTCCATTCTGAGGAGCATGATGAAATCTCTCCTGCCATCTCAACCTGCAATGCACCGAGCACAGATCACCCAGCACCCAGCACCTAGCATAGATCACTCAGCACAGACCACCCAGCACCAATCACCCCTTATCCAGTGGGTCCACACTGTATATGCTGCCAGCACAGTAGCAGCTGCCTCTGTTTTCAAACCTACAGTCAGTATCTTGCAGTGCTTGTGTCTGAGTAACCTAGTAACATCCATTGTACTTAATAAAGGCCTGGAAGTGGGTCCCATACCATCTGTGTGCTTGAGGCCCACATAAGGCTTCAAAAATAAAACAGAAGCCAGAGGCAAGGCAGAGAGAGAGGGAGAAGAGAGATTGAAAGAGAAGGGGGGAGGGAGGAGGGAGAGAGGGAGAGAGGGGGCACAGAGGAGCTGGGCACCTGTGCTCACACCAGTAACCACAACAGCTCAGGAGGCTGAGATGTGCGGGTCACAGTTTAAATCCAGCCTGGGCAGACAAAGCTGAGGCTTTTTTTTTTTTTTTTTTTTTTTTTTAGGTCTGGTCGTGGGGCCTGAACTCTGAGCCTGGGCGCTGTCCCTCAGCTCTTCAGCTCAAGGCGAGTGCTCTACCACTTGAGCCACAACGCCACTTCCGGCTTTTTGCTTATGTAGTGCTGAGGAATCGAACCCAGGGCCTCAGGCATGCAAGGCAAGCGCTCTACCACTGAGCCACCTTCCCAGCCCCACAAATCTGAGACTTTTATGTCCACTGAACCAGTGAAAAGCTGGAAGCAGAGCTGTGTCTCAAGTGGTAGAGCACCAGCCTTGAGTGAAAAAGCTCAGGGACAGCACCCAGGCCCTGAGATCAAGCCCCAGAAATGGGGGTGAGGAGGGTGTGGGGGAAGAGAGAGAGAAAGAGAGAGAGAGAGAGAGAACTACAGCACAGAAACCCTGGAAGGACAATGGGGCCTCATTTTCTAAGCACGAAATCCAGACATGTGGCGTTGCCAAAGACTGACCTTTTTGTACATTTTATTTGAGAATTTATTTATATGAAAAGTCTTCCCAAGGTATAAACAGTGGGGCCTTTGCGCATGTGGAGACTGGGCTGGATACCGCCTCCCCCCACCATGTCCTCCTGGTGAACCGAGTCACGATCCACAGGAAGGGGGGACCCAGCATGCCCCTCCCCTCAGTGGTGGGGTCCGGAGGTGCCAGGCACACAGTGAGGTTCAACATCAGGTGTGTGGGTGCTCAGACACCCCAGCTCTGGATGGCACTGGTGGGGGCTCATGTTGGAGTAAGGGTTCCAGTGGGGTGCAGGCTGCTTCTCCCCTCCCCAGGCAGCACCCCAAATCCCCCAGGAGACCCACAGTCTTCACATTTGGCCGGCTCCTCCTGGGGGCCAGGTGGGGGTGCAGAGTGGGGGGGCTCGGGTGGGGTGACTTCTCCAGGCTTTGCAGGCCCTGACTCCGGGAAGGGGCGTTCCTTCCAGACAGTGGTCCCCCCAGGCTGGGCAGGGGCTCTGGCTGAGCCCCAGTGTGGGGCCTGGGGTTCAGGGCTTGCTTGTCTGCCCTGGCGGGCTTTGTGGGGCGCGCGGCCTCTCACACCATAAATTCCTGTCTTCTAGGAATCCGGCCTGGGAAAGAAAGGAGAAGGTTTGATTAGCATTTTTCCGACGTGACCACATCACAGGGACGCGGGCTGGAATTCTCACCCTTGTCTGGGCGGGGTAGGACTGGGCTCCCGGCCTAACTGTCGGGGAAGGGGGGCCTGGGCTGGGGGGGCACTCGGGCCTGAAGAAAGAGTGGGGTGTGGGCTGGCATTTCCCCCCGGGGTGGAGAGCTCTTGGATGGAAGTGGACAAGTGGACGCAGGGCAGACCTCAGGATGGTGAGAATGTGGGGGAGCTCACCTCTGACCTCTGTGGCTTGGGGTTGACCCCAGAGGGTGGGGGGGCTGCTCTGGACTTTAACCACCTGCTCCCCAGTACACACAAAGCCTTCCCAACTCTCCAGCTGAGTCTTGTCTTGAACTCAGTCTAGGTTCTGGTTCTACCATGACCTGTGACCTGTAGTGACCTCTGACCCTAGCCCCAGGCTGATTCTGGGCATCCTGTCTCCCCCACAGTCCCCCAGCTTCTGCTCTTTGTCCTTGCTGGACCTAGGATGCAGACAGGGCCTGCGCGGGTCCCGTCCCCACCCCACAGAGGCCAGGCCAGGCCAGGCCTGGGATTTGAACTCAGGGCCTTGCTCTCGCTCCACCTGCTTACTCAGCTGGCACTGCGCCCCTTGAGCCAGAATCCGCAGCCCTGAACTCTGTAAGATCCCCTGTGCTGCATTGTGGTCTCACTGAATGGTATATGAGGCTCCCAGCTTGTTCTGAGCTTGTGAAGGGAATTATTATTATTATTATTATTATTTTTATAAGTCTCCCAAGATTCCATTTCACCCTTGACGAGCTGTGAGGTCACTGGCCCCAGGTTGCACGTTTATTAAGTGGCAAAATGCGTATGCCAGTTGGATTTCAAAGCCCATCATCTTAATTATTACACTATAAAGCCTTTAATAAAACACGCTCGAGAGGAACAATCCTGGCGCGAGGGTAGGAACACAAACCCTGGAGCAGAATAGAACCAATCACATATAAAATGCAACACACAATAAACCGGCTTCCATAATGGCGAAAAGCAAAGGGCCCGGGGCTCAGGTGGGGAGAGGCAAATGAGCAGCTGCTCGGTATCCAACACGAACTAGTGATCGCAGAGTGGAAACCACATGCCAAGTGGCCGCGAGCTGCAAGGCCAGCCCCAGAGCAGCCAGGAGGAGACGCGTGGACTCCTTTTATACCCTCTGGAAAAGCATTTATAGGTGTTGCCCACTTCCCTTCCAGATAGAGGAGGTGTTTTTATTATTATTTTTAAAGTAAGTTTTCAAGTAAGAAGAGAAATCGCACAGAAAAGAAAAAATAAAAAAGGAAGGACATCTCTGGCCACATGCTGTGTGTTGCACAGGAGGGGAGCTATCATGGGGTCCTGCAGAAGAACGCTACAGGCACTTACTGAAAGTGTGAGATGGAGTCATGGATAGCAGCACACTGGAACTCCCTGGGGTCCACAGGGAGCTCTCTGGACACCCCCTTGGGGGCCACATAGCATGGGGGGCGGGGGGAGGCTTCCCTCAGCACCCTGCATCCCGAGGCTGTCCTGATGGAATGGTTCCCGGCTGGAGTCTTGCTCACTGGAGATTGGACCCAAGGGCTTTGCTCTGGATAGGCAGTTGATCTACCACTTGAGCCACACATCCTCTAGTCCTCTGACTTATTCTTTCTTTTTTTTTAGGGTAAGGTCTGCTTTTGCCCAGGGGTGACCTCAAACTCGAGGTCCTCCTACCCCCCAACTCCCAAGTAGTTGGAATTGCAGGTGTGTACCACGAAGCCCAACTGGTCCCCAGAGAGTCCCTGGGAGGTGTATCTACTGCGCAGACCTGGGCACGGGCTGAGGCTCATCTGCCTGGATGGCCTGGGCGCCTGTGGGCAACCATGATGCTCACAAATTCCATCACAGTGGAGGGTCCTGCAGCCCCTCCCCTCTCCCAGGCTGCCTGGCCCAGAGGAAGCCTGTGATTTCAGTGTGGGGAGCTCAGGCTCACCCCACACCCTGCCCTGCCTGAGCAGGGCACCACCTGCAGGCCTGGGCAGCGTGGGCCCCGGCCTTGTGCATCCTGGTTCTGTCCCTGCCCACTGAGCCCAGGCTGCCTATGCTGGTCCAACTCAGAAATTAGGGTCTGCCTGGCTCTCCCCCACTCTGAAGTGGGCCCGGAGCCTGTGCCATCTCTGGTCTCCAGTGAGAACCCTTTTCTGGAAGTCCAGATCCCTTCCTAGCTGTATGCCCGGGGCTTCGGTGCCAGGCACATGCCACATTCTCAGCGGATACTTGCCAACCCCACCACAGACGGGTGAGCTCACAGACCTGTCCCCCTGGGCCTCGTTCCTGAGGCTGGGCCCCTGGGGGCCAGCTCTGCCTTGGGTCCCCTGGTCCCTCGCATCTGCGCCTTGTTTGCAATCTCAATGCAAAGCACCTTTCGTGGGGGGGACTCTGCGTAGTATCACCCAGGGCCACACTGGCACCCCACAGGTTACAGTGGCCTGTTGGGCAGGGTGCCCACAGCCCTGAGAGATGGGCGGCCTGAGATTTGTGGATCCTTCTTGGACCCCCACAAGGCAGCAGAGGCCTCAGTCTTGTAGGCCAATGTCACTCTGAAGGACAAACCAAGGTCAGGGGATTGTATCTATCTGCGGGTGCACCTTTGGCCACCTGGGCACCCCTCTGATCCAGCCGGGGTGGTGGGGGGTGAGGGGAAGCGTTGTCTTAGACTTTGAACAGGGACTGGATGCTGGAGGACCCCACCCCACCCCCACCAGCCCTGCGGTCATCCAACTTGAACTCCGGGTGCAGGGAACGGCGTGTTTTGTGAACCCCCCACCCCAAACCTGTCCTGTCTAAGCGGAACATTCTCTTCTGCTTGTTCCACACCACCATTTACATTCCTGGGCCCGTCCTCAGTCCAGATATTTATAGTCTGGCCTGGCACTCCATCTTGCCTAATTGGCGTGGCCTGGCGGGGCCCCCATCCGTCATGGTAAGTGGGCCTTTCACCAGCCTCCGCCGGGCCCCTGGCCAGCCGGACGTTCCCAGGCCTGGGCGGGGGACACCGCCCTCCTCCCCTCCACCCTGCTGCCCCAGGGCACCCAGCTCTGCCAAGGGAGCCCCTCCATTCCTCCCCACCCCCAGCCAGGGTGTGACCCAGGCCATCTGTCACCCTTCCCAACGGGGAGGCAGGTTCTTGATGACACCTCTAAAATGGGAATGCCACCCTGCCACAGGCTGCCCATGGTCACTTCATGGGCTCCTGTAATACAGGGGACGCCCCGGCTCCTTCGTTGGCCTGGCCAGACTCCATCTCAACTCCAGCCCCAGAGCTCTGGATGGCTCCCTGGAGGGGAGGGAGGAGGGTGGGCGTGGCTTGGCCTGAGTGGTTGCTCCCTGCCTGCCCCCCGGGTCCTCTTCAGCCACCCCGTCTCTGGGAGGCTGTCTCCCCGGCAGGGTTGGGGTCCCTCTGTTGCGCTCAGACACACTCCATCATGTTCCATTGTCCTTGACCGGTTTCTTCCAAAGTCAAGTATTGTCCAGACTTCCTGGGGCTTGAACCCAGAGTCTTGCACTGGCTGGGCAACAGGTCTACCATGGGAGCCGCATTCCTAGCCCTATTGTTTTCTTTTTCTTTCTTTTTTTGTCGGTCTTGGGGCTTGAACTCTGGGCCTGGGCGCTGTCCTTCAGCTCTTCAGCTCAAGGCTAGTGCTCTACCACTTGAACCACAGTGCCACTTCCCATTTTCTGGTGGTTCATTGGAGATAAGAGTCTCTCAGACTTTCCTGTTCAGGGCTGGCTTTGAACCGTGATCCTCAGATCTCAGCCTCCTGAGTAACTAGGATTACAGGCTTGAACCACTGGCACCCAGCTTTATTTGGGTTCTAAGGTAGGATTTTGATCACTTTTTCCTCAGCCACCCCCTGTGGTTGGGATACAGGGGTGCGTTGCCATGCCCAGAAGGATTGAGTAGGTTTTGTTCTCTCAACACCACACAGTTCACTGACTCTCAGTCAGCCCCATGTCCATGACTTCCAAGCTGGGCTGGTAGGTTGGAGGGGACTTGAGGAGGTTGTGACCACTCAGAGTGGCTTGTGAGCCTGGCAATGTCCTTTACAGCTGGCCAGGTCCACCCTGTGAAGAAGCATGGAGGTGCCAGGTGAGGTGATGCATGCCTGTAATCCCAGTCACTGCAGAGGTAGAGGAAGCAGGATCTTGAGTTCAAGACCAGCCTATGCAAAGTTAGCAAACAGAAGCAAAAACAAAGCTGGGGCTGGAGTTCAAGTGGTTCAGTGCTTGTCTAGAACTCAGGAGGCCCTGGGTTCAATCCCCAGCACCAGGGGGGAAAAATAGTAATCCAGTCATGGTGTTGAGAGGAGTCCAGGGTGAGCACATAATAGCCCTAAGACGCTCAGACTGTTTATGAAGGCTAATAAAAGAAGAAAAATTGGATTCTAAGTATAGAGTTGGGGATTCTTTTTGTAATTTTAAAATTCTTTATTATATCAAAAGTACTCAGCCTGCCAGCTGTTGGTGGATACCTGTAATCCCAGCTTCTCGGGAGGCTGAGTTCTGAGGATCACAGTTCCAAGCCAAACCCAGGCAGTAAAGTCTGTGGTGAGACTCTTATCTCCAATGAACCACCAGAAAACCTGAAGTGGAGCTGTGGCTCAGGTAGTAGAGTGCCAGCCTTGAGTGAAAGAGCTCTGGAGAGTACAAGATCTGGAGCTCAAGCCCCAGGACCCACACAAGAGCCCTCTGTACATCTGCCTGTAAAGTTTTAAGGCAAAGAGACAATTGAGACAATTGAGACTTTTAGGAGAGAAGGCTTGTTTTGGGAGGACAAGAAACTGAGGCACAGGATCCCCCGAGAGACAAAGGGGAAGGGTTCCAGGTGGAGGGGCCGGGAGTGGGAACTCTCTATAGAAGAGGAAATAATTGGGTGAGAGGAAGGGGTGCTCAGTGCATGGGCAATGTAGGGGTGTCGTTGTGGGGGCTGGGTGGCTCAAGTGACCCCCATTCCTACCTGGGTTATGTGGGGAACAGAGGAAGAGGCTGAGGAAGGCTGGAGGCTGGGAAGGTCCGGACTGGGCTGGAGCCTGTTGGGGCTGGGAGGGCATGCTGGCGTTTACCTTGGAGTAAGAGCCCCTGGCCTGGCAGTGGATGCAGCAGGCGAGGACAGGAAGGACCACGCCTGCCTCCCCCATGGCTGGCCCGAGCCTCGGGCGGGCAGGGGGGCCATTTCCTGCCAGAGGAGACGGAAGGTAGGCTGGGCCCGGGGTGCAGTGAGAGCCAGCCAGCCAGGCCACACGGTGTCCTGGAACTCTTGAAGCCCGCTCCCACCTTGTGTGAGCTCAGGACTCAGTCTGTGTGCGGCCTGTGTCCCTGGCCCTCTCACGGAGCCCAGGCTTCTGGCTGGCCAGCTGCGCCCCACCCTGGCGCTTTTCATGTGTCAGATGGGGTCTCATGCTTTTGCCCCGTGCTGGTAGCTCACAGTGTAAGTGCCTCTAGGTTCCTCTTGAGTAGCTGGGATTACAAGAGTGCACTACCTGGCTGCAGAACTCTAGAAGACAAAGAGATCCCAGTTAACTCCTGTCTTCCCTCTCCACACCAGTGCGTCAGGATCTGGGCGGACCAGGACCCATGCTCTGACTCTGTAAGATGGGGTGACAGCTATAAAGGCCACTTTAGGGGGGCAATGAGCATCGAGGGGGGAAATACTTGTGCAGCCTCTGTCCCAGACACCCCAACAAAGCTTTGATGGGGGCACTGGCTCCCGTCAGTGCCACCCACAGGAAGGGAGCAGGCTTTGAATCTCTCTGAGCAGCATGGTGGCCCAGGGGACTTGTGGCAGGGCTGCCGCCCAGGGTGTGGCTGAGGGTGGACTGGCTGGAGGCCTGGAAAGGGGACAATGGTTGTCATCTCTGCTAGAGCATCTTCTCCGGAAGAGATGACTTCATCCTGCTCCAGGCTCTAGACAGGGATCTGGGTCATTTCATGGTGGGATTTGAACTGTACTACCACAAAGAAGAAGAAAAGGAGGGGAGGGGAGAAAGGGGGAAGTGGGGAGAGGGCAGGGAAAAAAGGAAGGTTTCAGGCTTTGCTTTGCCACTCACAGCTGTGTGACTTTTAGGAACTGAATCCCCTTCTCAGGACATTGTTGTCCACATCTGATGGTGGCCAGCAGCGCCTTCCCTGCGGATTTGTGATCTTGAGATCATCCTTAAGGATAAGGGCTGAGACAGGTCTGGTTAACACCTAAGGACTACCAGGTATGGTTGTGCATGCCTGTAATCTCAGCACTGGGGATCTCAAGCTCCAGGCCACTTGTGCTACATAGTGCCTCATGACTACAATCCTAGCTACTCAGGAGGCTGGGATCTGAGGATGATGGTTTAAAGCCAACTTGGGCAGGAAAGGCCATGAGACTCTTATCTCCAATTAACTACCAAAAAGTTAAAAGTGTAGGTGTGGCTCACGTGGTGGACCGCCAGCCTTGAGTACAAAAGCTGTTGGGAAGCACTGGGCCCCTCTCCATTTATCTCTAAAATGAGATTTCAGAAACCCAAGAAGGGACCTCAGGGATCCAGGGGCCATTAGCCCACACCTGCAATCCTATCTGGGAGGCCAATAGTGGGAGGATTTCACTTTGAAGCCAGCAGAGGCGAGAAAATTCCTAAAATCCTTTCTCACCCCACAGAGAAGGATAGAGGGGTGGAGTTGCTCTCGGCTGTCATCCCAAGCTACAGAGGAGGCTGCTACTGGGAGGATCATGGTTCCGGGCTAGCCAAGGCAGAAGACTGCCCCTTGGTGGAAGGAGTCTGGGTGCTGTGGCAGGTACCTGTCATCCCAGCCATGATGAGAAGTCTAAAATAGGCAGATCACAGTCCAGGAACATACCTGGGCCCGAAGCAAGACCTTACTTCAAAAATAACCAGCAAAGAACAGAGTTGGAGGCATGACTCAGCCATAGAGCGCCTGCCTAGCAAGCATGAGGCCTTGGGTTCAAATTCTAGTAGTGGCCAAAAAAAAAAAAAAATTAAAAAAGGGGGGCCTGTGGGACCAGCAGAGTGGTCTCGGGGCGCTGCAGGTGGACAAGCTTTGTGCTGGGCCCCTGGGATGACAGATAGAGCCTTTATCCACTGTCCCCCAAGTCCCCCAGCCCAGGCTGCACAGCCTGAGTGTGAGCGTCCACCCTGGACATGGCTTCCGCGCCCCATGAGGGGCCAGTGCCTCGGTGGCTGGCTGGCCCCAGGTGCACTGGGCCCCGGGCCCCAGGCCCCAGGTGAAGTAAGGTGAGGAGGCCTGAGTAGCCGGAGGTGGCCCAGACTCTGGAGGTTCCTTGGCCCCCGCTGCCCGGCGGCTCCATTCCCAGTAAGATAAACAAGGATCAGTGAGAGGAAAATAGATGAAGTAACGGGGAGATAGGGGCCCGCCCTGCCCGGCCTGCCCGCCAGAGGGCTTCAGGAAGGGCCAAGCGTCTCCCGCCTCGGCCTGCGCCAGGCACCGGGGGGCTCGGCCCGGGCCAAGTCCGGCCTGGCAAGGCTCCCGATCCAAGCCCCGCTAGCCCTGTGCCCCGCCTGGACCCTGTCCTGGCTGCTCCCCACCACCCCCTACTAGGGGTGACTTCAAGTCTGTTCCTGGGCTTTGGGGAGGCTTGGAGGGCTCTGCATCCAGAACCCCAAAACTATTTGGAGCGAGTTAGGGGGGCTCACCAGCTTCTGGGGCTTCCCCTCTCTGCCCAGACCTGGTACCCGCTGGGATGGGGAAAAGTTGTCTCATTCTGTGGTTGCCCTACGTCCCCCGACCCAGGACCAGCTCCTGGCCCCTGGAGCCATCATAGTCCCCCCCTCAGAGATGCCCAGAAACCTCGCACCGCCACCCGGCTGGACTCCAGGCTGGCCCGTCTCCCACTGCGAGGTGGACAAGAAGTGAGTGTGTGCCTGGTGCCCGCTGCCCGCTGCCCGCTGCCCGCTGCCCGCTGCCGGCTGCCTGAGACCGGGGAAAGCCAGGCCAGCTGGCCCTGCAGGGAGGGGTGCGATGGGATCTGTATGCCCGAGTGGCACTGGGCACCTAAGTGGAGCTTGAACCAGGACCTGGGTGGGCTGTGAACCCCAGGAATGCCTATCTGCTCCCCAATCTCAGCTGCTCCCCTCAACAGTCCCCAAGCTGCCTTGGCCCTGAACTGAGATGGAGTCTCTCTCTCTCTCTCTCTCTCTCTCTCTCTTTTCCCCTGCCTTTTTTTTTTTTGTCGGTTGTGGGGCTTGAACTCTGGGCCTGGGTGCTGTCCCTCAGCTCTTCAGCTCAAGGCTAGCGCTCTACCACTTGAGCCACAGTGCCACTTCCGGTTTTCTGGTAGTTAATTGGAGATAAGAATCTCTCAGACTTTCCTGCCTTGGCTGGCTTTGAACCGTGGTTCTCAGATCTCAGCCTCCTGAGTAGCTAGGATTACAGGCGTGAGCCACCGGCGCCCGGCCTCCCCTGCCTCTTCTGTAACCAGCCTGTCTGGGCGATGGTGCTGCGGCCTGAGTATCTATTCTGAGACCCCTCAGATGACCACACCTGTCCTCCACCTGTCCTCCCCATATACCCCCTCCCGTCTTGCCCACCTGTCCACTAAGGGCTGAGTCTCCAGCTGCCCAGGTTGCTGATCCTAGACTCTTCCCTTTCTTCCTTTTCAGGGGCAATGCTGGGATTTGAACTCAGGACCCAGCATTTCCCAGGCAGGGGCTCTGCCACTAGAGCCACAGCCCCAGTGCTTTGGGGTTTTTGTTATTTTTCATCTAAGTCTCACATTTTTGCCTTGGCTGGTCTGGACCCCTCTGGCTACCTACACCTCCCTCGAGTCTGGAACCCCAGGTGCACACCACTCTACACATCCAGCTTGTTCATTGGGATGGGCTCTCTAAGGTTTCACTTGGGCTGGCCTCAAACCATGATCTGCAATCTCTGCATTCTGAGCAGTTGGGATTACAGGCATGAGTCACCATGCCCGGCTATCTTGAGGGTTTTCCAAATGACTTCCTGCTATCCCTCCTGTATTTCTATTAGACCACAAGCACCCCACTGCTCCCCAGCACCCCTCTCTTCTCACGTGCTGGCTGCCCCATCTGAAATGCCTGTCATGGCTTCCTTTCTGCCTGGCCTCCCGCCAGCTCCAGTGTGGACTGGGAGGCCTCCCTGGGCTCAGATTTGTCTCTGAGCTGTGGGGCCAGGGGGGTCACATCACCATGCAGTGGAGGAAGAATTCTCTCAGGTTGGCCATGCTCCAACTGTGCCAAGGCCTCGTCCACAGGCTGTGGCCTAGAAACTCCATGCGAAGCCTCCTGCATGGCACTGGGCAATCAGGAGAACCCCAGTGGCTCACACCGCGGGCCGGGACTGCCAGCCAGGGTGCCGTCTGGCCCAGCCACAAGCAAGGCCTAGTCCCAGCACCGATACTAAACACAGCTGCGTGTGGGTGGGACTGGCTGTGGGAGGTGCCCCCCAAAGAGGCCAGTGCTGCCTGGAATGCAGCAGCGATGAGGTGACCCCTGGTCCTCTGCCAGGAAGCCACTTAGCGACAGCCGCGGCCTGCAGACACCCCATCTGTCAGCCAGGGCCACGTGACAGCCACGGGGAGCCACCAGACAGGGAGGTGGCCGGGCCCGGGGCCCTGGCTCAAGGGGGGACAGGCTGAGGTCACCATTTGGAGAGAGAGAAAGAGAGAGAGAGAGAGAGGGAGAGGGACCCTCCTGGAACCACAGGCCCCTCCTCTCTGCAACCTGTGCAACCCATTTCAAGTTCCACAAAGGAAATGCAAATCAACAAAAGCCATGCTGAGATTCAGTGCCACCCATTAGGACAGCAGCCATGCACACATGGCTGGTGGGCATGCGCACCCGCACCGCTGAGCCGCTGTGGTGACCACTATGGAGCTTCCTCAAAAAGCTCGGCCAGGGTGGGGCTAGAGCCAAAAGAAAGGAAATTCAAAAAGACACTGGCACACCCCAGCTTCCTGCAGCTCTGCTCACCAGAGCCAAGCTGGGGCAGCCAGTGAAGGGGCCCAACCACCAACAAAGGGATGAAGAAGACCGCATCCTTCTCTCCAGACTGTGAAGTCTTACTCAACCATAAAGAAGGATGGGATTATCATATCTGCAGGAACACAAATGGAACTGGAGATCATCAAGTGAAAGGGGAAAAGTCAGACACAGTATGGCAAATGTTTCCTGTTTTCTCTCATATGAGAATGGAAAAGGGGGGACTTGTTTTATTTGGGGAGAGCCATGCAAGAAAGGAGGATGATGAGGTGAATAAATAGGAATGTTTGGGGGACATGAAGAACAATGCAACGGGGGCAAAGGTGGCCCCGGCCCTGACTATTCTGTGCCCCCTGCCCCACCACCATCCTCAGCCCTACTGGCCCTGGTGCACAGAGCTGACTCCCTAGGCCACCTTGCCCAGGGCTTCCAATGGAAGACGCAGAAGGAGCTGGAGACTTCCTTCTGGACTCTCCTTATGCCTGGCCATAGCTCTGTAGGGGTGTGTATGTGTGCGTGTGTGTGTGTGTGTGTGTCCTGAGTGGGACCCAGAGGGGTGTGGGTATTACTTGGTCAGAGCAAGGGTGGAACTGTACGCCTGCTTGCTCTGTGCAGTACCAGGCTTTGAACTCAGGGCCTCACCATTACAAGGCAGGCGCCCTACCACTTGAGCCACATCCTCAACTCTTTTGACTTCAGTCTTTTGGTGTTTTTCCAGATTGAGTCTTAAGCATTTTCTCAATCCTGGGATTCCAGGAATGCTCCACTGTGCCTGGCTTGTTTTTCTTTTGAGATAGAGTCTCCTCAATTCTTTGCCCTGAGAAAGCAAACAAACAAACCGATGTACCCTGGTTGGATGTGGCCTGGGGAGGGGGGCAGTCTGGGATGCTGGGCAGCCAGTCTACCTGGCAGCTAATCTGAGGGCATGGGGAGGGATGGGCTAGGCTGTTCACTGACAGGCACAGGTGACTTCTGAGGGCAAAAGACACTAAGGGACAAACACACAGAGGCTCAGCATTAACTTTCATCCTGGTGGGGAAACTGAGGCTCACACCTGTCATCTTAGCTACTCAGGAGGTTGACATCTGAGGATCACAGTTTGAAGCCAGCCCAGGCAACAAAGTCCATGAGACTCTGATCTCCAATGAATCACCAAAAAAACGGAAGTGGAGTTCTGGCTCAAGTGATAGAGCACCAGCCTTGAACAACAAAAACAACAAAACCTAAGGGATAGTGCCCAGGCCCTGAGTTCAAAACCCAGTACTGGTATGTGTGTACTCGTGCACGTGCGTGCGTGCACACACACACACACACACACACACACACACACACACACACGATTGGAAGGTGGGCGGGATGTGCACAGTCAGGCTGCTCCAGCCCAAGGTCGGCTCACCAGGACCCCCAGAGAGGTGGACGTCGGGCTTGTGCATGATCTCCCCTGTCCAGCCAGGCAAGGGGTGAAGCTGGGGTCACCCCAAACCTCTGGCCGCTTTCAGCGTCTGCCTACCTCAGGGGACCCTGGAGGCCAAGGCACTAATCCCAGATCATAAACTCCGCGAGGCGCTGGGCGGGGAGGGGTGCAGACGCTGGCGTGCTGCCCTTTCCCAGGCAGCGCGTGTGGACCCAGCTCAACAGATTTATGGGCGTCTGGTGGAAGGGGGCCGGGGCGGGGTGACACAGGGAAGGGGGAGCGGGACTGTGATTTACGAGGTGCAAACCGCCGTCTCTGTCTTCAGTGCTGTCATGAGTCCTGAGGCTCACGGTGGTTCCCGGGACCCTGAGGCCCAGTCCTCTGCTTGGACGGGGCTAGGCACAAGGTAGGGTATCCCCGGGCCAGCCTCTGCCGTGATTGGGGGCCATACCCCAGATGTAGGGGACAACACAGACCTGTCCCCACCTGACCAAACCCCTGCAGGCTGCAAAGGGAAGCGGCCCATACATATAACTCATGCATATGTACATGTGTGTATGTGTGGTGAGTGTGTGTAGGTTGTGCAGGTGTGTAGGTGTGTTTGTGCTCATTGGTTTGTACATATACATTCATGTGTGTCATGTGACTACATGTATGTGTATACATGTGTGCACTGCACACGGGATACACATGTGTGCTCACATGGATATACACCTGCACAGACATCATGGGCATACATGCTTGTGCATGCACACATGACACACATCTGTGGGTATGAGCACTTTTCCTGGCATCCAGGTGTTACTGTGCAGGGGAATAAAGAGTTCCGATTTCCAGAACTGTCTCTACAGCTCCGCTGAAGAATCTGCTAATTGCAGGCCTAGGACTTCCCCTCGGGAGTCCTCCTTCCCCTCCCCCCTTCCAGAATATTCCAGGTCACTGCTCCTGAGGGCCCCTTCTAGGCCCTGGGCTGCCTGGTCACCTTGGGATTCAGTGGGGGTGGTTAAGATGGAGTCTCAGAAGATGGCGTCTCCTTGGGGCTCCCCATCTGAGGGATGACCGTGGGCCCCGGGTCCCTGGCTGGTTCTCAGCCTCCTGAATGGTCCCCATTGCTTCCCTAGGGAGCAGGGATTAGGGAGAGGCAAGCTGGGTGCCCCGCTACCCCTGGGGCACACTGGAGATCGCCACCCCTCCTGCCCAGCCCCAGAGGAAAGGGTTTTGTTTGTTTTATGCTGGCCTGAGGGCTTGGACTCATGGCCTCATGGTCTTGCTTAGCTTATTTGCTCAGGGCTATTACCTGAGTTACGCCTCCAGAAAAACTTTTTGTTGATTTATTAGAGGTAGAGTCTCAAATGCTTTTCTTCCTGGCTAGCTTCCAATCACTGTCCCCCAAACCTCAGCCTCCTGAGTAGCTAGGATTAAAGGCATAAGCCAGTGGTCCACAAGGAGCATGTTTAGCTAGAAGATGCACGGAGGTGTTTTGGAGAAATGCACTGGGTTTCGGGTCCTTGTGGACTGTGTGGTTTGTGGGGGAAGTGTCCCAAGGATTAATAATTATAGCTGATGGGGAAACAGAGGGGCAGACACAAGGCCTGGGTCTGCAGCCCTCCCATGCACAAAAGCAAACTGGGAAGTGGATTGCAGAGCCTTCCTTTTACCTACAGGGGAAACTGAGACTTGGAGAGACTATGCAGGAGGGAGCTGCCCCGAAGCCAGGCGCCCCAGGCCTGGACTTGTTCCTAGGGTCTGGGGTAGGGGTGGAAGGTTGAGCTTCCCAAATCTAATATGTACATGTCTGTACACACAAACACATGCACACATATGTGCAGACACACAGAAATGCATGTGTATGCATGTACATAAAGCTTGCATATGTGCGGGTCACTTGTGTGTGCATGCAGACACACATGCACACATGCCAGATGCACATGTGCGCATTGCACATGCGCACACAGCCTCTGTGCACCAAAGAAAGTCCCGGTCTCCCATCCAGTGTCCCGCTGGTGCCTGGGGCTCAGGGAATGACAGATGAGTTGTCCAGGCCCTGGGGACCCAAGGCCTCAGCAGGATGGCACGCCAGCCTGGGGCGTCACCCGGATAAAGTCATAAGGCAAACACGAGCACGCTTGTAAACACAGGCAGACAATGGGGAGACAGGCCCCAGGGCTCCATAAAGAGTGTTCGGCCAGGCCAGAGCTCAGGGCCTGCTTGGCCAGGGTGATGGAGGGATGAGAGGTGGGGGCCGCTCCAGGCTTGGCTGGGGCTGATGTCTGGGGCTGCGCTGGCCCGGAGGCCTGGCCCCCACACAATAAACAACATAGAAGACAGATCACAGTGTCTGGAGCTGGTGGGGAGTGGGGTCATGGGAGGCTCGCCGCACCCCCCCTCAGTGGGTCCCCTTTGAAGGAAGGCTCAGTGTCCCTGGGGGCTTGATCCTAGAGCCCAGAGGACTCATCGGGGGGGGGGGTGCAGGGGGTACCACTGGACAGCAGAACTATACATAATACAGTGTTGAGTAGAACTATACACAAACCATACACAGAGGTGAGTTTTCATCTGGCAAATTCCAGAAGGCTCAGGGTTGTGCTCAGGGCTAGCAGGTAAGGAGTGTCTATCCCTGGCGCCAGGGACCTGGGGAGAAAGCCTCCAGATGTGCTGTTTGCTGCCTTTTCCCTGTGCCCCTTGAGTCCCAGCTCTGGGAGAGTTCGTGCACCCCTTGATAACTGAAATTCTCTCATATTACCTAGCCCAGGCACCAGACAGGTTTAGCCCCACAAAGCCCCTGTCTGACCATTTCCTAGGAGAAATATCCTAGGAAATCCCACCTTAGTTGCTCAGGCCAGAAACCAAGTAGCTGGTTGACAACTCCAATCAGCAAGCCAGAAACCAAGTAGTTCGTTGACTACTTCAGCGAATCATCAGGCCAGAAACCGAGTAGCTGGCTGACAACTCCAGCCAATCAGCAGGCAAGAAACCGAGTAGCTGGCTGACTATACTAGCCAATCAGCAGGCCAGAAACCAAGTAGCTGGTTGACTATTTCAGCCAGTCAGCAGGCCAGAAACCAAGTAGTTGGTTGACCACTTCAGCAATCAGCAGCTCCTCCTCCTTCTCTTACTTCCCCTCCTCCTCCATCTCTTCCCCCTCTTCGTCCTCTTCCTCCCAGTCCTCCATGGTGGTGCCCCCTCAAATTGACCACTTGACCCCCCACCTCAAGAGTGCCAGTCTCAGGGTTTCACAGGCCCACCTGGCCCCTCACTTCTGGTCTGGAACTTTCCTCTACCCTGTGATGTCCCATCCATGAATCAAAACCAGGATTTTGAACAATGCACCCTGCACCACACCAGGTTCTTCTCACACCACTTTCATCTAGAATATTCTTACACACTCTCTTCCAGCCTTGGCAAAAGACATGGGTCTGTCCTGAAAGTGAGTTAATGGGAGCAAGTAGGAAGACACAGCTGTACCTGGAAATGGCCTGAGGGGAGATGGCACTTGGGGTTTATTGTTGCTGTGATGAGGAGGAGACAGTTTTTGGGCTCATGGTTTCAGTCCATGGTCACTTTGGGTCTGTGCAGAGGCAGAGCCTCAGGGTAGAGAGGGCTTGTGGTGGAGCAGAACTGCTCATGGTGTACAGGAAGGAGAGGAGGCTGTCCCTGGATGCGTCTACTGATGACATCAGAGCCCTGGCCATCCCTGGCCATCCTTGAGACATCTGCTGATGATGTCAGAGACCTGGCTGTCCCTGGATGAGTCCACTGATGATGTCACAGCCCTGGCTGTCCATGCATGCATCTATTGATGATCTCTGAGCTCTGGCTGTTCATGGATGTATCCACCGATGACATCAGCACCCTGGCTGTCCATGCATGAGTCCATTGATGATATCACAGCACGGGCTGTCCATGCATGCATCCACTGATGAGATCAGAGCTCTGGCTGTCCGATCACCTTCCCAAAGCCCATCAGCGGAAGGCCCAGCCTTTAGCACACCAGCCTCTGGGGACATTTCAGGTTTAAACCATAACAGGAAGACACAGCCCTGACCGGTGGGTGGGAGGAGGCCGCCCTGGCCTGGAAAGTATAGCCTGGGTGCAGGAGACAGGCCGGGAACCAGGCCCTGACTAGTGAGGGATGTCCCACTAGGGAGCCATGACCTTGGGGTAGATGTAGGTCCACTGGCAGAACCCCTGCTCCCTTCTCCCCTCCCCCCCTAGGAGGGCCAGGACCTTGGTGTAGATGTAGGTCCACTGGGAGACCCTCTGCTTCCTTCTTCCCTCCTCCCCCCATCCCCTGCTCACTAGGCTTCCCTGGGAGGGCCAGGACCTTGGGGAAGATGTGGGCCATCAGATGTGGGCCTGGTCCCCGGGCCCTCTCAGCCAGCATTGGCCCAAAGCTGCATCCGCCCTCAGGAAGTCAGTCCCTGGGCAGTGCCAGCCGGGATGCCTGGGGCCAGGGTTGGCCCTGCTGGAAGCTGTGAGGCCAGTGATGGACCCACCCAGTACGTGGTGCTGCCAGCCGAGGAGCCCGAGAGGGAGGGGGTCCGGGCCCTGGCCACCCCTTCTCTCAGACTAGCTAGCTCCCATCACTTCCCCACAGGCATTGATCAGGTTGGCTTCCTCAGGCTGGGGGGGCTCCCACCTCCTTGCCTCTTTGAGGACGGACCCCCACCCCCACCCCATGACCCATACTGAACTAGAAGCTCCTGGAAGAAGAAGGGATAGAGAGCAAGCTCCAGCCCTGCTTTGCATTGGTTGTGCTTTCCCATGTCACTGAGAATGGCAGACATGCCATCATGTCCAGCCTTTGTACTTCCTGCTTAGGAATCCATTACTGTACCCAACCATTGGCGAAGATGAAGTCTCACGTGAACTTTTATGCCTCGGTTGGCCTCAAACCATGATCCTCCCCAGTCTCTGCCTCTCAGTTAGGATTACTGGCTTGAGCCACCATGCTTGGCTGAAATCCTAACATTGTTTTGTCTTTGGATGAAGGCCTCGCATGGGGGGACACTCCTGGACATGGATCTGAAAGACAAAAAGAGAAGGCAGGCAAGGCCCAGGTCTGTCCTTTAACACCAGTTTGTGGTTGTCAGGCTGCTCTGCTGATGGTGACAGAGACAGCATGGAGGAGAGTCCAGACCCCAGCTTTGGCTCTGCCCTTGACCAGCCTTCCTCTGGTGCTGGCACATCTTTGGCATCATGTGGAGCGGGTAGTTCCTGGGGCCCTGATCAGGATGCAGGGCCTCTCAGAATCCAGGCCTGACCTGTCTTGTGACCTCACACATGCTGTGTCCCCTCTGGTAGACCTGGCTGGCCTCCCTTCCTCTCCTTTTCCAGGTCCTCTTGTCTTCCCAACATCTGCTCCAGGGTTGTTCTTCTCAAGCCTCACTCCTTGGCCTGTGGCCTGGAGGGGAATTTCCTGCGGCCTCCTCACCCAGCTCTGCCATTGGGCAGGAGCAAGGCCTAGACATCCTTGTGTCCTTCCTCCTCCTTCCAGTGTCTGTGTCCCCACTCCCAAGTCTAAAGGCCCGCACTTTGAGTGGGATGACCTTGGGATGTCCTTGGGTGGTCCTCTCCACACTGACTTTTCCTGGAGGTGGGCCTTTACTCAGCCCGGGGCATGAATGAGGGAGACGGGGAGGGGACCTCAGGCTCTCAGTGCTATGGAACTGGACATGCATTTTGTGTCCTCTGGGTGAGGGAGGAAGATGTGGCAAGAATGGCGGCGCAGGCCAGGGTCGTGGCAGCATGGATAGATGGAAATCTTACAATGCCAGGTTTAGGATAGACTCTGGTGGCAGAGATGGCAAGGCCATGGGGTCTCCAGAGGCCCTTGTTGTCTGGGGTGTGTCATACTGGCAGCAAGCATGGCACAAGGGTGGCAGGAAGGTTCCAGAGGTATCTATCCAAGCATGTTTCCCTGAGAGGTCCCTGAGAATTGCAGCGTCTCCGGCCCTGGGCTCCCAAATCCTCATAAATCCTGAACTGCAACACACGAAACACTGTCAGCCCTGCCATGAGCAATCTCTGAGGCATTCCATTACCCATGGCGGCCTGCCACCCCTGTCCATCCCCCGGGGCATGGATGCTCAGGCCCGTGCCAGGACCCCAGCAAGGGGCTGGCCGGACGAGTGTGGCGGGGAGCGTGGCTCAGACTCGCAGCTTGCTGCCTGCACCGCGGCCCTTGCCAGGTGTCAAGTTCAATTTCCCGCCCCTCTTGCTCAGAGAACCACACGTCTTGTTCCTCTACCCAGGCTGGGTCCTCCCATCCGCCTTCCTGGCTCTAAGGCTCTCCAGGGGCCAGCTGGCCTCCCCAGGCAGGGCGGGGCAGGTGTCCCATGTGGACACATTCATCATCCAACCTGGCGCCCACTTCTCGGCAGGTTACTGGCCAAAGGTGAAGCCACACTGGGGGTGGCAGGGAGGGGACGCTACACAGGAGCTGGCACAGGGCAGGCTGGGGACCGAGTCCAGAGGTGGGCACCAGGGCCAGCCCCAGCAGCCAATAAAGTGTGCACATAACCAGATATGAGCTGCAAAATCTCGCCCAAGCCAGCCTCATAGTCCTCAAAACTTTGCGTTCACTGCTTTTATTAAAAAAGAACAGCTTGGGCTGGGAAGGTGGCTCAGTGGTAGAGCGCTTGCCTTGCATGCCTGAGACCCTGGGTTCAATTCCTCAGCACCACATTAAGCAAAAAGTAAAAAAAGCGGGAAGTGGCGCTGTGGCTCAAGTGGTAGAGCGCTAGCCTTGAGCTGAAGAGCTGAGGGACAGTGCCCAGGCCCAGAGTTTGGGCACCACGACTGGACCCAAAAAAAAAAAAAAAAGAACAGCTTTGCCCAGCACTGGTGGTTCATACCTGTAATCCCAGCTACTCAGAAGGCTGACATCTGAGGATAATAGTTAGAAGCCAGATTGGGCTTCTATGAGACTTTCATCTCCAACAACCACCAAAAAGCCTGAAGTGGAGTTATGGCTCAAATGTTAGAGCATCAACTTGGAGCACAAAAAGCTAGGGAACAGCGCCCAGACCCTGAGTTCAAGCCCTAGTACTGACATGTGTGTACACATGCGTGCGCGCGTGCGTGCACACACACACACACACTCACACACACACACACACAAACAGCTTTATGAGCCAAGTATGGTGGCCTCACTTACAATCCTGAAGCAGGAGGGTAGTGAGTTTCCAGTCTGGGCTATGTAAGGAGACTCCAGCATAAACACAGCAGCTTTGCCGAGTTAAATCTCATACCACACAATTCATCAGTTCAAGTAAATAGTTCTTTTTTTAAAATTTTTTTATGGATCTCCAGAAAGTTTATAATCTCCCTGATCAATTTCAGAATATTTTCATTTAAAAAATAAAATAAAAAAACCTTTGTACCATCTGTCATCTCAAACTGTAACTTCCAATCTGCCCACTACTTCAAACCACCCTTCTGATCTCCACCTCCCCAGGAGCTGGGATTACAGGGGTGGACTACCAAGTCAGCTTTGACCCATGGTGCTGTCCTGTTTTCTGGGCTCTAGACTCCTTATGAGACTGCTGACTCTCCCTCTCTCCAGCAGCCCGAAGTCAGCCTCCTTCTTTTTCTGGGTGCCTCTGGCTACCAGGGTTCCCACGACCCCATTCAGTTTTCTCACCATAGCCCAATGCCTTCCATTTCTGGAGGAAGAACAGGGAAAGGATAAAGAGCCCATCCCGAAGGGCTGCATTCCACCAGGATCACTGCGAATGCTGCACACCACACTAGATAACTAGGTAACTAGATAACACACAATGAATGGAAAGGAGACAAGTCTTAGAAGCAGCAGGTCCTGGTGGAGTGCAGAGAATGGAGGTGAGGGTATTGGTGGACCTCTTGATGGGTCCGATGACAATAGAAGGTGATGGCACCATGGCTCTGTGTGCTGTGGCTCAAGTGGTAGAGTGCTAGTCTTGAGCACAAAGAGGCTCAGGGGCAGCACCCAGGCCCTGAGTTCAAGCCCCAGGACCAGTAAAACAAAACAAAAAAATTATGATGAGCCCTGGAGATGGTAAATATGAGAACTAACATGGAAGATGTTTTCTCTCATTTATATTCTTTAAAAGGTATCAGTTTGTCTTAAAAGGAAAAAAATAATGCTATGGGATTCCTAACCTATCATTTGATTTCCAAATTACAGCCCCAGAGGCACAGGAGAGCAGAAAGACTTCATCTCTAGTCTTCGCTTTCCCGTGCCTCACCCTCAGCTTGGCTCAACACCTCTAGTGTGGCTCGGCTATTCTTGAAGGCACATGTCAACCAGGGCACCAGCGGACTGTGTCTGGAATCCTGACTACTCAAGAGGCTGATGGGCTGGGAATGTACCTTAGTGGTAGAGCGCTTGCCTAGCATGCATGAAGTCTTGGGTTTAATTCCTCAGTACCACATACACAGAAAAAGCTGGAGGTGGCCCTGTGGCTCAAGTGGTAGAGTGCTAGCCTTGAGCAAAAGAAGCTCAGGGACAGAGTCCAGGCCTGAGTTCAAGCCCGAGGACTGACAAGAAAAAAAAAAAAGAGGCTGAGATCTGAGGGTGGAAGTTTGAGGCTAGCCAGGGTGAGAAAGTCTATGAGACTCTTATTTCCAATTTACCACAAAAAAAAGTCAGGAAAAGAGCTGTGGCTCAAGTGGTAAGAGCACTTGCTTAGAATGCTGGAGTGAGTCAGGGAACGAGACCCAAGTACTGGCACAAAGTAACATGAGTTGCCAGAGGGCACAAGTTACACAGCCTGGCAGAGTTCTCGTGTGTTAACTCTGTTGCTGTGCCAAATGCAAGAACTCTGGGCCTTGGGACTGCTGCCACTCAAATCTCTCAGGATCTTGTCAATGACCTGAGCATGCTGGCAGAGACTTGGGCAATCCAGGGAGCCCCTAATGGGGTCGTGCTCACTGGCAATGTGGGGTTCATTGTCACTGGTAATTACATCTAGAACCATGGAGCTGTGGACACAGGACTGTGGGGCCACCAGTGTCCAATGCAACCCGTGACTGCTGCAAGTGGACAATCCATCCCAGGAGAAGCGCTGCATTGGCCCAGGTGGCAGGGCCCCCATAGGGGGCATCATTGCCTGCCACCTGGGTTGTCTAAACTCCCTTGCATGCTCAGGATAAGGCAAACTTGAGTTCTTAATCCTCCAAGCCCGAACTCCAGGAGTTCCACGTGTCCGATCTGACCACTGCCCCGTAGGAGCCAAATAAAGAGTCATGGCTCAGGTCAGAGAAAGGAGATTTATTGCATGCAGGGCGCTCCTCTGTGTGTTGTCAGCTGTCTTTGGGACCCAGACGTGAGTTTTAGCTTTAAATAGATAAGGATGCAGGACAGCGCAGAAGGCATACGTAATGATTCACAGTCCTAGTCAAAATATGTCCTAGTTGATTGTTCTTTTCATTCTTATTTTGGGAGGGGTTGGGGTGAAGTTGGTCAGGATAAACATGTCATCTGGCCGGCTGGGTGGTCTGACTTGAGTGGCTTCTGTCACACTGATTCTGGTCCTTTAACATGAAGATGCTATCTGTCACCCTGGCCCTTCCATGCCCCAGGTGACTTCAGAGTTGCTGCAGAGTGGGCCAGAGAAGACATGTGGAGAGTGTGGAGACAGAGCCGACAGGATGTCCCACTTAGCTTGTCTACTGGCCCAGCTGTTTGGACACACCTCTAACTGAGGTGCAGGAAGGGAGAAGTCACTCCCGAGTCTGAAGATGAAATGTCTGCTGTGCCTGCTTTCCCACTATTCCGGGATCTGTTCCCCCCTGGTTCTTGCTCTCTCCCCACTTGTCTTCCAGGCCTGTCCCAGCTCTGTATTTTGGAAGGAGAGGACTTGTTTTGATTTCACAGGCTGACAGATGGAAAGGAATTTGCCTGGGGATGAATCACGCCTTGACTCCCATCCATATCTGATTTCACATGAGGCTTGAGACTTTGAACTCATTTTGAGCTGATGCTGGAACAAGTAAAGACTTTTGGGACACTTGGGATAAAAATAAAATGGATCTTGAATTGCAGGGTGAATATGAATTTGGGGGAATAAGGGGGTGGATTGCTAGGAGGTGAATGTTTCCCCCAAACAAGTCCATGCATCCTAACTTTAAATCCAAGCATAGCTAACACAGGACCTCATGGGAGGAACTGAATAGAAGCTATGGCTGCCCTGTCCCCAGGGGCAGAGGCTCAGCTCCCCCCAGAGTGGCTGCCTTCTCCCAAGAGCATGGGCTGGTACCAAAGCCAGCCTGGCATCCTCACATTGGTGCTCATGGTGCAATCTTGTTCCTATTCACTAACCTTTCTGCCATGTTGAAGCTGCAAGAAAGTCCCTATCTTCCTACTTTTTCATTAAGCAGAAGGCAGACACCTGGCTGTTCTGGGCTTAAGAATTGAAAGCACCATGAACTTGTTTGTTTTTAAATCCCCCTGGCCTGCAGCATTCTGTTTTAAGAGCAGAAAGTAGGACAGAATGGTGGTATACATCAAAAAAACATCTGCAATCAACAAAGGAAGGCTCCACCTTTAAACATGACCAAACAAAAAAGCAAATTCAACTGTGTGGGTGCAGGGAGCATGGAGACTCAGTGGTTGAACACTTGACTGGAACCATAAGACCCTGGGTTTTATTTGCTGCATAGCAAAGGAGGGAAGGAAGAAAGAAAGGAAGGAATTAAGGAAGGAAGAAAGAAAAGGAAAGAAGAGAGGATGGGAGAGAGGGAAAGAGGGAGGGGAAGGAAACATTGATACAGGATAATATGGATAATAAAATAATTTTTGTCTCTATTTCATTAATATGCATCCTAACTTCTATTATTTCTTTCCATCTGTTAATTTTGAAATTGGTTTGTCCCTTTGTTAGGCTTTTTTATTTGAATGTTCTATGTTTGCTTGATGTAGGCACACTTACTATCAATTTTCCTCTTCATACCACATTTGCTATATCCTAGTGGTTCTGATAGGTTGTGATTTCATTTTCATTAGATTCTGGAATTTTTTCCCCTTTATTTTTGTGCTGTTCCTGGGCTTGACCTCAGAGCGTAGGCACTAGCTCTGGGCTTTTTCACTCAAGGCTAGCTCCCTATCTCTTTGAGCCACAGGGCCACTCTGATTTTAGTTTGAAATCCATTTTATAAGATATAAGAATTCAGGGTTTTCAGGGTGGAGATACACTATACTTGGAACATCTTTTTCCATCCTTTGCCTCTGTCAGTGAGATGTGTTTCTTATAGGCAACAAATGGTTGGGTCTTGGTTGTAGCTGTTTTGATTCTTTAAAAATAAATAAATAAAATTAATAAATCCCTGGCTAATTTGACCAAAAGATGGAGAGAAGAGACTCATATTAATAAAACTAGAGGTGACAAAACTGGAATATCACAACAAATACCAATGAGATCCAACGGATCATGAGGAACTAGTTAGGAAACCCCAAATGGCAAACCTAAAAGAAAGAAGGAAATTTCCAGACACAGTTAACCTACAAAAACTGAACCAAGTAAATAGAAACCATTTCATTAGATCTACAATGGGTAATGGGCTGAGTCAGTAGCAAAGTGTCCCCATGAGGGAGAGCCTGGGACCAGATGGGCTTTCCACAAATCCTACTTGAACCTTAATGAAGAATTAACACCCATACTACACAAACTTTTCCATGAGAAAGGGAAGGAATGCTTCTGAACTCATTCTGTGAATGCAGTGTTATACTTATTCCCAAACTAGACAGAATACCGGGCACTGGTGGCTCATGCCTGTCATCCTAGCAACTCAGAAGGCTGAGATCTGAGGATTGCAGTTTGAAGCCAGCCAGGGCAGGAAAGTCTGTGAAACTTCTACTTCCAATGAACCACCAGAAAAATGGAAATAGAGCTGTTGCTCAAGTGGTAGAGCTCTAGCCTTGAGTGAAAAACCTCAGGGACAGAGACTAGGCCCTGAGTTCAAGATCCATGACTGACCCTCCGAAATAATAAAACAAACAAACAAACAAAAAACCCTACACAGAAAAACAACAACAACAAGAAAATTATAGACTAATCTCTTTGACAAACATTTGGCATAAAAGTTCTCAATAAAACTCTTACAAACAGAACCCACAACACATCAAACAGATCATAGCCGTGAATAAATGGGTTTCATCTCAGGAATGCAAGAATGATTCTGTACATGTAAATCAAAAAATGTAATACAACCCATAAACAAAATAAAGAACAAGACTCACATGATCATCCCAGCTGATGCAGAAAACGCCTTTGACAGAACCTACTATCCTTTTATGATAAATAAAATTATCTCTAAAGAAAGTAGGGTTAGTATGGTTTCCTTTATTTGCAATAACTAGTATATGTCTGAGTCAAGCAGAAAAGGTTAGATAAGTTGATGTTAGGGAAATGAACCCCAAGATAAGTATTCAAATGTTTTTTTTTCTTTCATGCGATTGTTTCTAACATATATATATAAGATGATTTCTTTGTTGTTTTGTATGTCCCTCCCCCACGGTATAACCCCTGCTTTCACTGTATTTGATGTTGGTATAATGTGGAGGGGAAGGGAAAAAACAAATTGTTTAAAAAAGAATACAGGTGGACCCATTGCAACAATGAGATGTACAAGTCGTTATGTTGAAAATGAATTTTACAACTTTGGTGTGGGGGGAGGATCAGGTAGGGGAGGTATGGGAAGGGATAGGAAGGGGAAACAAAGGAGGAGGCAACAATGCTTGATAAGAAATGTACTCATTATCTTGCCCATGTAATTGTAACCCCTCTGTACGGTGTTTTCACAATAAAAAATGCACTGATCTTCAATGAATACATTTTAGAATATGTGCATCTCAATAAAATCATCTTTAAAAATAAAAAAAGAAAGTAGGGATAGAAAAAAAATGCCTGAACATAATAGAGGCTATATGATGTGCATAACAACATCAAAAGTGAGATCATTGCCCCAAAAGCCAGATGTGAGGCAAGTGTGTCCACTCTCCCTACATTTGTTCAATATGGTACTAGAGCAGGGTGTTGTGGCTCATGTCTATAATCCTTGTACTCAGGAAGCTGAGCTCTGAGGATCGTGGCTCAAAGCAGGAAAGTCCTTGAGACTCTTATCTCCGATTAACCAGCAAGAAGCCAGAAGTGGAACTGTGGCTCAAGTGATAGAGTGCCAGCCTTGAGCAAAAGAGCTCAGTGACAGCACCCAGTCCTTGAGTTCTGACTGACAGAAAAAAAGAAGCTATTCCCTGGCTGTCTTTAAACCTCAATCTTCAGATCTCAATCTCCTGAGTAGCTAAGATTACAGGTGCGATTCTCAGATCTCAGCCAAATGTACAAACAAGTATTAAAGTCACTTTCCTGATGCAGAATCAAGTAAGAGGGGAATGCAAAGTTCAAGATGAATCATGACATGGTTACATAGGAAAAAGCAAGACACAGCAAAATCTGCTTGTGTCAAATAATTTTTAAATACTCTGGGCAACAGAAAGAGATGTTTCTGGCCAGTGCCTCATCATTTTTAATTAGAAGGTTCCTTTCCATAGTGAAAATAGAATTCTATGACAAAATGAGTCAACTGACATGACAAGTAAAAAAAAAAAATTGCAAAGATTTGTACCGGGATCTGAACTTGCAACTTTGGCCAACCATAAAAATCATTCAAATTCTTTTTTTTTTTTTTTTTTGGGTCCGGTCATGGGGCCTGAACTCTGGGCCTGGGCACTGTCCCTCAGCTCTTCAGCTCCAGGCTAGGGCTCTACCACTTGAGCCACAGCGCCACTTCAGGCTTTTTTTTCTGCTTATGTGGTGCTGAGGAATCGAACCCAGGGCCTCGAGCATGCAAGGCAAGCGCTCTACCACTAAGTCACCTTCCTAGCCCTCATTCAAATTCTTACACACACACACACACACACACACACACACACACACACACACAATTATTTTTAGGTAAAAAGATAAAGAAATAATTGTTTCAGTTATGAAGATTTAGCTAGAAAATTACAAGGAAAAGATAAAGAAAAATATCTGACTTCAATTATGTTGTCAATATATTGCCAATAGAATACAAGACCTAAAAGTATTGCAAATCAATTAACTCACAATTTCAAAAATTGCACATGTACTTCTGTTTCAATTTAGATTAGCAATTAATCTCCCTATTTGCTTGCAATGCTAGGGATATAACTCAGCATATAACACATACCAGGCAAGCACTCTACCATTGAGAGACAGTTCCCAGAGCACAATTAACTTATTAATTAATCTTTTTTTTTTTTTTTTTTTTTTGCTGGTTGTGGGACTTGAACTCAGGGCCTGGGCACTGCCCCTGAGCTTCTTTTTTCCCAAGGCTAGCACTCTACTGCTTGAGCCACAGCACCACTGCCCTGTTTTGCGTGGTTAATTGGTCATAAGAGACTAATGGGGACTTTTCTTCCCAAGCTGGTTTCAAACCACAGTCCTCAGATCTCAGCCTCCTGAGTACCTAGGATTACAGGCATGAGCCACCAGTACCTGTCTTAAATTAATCTTATTTAAGTCAAAGGACTTCTAAAATGAGTCAAAGTGCCAGTTTGTAGCTTATAAAAATTACTGTGTCCATAGTAATTACATATAGATCACTATGTAGATGTAGATAGATGGTTGATAGAGAAGCAATATGATGATGATGATGATGATGATGATGATGATAATGATGATGATGATGATTTGCCGGC
The DNA here is from genome assembly GCF_019054845.1 of Dipodomys spectabilis. Classification (NCBI taxonomy): domain Eukaryota; kingdom Metazoa; phylum Chordata; class Mammalia; order Rodentia; family Heteromyidae; genus Dipodomys; species Dipodomys spectabilis. The sequence goes on from NW_024870789.1 coordinate 4,757,274, forward strand.
CCTGGAGCTTGAAGTCAGGACCTGGACACTGTCCTTGAGCCTCTCTGTGCTAAAGCTAGCACTCTACCAATTGAGCCACAAGGCCACTTCTGGATATTTCTGTTATATATATGGTACTGAGGAATCGAACCCAGGGCTTCATGCATGCTCGAAAAGCACTCTACTACAAAGCCACATTCCCAGCCTGATAACAAATATTTGTGCAAGTACTGGGGCTTGAACTCAGGGTTTTTGCTCTTGCTTAGCTTTTTCTGATCAAGGCTTATCCTCTACCTGTTGAGCCACACCTCTGTTTCTGATCTAGATGAACAGATATGATTGTTTGGGGGCTGGAGGTGTGGCTCAAGTTGATAGAGCCCCCTGCCTAGCAACCAGGAAGCCTGAGTTCCATCCTCACTACCACTAAAAAATATAATAATAATAAATTTTGTTTATATCCATGAACAAAAATTATTATCTGGAAAAAAAGTAGTATATAATCCAGGCATTTATAGCTCCTGCCTGTAATCCCAGACACTCAGGAGGCTGGGATTTAAGGACAGCAGTTTGAAGACAGCTCATGCAGGAAATTTGGCGAGAATCTTATCTCCAATTAATCACCAAAAAGCTGGAAGTGGAGCAAAAAAAGCTCAAGGACAGAGCCCAGGCCCTGAGTTTAAGCCCCAGGACCAGCATGCACACATGTACATACATACACTTATTCTACATCACAGGAAAAAAAGAAGAGATTGGATTTAATGATCTCATATTCCTTCCCAATTATTGGTCAAATCACAGAAGATTTTTGCAGAGAATTACTATGCTGTGAACGCCCATTCAGTATTTTTTGCAAGGAAATAATTTTGCCAAAGATTCAGTGATCAAAGACCAAAATCGATGGCATGTTTTCATCAATATCATCCGGCAGATGAAAATACTAAATTTAATGCCCCAAGGAAAGGAAAATTCACTTGATCTCCCAGATCTCCAGTCTTGGAAGTTTTATATTGAGATTGACTCTTTTCATAATACAATCATATTATTTTTCACATTTTTCTAACGTGAACCAACATACAGAAGACTTTGATTACACCCGGCAGGGTTATCTAAGTTAACTATGACACTGAAGAAACATTTGAAAAATTCTTTGTTGATATGAATTGATGAATCTTCCTCAATTTGTGCAATGCCCCCTTTAAATGCAACATTTGTATTACTAAGTTGACCCAAGAATTAATACATTTTTCTAACTCGGATGGAATTAGTTTGAAAGTAATTACTATTATTTCCAAATCAAATCGATTCTTCAGTACAAGATGAGCTAATCTATTGACAGGCATTGGTGGCTCATGCCTGTAATCCTGGCTAAGATCTGAGGAGCACAATTCAAAGCCAGCTGGGGCAGGAGATCATGACACTCATATCTCTCATTAGCCAGCAACAAGTTGGAAGTGGAGCTGTGGCTCAAGCAGTAGAGCACCAGCCTTGACAAAAAAAAAAAAGCTATGGGATGGAGCCCAGGCCCTGAGTTCAAGCTCCAGGACCAACACACACACACACACACACACACACACACACACACACACACACACACACACACACACACATACATACACGTAAATCACAAAGAAAATTGGTGCCAAGGGTATTCTACTGCTTGGATTATTCTTGATCAGGTCGTTCAGTCTTTGAAATGGTTTTGCAGGAGTAATTTAAAAGTTTTTTGACAGTGACTAGAGAAGCTTCTGGAATGCTGTGAGCAGAACTTTCTGGTTGGTTCTGGAGGGGGCAGATGGAAGTATACAGAGAGCAGATGATGTTCTGATGTTCTGGGGCCCTGTCTCAAGGTCACATGTGCTGTGTTCCGGCAAAGCATTGCTCTACACTTTGTCCCTGACCCGGAGCTTTGAGTGAGGCTGATAGTTAGACATGATGAACTCTTCATTCCATGGAGGAAAATCTGAAGATGCCACAGCATCCAGGCTGTAACATGGTTCTCACTGGCTGTGTTGTGAACAGGTGGACTGTGTGAGCATTGGGGAAAGTAGCAGAATACCCAGGCTTGACAAACACAGAAGAAAGAAGGAAGAAGAAAGAAGAAGAAGAGGAAAGAGAAGATAAAAAAGGAGGAGGAGGAGAAAAAGAAGAAGGAGAAGGAGGAGGAGGAGGAAGAAGAGGAGGAGGGGAGGAGGAGGAAGAGGAGGAGGGGAGGAGGAGGAGGAGGAAGAGGAGGGGAGGAGGAGGAGGAGGAAGAGGAGGAGGTGGTGGAGGAGGGGCAGCATGGCTGGAGAAGCCTGTGGGGGGCTGGTTCCTGCACCCTTGCCCCAGCCTCTGTGTGAACTGTGACCCAACTGAAGGGCTTTTTCTCTTCAGAGCATGGCGGGGAAGTTGCTTGGGCCAGTGAGGGTGAGGCGCTCAGCAGGGATCTCGCCATCATCACTGAGAGCCTGGGTTCTGCTCAAGCTGGAGGCTGGGCTTTGTGGACACACACACAGCACAGAAGTTACAGTCATGGACACTTCCACCCAGATTGTAAAGCCTGGGAGTCTGGACAAGGGGTGGCAGCTTAGCACCAGGGAGGGCAGTGCTTGTGCCATGAGAGGGAATGGAGGCCTGGCATGACACAGATGCCAGACAGCTCAGTCCTTCCACTCTGTGTGTGTGTGTGTGTGTGTGTGTGTGTGTGTGTGTGTGTGCGTGTGCGCGTGCACGCTGGTCTTGGGGCCTGGATTCAGGGCCTCGGCACTGTTCCTGAGCTTTTCTGTTCTAGGTTGGTATTCTACCATTTGAACCACAGCCTCATTTCCTGCTTTTGGATGGCTCACTGGAGATAAGAGTCTCACAGGCTGCCCAGGCTGTTTTCAAACCCTGTTCCCCAGATCTCAGCCTCCCCAGTTCTGAGATTACAGGCATGAGCCCTAGGTGCTTGGCTGTACCTCGTTTTTAATTGATTTTTTTCAATTTTTTAATTTTTTTTATACAAAGTTGTTTTTTTTTTGTCAGTCATGGGGCTTGATAATTTTTTAACTTTTTGTTAGTCATGAGGGTTGAATTTGGACCTGGGCACTGTCCCTGAGTTCTTCAGCTCAAGGTGAGTACTCTACCACTTGAGACACAGCACCACTTCTGGTTTTCTGGTGGTTTATTGGAGATATGAGTTTCACAGTCTTTCCTGCCTGGCTGGCATTGAACAGTGATCCTCTGATCTCAGCCTCCTGAGTAGCTAGGATTACAGTTGTGAGCAACTAGTGCTCTGCCCCACTTTTAATTATACAAGAACAATTACCCCTAAGATTATTGAGGAAGCCAGGTGCCAGTGGCTCACACCTATAATCCTACCTACCGAGGAGGCTGAGATCTGAGGATCACATTTTGAAGCCAGTCTAGGTAGAAAAGTCCCCATGAGACTCTCATCTCCAATTAACTATTCAAAAACCAAAAGTGGACCTATGGCTCAAAGTGGTAGAGTGCTAGCCTTGAGCAAAAGAGCTCAGGGACAGCATCCAGGCCCTGAGTTTAAGCTCTAAAACTGACACACACAAAAAAAGATTATTAAGGAAACAGAGCACACACCAAAGAAATCTAATAGACACCCCTGGAACATTTGACCCAGACAAACTGGGCTACAAGATCCCAAATTCACAAGCTCCATAGCATTCTCCTATGTAAACAAGCTTTATGTTACCCATAAAATGCAACTCGGTTTAAAATGAAAGACTTAAATCATACAAAATATGTTTTCTGACAACAATGGCATGAAATTAGAAATTAATAACAGCAGGATGCTTGGAAGATTCACAAGTATGTGGAAAATAAACAGCACACCCGAGCAGACAAGATCACAAGACAAATTAGAAACTATTTTGAGATGAATGAAAACAAGAGCAGAGGACCAGAATTTATGAGGTCGCGTGAAAGCAGGGATTGGAGTGAAATTTATAGCAGTGCATTTCTAAAATTGAGAACAAATGATCTCAAGTCTGTAACCTACTGGTCTACCTTAGATTTTAAAAAAATATGGAAAAAAAAGAGAGGAAAGCTGGGGTGAGACTCAATGATAGACTGCCTATCCACCAGGAAACTAGGGGGGGAAATGGGAAAAAATAAGCCCAAAAGAAGCAATAATAAAAAATCAAAGTAGAAATAAATAAATCAGGGGATAGAAAAAAAATCAGTAAAGCCAAAAATGGGTTTCTAGAAAGATTAACAACAAAACTGACCAGCCTCTAGTAATAAACTGAAATCAAGAATAAAAGAGTAGGGGCTGGGAAGGTGGCTCAGTGGTAGAGCGCTTGCCTTGCATGCCTGAGGCCCTGAGTTCGATTCCTCAGCACCACATAAGCAAAAAAGAAAAAAGCCGGAAGTGGCGCTGTGGCTCAAGTGGTAGAGCGCTAGCCTTGAGCTGAAGAGCTGAGGGACAGTGCCCAAGCCCAGAATTCAGGCCCCATGACCGGACCCCCTCCCCACAAAAAAGAATAAAAGAGTAGCCAGGTGCTGGTAGCTCACAACTGTAATCCTACCTACTCAGGAGGCTCTGAGGATCCAGTTTCAAAGCCAGCCAGGGCAGGAAAGTCAGTGAGACTCTTATCTCCAATTAACCACCAGAAAACCAGAAATGGTGCTGTAGCTCAAGTGAGCTGAAGAACTCAGGGACAGTGCTCAGGCCCAGAGTTCAAACACCATGATTGACTCCCCCCATAAAAAAAAATAATATTGATGGGCACCAGTGGCTCACACCTGTCATCCTTGCTACTCAGGAGGCTGAGATCTGAGGATCATGGTTCAAAGCCAGCCTGGGCAGGAGAGTCTTTGAGACTCTTATCACCAATAAACTACTCAGAAAAGGTCGGAAGTGGTTCTGTGGCTCAAGTGGTAGAGCACTAGCCTTAAGCAAAAGAAGCTGAGGGACAACACCCAGGCCCTGAGCTCAAGCCCCAGGACTGGCCAAAAAAAAAAAAAGTGAGATGGTTCAGATTATTGAACTCAAATATAAAAGAAGGGATATTAGCCGGGCGCTGGTGGCTCACGCCTGTAATCCTAGCTACTCAGGAGGCTGAGATCTGAGGATCATGGTTCAAAGCCAGCCCGGGCAGGAGAGACCGTGAGACTCCTATCTCCAATAAACCACTAGAAAACCGGAAGTGGCGCTGTAGCTCAAGTGGTAGAGTGCTCGCTTTGAGCTGAAGAGCTGAAGGACAGCGCCCAGGCCCAGAGTTCAAGCCCCACCACCGACCAAAAAAAAAAAAAAAAAGAAGGGATATTAGTCAAGTTTACAAAAAAAAGGATTATAATAAAATATTATAAAGAAAGAAAAATTGGGGGGGGGGGCTGGGAAGGTGGCTCAGTGGTAGAGCGCTTGCCTTGCATGCAGGAGGCCCTGGGTTCGATTCCTCAGCACCACATAAACAAAAAGAAAAAAGCCGGAAGTGGCGCTGTGGCTCAAGTGGTAGAGCGCTAGCCTTGAGCTGAAGAGCTGAGGGACAGCGCCCAGGCCCAGAGTTCAGGCCCCATGACCGGACCCAAAAATAAATAAATAAACAAAAACAAAAAATCCCAGGGTGGTTGCTCACACTTGTAATCCAAGCTACTTGGGAGCAGAGATCAAGGAGTGAGGTACAAAGCCAACCAAGCCATAAAAAGTTCAGGAGACTCCATTTTACTCAGTGGCTGAGCCCCACAGGGCAAGCCTGCCACCCATTGTGACAGAGAGATGCACAAATAGGAGGATCACTGTCCAGGCTGGCCTGATCATAAAGCAAGATATTACCTTAAAAATAACTGCTGTTATCCCTGGTGGTGAAGGAAATGCAAATAAAGACAACCCTGAGATACTACCTTACCCCAGTCAGAATGGCCCACATCCACAAATCAGCCAACGACAAATGCTGGAGGGGATGTGGAGAAAGAGGAACCCTATTACACTGCTGGTGGGAATGTACACTTATACAACCACTTTGCAAAGCAGTCTGGAGGGTCCTTAGAAAGCTAAAGATTGACCTCTCTTACGACCCAGTCATACCACTTCTAGGCATCTACCCTGAACAACAGGAACCAATATACAAGGACACGTGCACCTCCATGTTTATTGCAGCACTGTTCGCAATAGCTAGGATATGGAAACAACCCAGATGCCCCACCACAGATGAATGGATCCAAAAATTGTGGTATCTATACACAATGGAATATTATGCAGCCATTAGAAATGACAAAATAATGACATTTGCAGGGAAATGGATGGAACTAGAAGGAATCATGCTGAGCGAGGTAAGCCAAGAGCAAAGAGACAAACGGTACATGGTCTCCCTGATAAGTGGATGCTAAATCCAAAATGTTAGGTGATACGACAAAACTAACAGGACTCAAGAAACAAAGAACTCCCACTCATCTGGTCAAACCACTACTAAATATCCCCATGCTGCTGATCACATGTATGGTGTATATGTGTACACTGTTATATGTTATAGACTGTGATAGACAATTTGCTCCAGGAAAGTTAGAATGAACTTGTGACTTTAAATGAGCATCATTATTCCACAATACTGTGAAATTCGGGAAATTATGTAATCACTTAATCACAATAAAAAAAAAAAAAGAACCTCAGGGAAGGTAGGGAGGGAAGGGATGGTAGGGGGAAAACAATGGAGGGGGTAACAATGCTCAATAGGAAGTGTACTCATTACCTTGCTCATGTAAATGTAACCCTCTGTATAGTATCTTTACAATTAAAAAAAAAAATGACTGATGTTACGGCACTGGTGGCTCATGCCACTAATCCTGGCTACTTAGGAGACTGAGTTCTGAGGATCATGGTTTGAAGTCAACCCAGGCAGGACAGTTTGTGAAAGTTTTATTTCCAATTAACCACCAAAAAACCTCAGAAGTGGAGTAGTGGCTCAAGTGGTAGAGCACCAGCCTTGAGCAAAAGAAGTTCAGAGATAGCACCCAGGCCCTCTGTGAGTTCAAGATCTATGACTATCAGCAAAAAAAATATAACTAATGTTAAAAAGAGTTAAAGGTGTGGCTCAAATAGTGGAGCACCATCAGCAAGCGAGCCAAGCAAATATGAGACCTGGAGTTCCAATGCCAGGCTACAGCCACCAGCCACTACGGCAGACCCAGGAAGGCCCAGGACATCACTCATCAGTAGGGAAAAGCAAATCAAATCCACAGCGACGCCATGGTGCCAGCTCGGAACCATAGCAAGCAACTGCTTCCCACACCGCACACCAACCACAGCCTCTCCATGGCCACGGTACACACTGCTAGAGAGACAGAGGCAGAGAGACAGAGACAGAAAGACAGCGAGTGAGTACAGAGCCCCACCAGGATGCAGAGCCCCGTGAGATTACACCTCCTTCTGGTGGAGCCTTGCACCAGGCGATCACAAGTGAACAGATATTGACTTGGCTTGCACATCTGGAGGAGGAGGCGATCAAGGGAGTGCTCGCCACTACTCCACATCTGGTGAGGAGCTGAAGCTGCATCATCCTGAGATAGAAGACAAAAGGCAGAAGACAGAAGAGACAGAAGACAAAAGGGGTGTTGCAGACAGACAGATGGATGGGTAGACATATGGACTGGCTGGCAGACAGATGGATGGGTAGACAGATGGATGGACAGGCAGACAGACAGAGAGATGGACAGACGGGTGGGCAGACAAGATGGAAGTCACAACCTGAAGGGCAAGAATGCAAGAGACGGGTCTCTACCTGTTCAAACTCATGGCCTGAAGTCCTTCCCTAATTAGAACTGGTACATTCACAATGTAGAGTCCTAAGATCCAGCCTCCTCCCTCCCCACAGCGTCCACTCTTGGCAGTGCCAAACTCAGTTTCTCCCTTGTTTCCAGAAAGATTCGATGTCTGGTCACAGACAAACAGCTTGTACACAATGCGTTATATCCAGGCAGTAGACTATTATGCAGCCTTACAAAGGGATGAAAATGGAGAACTTTATCCTGTGAGAAAGAAAGTCACTAGATACAAAGCCAGACTACTGTCTGATCCTTTGACATGGAGCAGTCAGACAGAAATTAGATTAGCAGCTATTGGCCAACTGAGGAAAGTGGTGGATGGTTGTTAGATGCGGACAGCTCATACCTGTAATCCCAGTGACTCAGGAGGCTGAGATCTGAGGATCTTGGTTCAAAGCCAGCCTGGACAGAAAAGTTCATGGGCTCCTCTCTCTCTCTCTCTCTCTCTCTTTCTCTCACTGGTCCTGGGGCTTGAACTCAGGACCAGGGATCTGCCCCTGAGCTTCTTTGTGCTCAAGGCTAGGCCTCTTCCACTTGGGCCACAGTGCCACTTCCAGCTTTGTCTGAGTAGTTTATTGGAGATAAGAGTCTCATGGACTTTTCTGTCAAGGCTGGCTTAGAATTGTGATCCTCAGATCTCAGCCTCCTGAGTAGCTAGGATTACAGGCGTGAGCCACCAATGAACCATCAAAAAGCCAGAAGTGGAGCTGTGGTTCAAGTGATAGAGCACCAGCCTTGAACACAAAAGCTCAAGGACAGCACCCAGGCTCTGAGTTCAAGCCCCAGGACCAGCATGAAAGAAAAAAAACCACCAGATCAGAGAGAGAGAGAGAGAGAGAGAGAGAGAGTAAAATTGCCGGATTTGCCTGTTGCAATGTAAATGATCAATTCTGAAATTACTTGCTCCAGACTAGGCTTGAATAAACAGTGGGAAATGAGAGTCAGATTTCCTGTTGTTGGTGAAGGGGAAGAGGAAATCTGGAAGGTTATTAGGTGATTGGATTGGAATTGGACCCGTCTATATGAACCGGGTGGGGTACGTGTGTGTGTGCGCGCGCGCGCGCACGTGTGTGTAGGAGGAAGTATTTGAGCAAGTGTGAACCCAGACTAAAAAAATAATTACCATGCCAGGCTCTGGTAGCTTATGCCTATAACCTTAGCTACATGGAAGGCTGAGGTTGGGAGGATGACCATTTGAGGCCAATAGGAGCAAAGAAGTTTACAAGATCTCTTCTTGACTGGGGCCTAGTAGTGATCGCATCATCCTAGTATGACAGGAAATGGGAAACAGACCAATAGCAGGAAGAGACCCCATCTCAAAGACAACTGACACAAGAGCTAGAGGTGTGGTTCTGCGATAGAGCACCTGTCTGTCCAGCTAAGGCCCTAAGTTCAAACCCCAGGCCACTAAAAGTTTTTTTTCAATACCTCTTGTTATTGTACTTACAACTATTTTTTTCCTGCAAGTTCAAAACGCCAAAAAATATCAAATCAGAAGAACTGACAGCTGCTTTTCACAAAGTCTCAGAGGGCATCTAGTCCCCAGCACCCAAGGGTGCTCTGCTAAGGAAGACATGGCCAGCAACCTGTTCAAAGGCTCAGAGAACCACCACAAGAGGCAGAGGCCAGGCCGGAAGCTGGGCTCATGGACAGTGTGGCCTCTGCCCATCCGAGGTGGCCAGAACCTTCTGCCACGTTGCTGTCACCACTGAAGTTGGTGCCAGGGCTCCAAGACTAGGGGAGCCCCCGAGGGACCCCATGTTCCAAGAACTGTTCTCTGTCTCTGGGCACTGGGCCTCCCTTGTCCTGGAGCCAGTGGTGAGCTTGTGAGGTCATTGTCCGGCCTGATCGGCCTGGCGGGCCTCACCCTGGAAGCCTCCGGGTCTCCTCCTCCCAGCCTCAGAGGAGGCAGCCCCTGCCCCAGGGCACAAATGGCAGTGCCAGACTGCCTGGAACTGGCTGCAGCGAGATGAGGGATGCTGGGCCCCCACCCTGCTTGGTGACGGCTCAGGGGGACAGCACCCCCCTGTAGGTACATCTGCCATGCCCAACCATTGCCGTGGAAGTCTTGGAGAATTCCAAGTGGGCTCCAGCCTCCACAGGACAGGGAGAACCTTCCGGAATATTCTGTCACTCATTCAATACCTTATTATTGAGTGTTCTGAATCAGGATGGACACACGGACACCAAGAGTTCACATTCCTAAATTCCAGGAATGTGTGATGGTTCGGGGGGGGGGGGGGGGGAGACAGAGAGAGAGAGAGAGAGAGAACAGAGAGAGAGAGAGGGAAAGAGAGAGAGGGGGAAAGAGAGAGGGAGAGGGAGAGAGAGAGAGAGAAAATGCCAGAAGAGAGGAGGAAAGGAGGGTCAGAGGGGACAGGAAGTACAAAGGCCCTGAGGCTGCCAACTACAGAATCCCCCTGGGATCAGGTCCCTGGGACTTTCCTGATGTCTGTCCTGTCTTTGGCTTGTTTTTTCCCCCCTTTCCTGGTATATGCCCTCCCACGCTGCTGAATAACTTCATATTTGCACAAAATTGTGAATCTCAGGGTGTACTTCTGAGAAGCCCCATCTCAGATGCCCCCAAGTCCAAAGCTCCTGTCTATACCACCTTGACACATCCTGCCACCATGCTCCCTGCAGACCTGTAGCCCTCAGCTCGTAAGTCTTCTGAGAGTGTCTGCAAGCAGGTCATGCTGAGGCTTAGGCCTGAAAGCAGCATGGGTGAGGGGTGATGCCCCTTTAAGAGGTGGGGCCTAATGAGGAGGAGTCTGGTCATTGGGGGCATGACCCCAGAGGGGGTTCACCATGGGCTCTTCCCAATACCTTCCTGCCTTTCTGATGCAACCCCCCCTGATCAATCAACATCATCTGTGATTGGCCAGAGAAGGGCCATAGTGATCAACTTGGCCTGTGATTGGTCAGAGGCAGAGCCATCATGATCAACTTGAACTGTGATTGGCTAGAGTCAGGACCAGGAGGACCGGGTGATCTTGGACTACAAACCTCTCATCTCTGTAACACACCCAGCCTCCAGCCTTCCATAACAGCAACCAGAAACAGACGAATGCACACCTCCAGGGCCACTTTCCATCTGCAACCTCACATCACCTGTGCTTAGGTTCTGTCTCTTTACCATCTCCAGTGTGGCCGGGCTCTGCGGAGTTCTTACTTTGGCTATTTCCTCATCAAGGCTCCAGTCCAGATATCTGCTCCAACATTTCCTGCTGAACACCAGCCACGGTCCCCATCCTCTCCACCACACTGAATTCCTGGGCTTGGGCTTGAGGCCCTCTGGGGCCTGGCTGGCGCCTGGCTTCGGGCTGGCACAGGGGGCACAGACGCCCCCCAGCCTGGCAGGCCTCTCAGGAAGACACGGCCCGCCTCTTTCCCTCCCCCCTCCCCCCCCCCCCCCCCCCGCCATCTTGCCAGGCAGCCCTTCGTGTTCAAAAGTGGATTTCCATAATTGAATTATGTAGTGTTCTCTGGCACGCGCAGTCTCCTGGTCCGACTCTGTTTACCAGAGCGTGTTTATGTTTTGACGGTTTCTAGCCGGCCTTTGGAAACGCGATGTTACGCTTTGTCCCGGTCCAGGCTCACACGTGTCCTCCCCGTCCTCTGGTCTGTCCTCCTGGGCCTTCATGTCTGCCATTGGCTTCCTGGGTAACTTCGTCAGGAGACCATCTGGACAGCCTTAGATGGAGCAGTCCCTCCCACCGCGCCTGTCAGCCATCTGGGCCCCCGGAATGGGGAAGGCCCACCAGCCTCCCCCCAGGTGATGCCCTGCAGGGCCGCCCCTGGCTTCAGCCTCAGCCATAACTCATCAAGGGTGCTCACATGCACATCTGTGCCCCACAAGAAGTCTGGGAGGCAGACACGATCACAATTAAGACAAGAGATGGCTAGGTAGCCCAGGCTGGCCTCAAACCCCCAGTCCTCCTGCCTCTACTTCCCCAGTGCTAGGACTACAGGCATGTGCTACCACACTTGACTCACCTCCATATTTTCTTGAGGAAGTGGGGCCTTGGGGAGAGTGTGCAGCTATTGTCTAGACCTCAGCTGGACCATGATGGTGAAGCAGGCCTTCAGCCCCCAGTGCTGCCCTCCTGACCAAGGCGTACAGGTGTATAGCCAGGTATGCAAGAGATACAGGAATACTGAATCTATGGGGGAGACTTGGTCAGGGTCACCCCAGCCTTGAGAGCCAGGTTATGAACCCAGGGTGTTGCAAGGGGCCCCTCTTGGTCCCAAGGGAGACCACTGACCACTGGGCAGGCTGGGTACCCAGCAGGAGGAGGTGTCAGAGACTGGACGGCCACCAGGAGGCAGTGGGTCTCCCTGTGGCCAGGGCCTGGGTGGCTCTGTCTGTGAGCTCGGATGCAGCAGAGGACAGACAGATGGATGGATGTGGCTTTGGGGACCCATCCCCCAGAAGGAAGGCAGGAAGTGGCCCACTGCCCCTTGCCGGCCTGGGTTCTGCTGATAACCATAGCCATAGCCAGCCCTGTGGTATTCTGCCTGGTGTTTGGGCCCCACGGATGGGATCATGGAAGGGCAGGAGCGAGGTTTGGTTTCAATTGGTTTCAAGAGACTGGAGCCAGACACTGTTTTTCCCGACTGAAGCAGAGACGGCCCACATTAGGGCCAGGCGTGAAATCTTCCCTAAGAGATTCCGTGTGTACAGCCTGGGGCTGGCCCTCCCCTCCCCCATCTGCTATCTGGGCGCCTTCCTTGGACCCAGGGCGGAGGTGGTGGTGGTTGTGGTGGTGGTGGTAACTTACTGCCAAGGCCTCCTGGTCTCAATATGGCAGCAGCTGTGGCGTGTGGTATGCCAATCCCGCAACATTTCATGTCTTTGGAGCCAGCTGGAGCCAGCTTGCCTTGGTCAGTCCTCTTCCTCCAGGAAGCCTGCGCTGATCGCCACCACCCATGGGGTCTCCCAGCACTTCCTCCTCTTGTTTGGCCTTGCTATGAATCTGCAAGATTTTAAGATTGGAGATCAGTCTTCTTCCATTGTATGGTCATTGTCAGTGGTGGGACTTGAACTCAGGGCCTCTGCTTGCTAGGCAGGGGCTCTTCCACTCAAGCCACACCTCCAGCCCTTTTGATTATTTTTATTGAACAAAGAGTTACTAAGTGGTTATTTGGAGTGAGTGTGGTTAATGTACTACTCTGTCTTTCAGATGTTTACAGGGGACAAGGGAGTAAACAGATGTTTAAGTTAAAAAGAACAAGTATGCGACAAAGGCAAGACATCCCAGAAGAGGGGAGTCATCTGCTGACGTTGAAGGAAAAGAAAGAGTTGCCCAAGGTAGCTGAGTGTGGAAGCACATGCCTGTAATTCCAGCCAATTGCCAGACAGAGGCAGGAGGATCTTGAGCTCAAAGCCAGCCTAGACAAAATGAGCAAGGCCCTGTCTCAACATCAAAGCACTTTTTAAGAAAATAGAGGGCTGGAGTGTGGCTCAAGTGGTAGAGTGCCTACCTAGCAAGTATGAGGCACCAGACTGAATCCCTAAGACAGAAGAGGAGGAGAGGGGAGGGGATATCAATTGCCAGGAGAGACAGAGTAGAAAATGACTAGGGCAGTGACACACATCTATAGTCCCATCTCCTGGAGAGGCAGGAATTGGGAGTATCAAAATTTAAAGCATGGCTGGGAAAGTGGCTGGAAGAGTGCTCACCTAGCATGCATGAAGCTCTGGGTTTGTTTCCTCAGTACCACATAAACAGAAAAGCCCAGAAGTGGCGCTGTGGCTCAAGTGGTAGAGTGCTAGCCTTGAGCAAAAGAAGCTCACACACACACACACACACACACACACACACACACACACACACACATATGTAGACCAGACTTAAAAAAAAAAAAGGTTGGAGACCCCATCTCAATCAGTGACTAGACATGGTATCAGACACCTGTCATCCAGCTACATAGAAAGCATAAACAGGAGGATCTCAGTCCAGGATATCCAGGCAAAATAATGTGAGACACTGTTCAAAAACAAAAGCAAAAAAACACAGAGGGCTGGGGGTGTCTTAAGAGAATATGTCCAGCAAGTGCAAGGAAAGACCTGAGTTCAAACCCTAGTGCAGAGAGAGAGGGAGAGAGAGGGATACCTTCTGAATGCATACTTAATTATCTATTAGCATATTTAATTATCACAAATGTGGGACGCCATGGAAGCCATTACAGTCATCTCCGTTTTACAGAGGGGGCACAGGGAGGTTAAGCAAGTGGTGCAAGGCCACACAGCGAGGCCAGTTTCGTGTCTGGAGGTTGGCTCTGGGCAGCCTGGCTGCAGGGCTTGTTTTTAAACATGATAAGGTACAGGCTCTCTGGGATGTATCACTGCCTTCCTTCCAATCCAGAAATGTAACATTTCCAACCCAAATAATTGACAGCATCTCAGCCCTGCCAATCTTGTTCTGTCAAGCTTTGCTTGTTCATCTTCCTCCTGCCACAAGGGGACAGACCTTTCTAGTAGGATCTGCCTCCCAGGGGTCTCCAGGGACCCCCTGTTTGCATCTTACCTGAAGGAGGCCCCAGACATCCAGGCTTGGGGGATTGCCTGGATCCTCACCACAAGTCACCTGAGCTGCCAAACACCCAGAGGCCGGCCAAGCAGCCAGCCGGAGTATGACATTGTCCAACTTTCCTCTGCAGCCTCAGCCCAGAGCCCAGCCGCCCCAGGAAAGATGAGCTCACTCAAGGCCTCTCCTGTGTCTCGCAGCCTGTGAACTGCGCCCAGCACTCAAGCCCTTTGCAAATCTCTAACTCAAAAAACCTGTCTGTGAGCCCCAGCCACGGAGCGTGTCCGCCACGCACGGTCGATGCTAAGGAATGACAAGCGAGCCTGGCTGGACGGCAGTCCAGGCCTGGCCTACGTGTGGTCTGGCCGAGGCCCACACGCCAGGCCTGGCTGAGGCCCACACGCCAGGCCTGGCTCTGGGACTCTGTCTGGAGCCCTGGGCCATGCTTTTTTTTTTTTTTTTTTTTTTAGCAAAGGTGAGGCTGGAGGCCCCAGGTGCCCAGTGAATCTGTGCAGAGGGAAAAGCTGGGAAGTAGTAGTCTGGGGCCGTGGTTAGCAGATGGAGGGGTGTGGAGGGGCCAGGGCTGAGAGGGAGAGGGGCCAGGGCTGAGGTCCCCAGGATGCCTCAGGGTGGATGAAGGAGGGAAAACTGGGCCTGGTGTGGAGCAATCTTTGGCACAGCCACAGTAAGGGAAGAGAGAATCTAGGGACTATGGACAAGAGTCTGTGACCGCCTGAGTGGAGTCACCCACCAAGCAGTTAGCTACTGACCTACTCTAGAAGGGAAGACAGGATAATACCTTGGGCGCCATTTTCCCTAGACTGATGGCTATACATGTGGGAAGGGAGAGGACAGACAAGCCAAACACAGTGGCTGTGACTCCCATCCCAGCCTGAGGAAAGGCCAAAGGAAGAATCAATGAGGTCTCAGAGGGGTTGGGGAACCACAACCAGATTGCTACTCTGATTGGACAAGAGACTATCCGGATGCAATGTGATTGGCAAAGCTGGATAGGACTCAAGTTGTGATTGGCTGGAGCTTGAGCTGTGTTTGGCCAAGGGGCCAGACCAGACCCCTCAGAACAGTGAATGTTCTCACACAAGATTTTCTGGTGGTAAAAGGATAAGTAGAGCCCGTGAGCCCTGAGGAAGGGCTCCGCGTGTAGCCTGGTCACCCTGCAGTGTGCGCTCCCAGGGAGAGCCGCGGCTGCCCATCACAAAGCCCAGACAGGGCAGGGAGTCCTGGACTCCCCAATTTGCACCCCACTCTCCAGGAGAAAGATGGAGAAGCAACAGAAGAAGGTGGAAGGCAAGATCAAACAGTGGGGCTGAAGATAGAGCTCTGAGGCATAGTACTTGCCTTCCATGCTCAAGGCCCTGAGTTCTATTCATCCTCATCACCACCAGAGCAAAAGACAAAACAAAACCAAACCACAAAAGGGTTCATCAGAGACTTGAGGCTGGGCTGTCCCCATCCTGAGCTCTGAGCAGTCAACCCATGCTGAGCATCAAGTGAGATGAAGCAGGGCTGCCTACCTCATGGCAGCCAGGAAGCAGAGAGAGGAGAGAGGACAGGGGAGAGGGGGGATGGGAGTGGAGAGGGAAAAAGAAGGGGAGCGGACAGAGGGGAGGGGCATGGACAAGATGCCCTTCCAAGCCTCAGCCACTCACTTCCTTCAACCAGGCCCCACCTCCTGATAGACCATTCATTACAAAGTCACCAGTGGACGAGCCCATTGGTGGAGCCAGAGCCCCCATGATCCACTCACCTCTCAAGACCCCACCTCCTGACAGCCCATTCAGCCGTGATGTCATCAATGGATGAGCCCATTTGTGGAGCGAGAGCCCCCATGATCCAATCATCTCTCAGTATGGCCACCATCTGAGGCCCAGACCTCCAACTCATGAGGCTATTGGAGGGAACATTTCACATGCTAGCCACAACACTCAAGGGTTGTCTAAAGCTGCTTGGGGGCTAAGCTGGCCCCTGATATCCAAGTTCTTGCTGTCCCCTAGCCACCCAGGTGCCAAAGCTGACAGGAATGGCAGGGTTTGGGACCATGTTACATCAAAGCCTCCATACCCAGAGGTGCTGGCATCGCCCAGTGGGGAGGGGTCTTTCCCAGAGCCAAAGGCTTTTGTATGGGGAGGGGGGCAAGGCAGTGATCCCATTGGCCCCCTTTCCCGTGAGCATCCTGCACCCAGCTTAGCCTCATGCTTCTGGAAGAACTGTGCAGGCTGCTTGGAGAAGGGGCTCTGGTGCAGTGACAGGGAGCTGAGGGACACTCTGGGGCAGGGATTGGTAGCACTTCACCCCTTGTCCCTGCCCTCCTCCATCCCTGCAGCCTCCACAGCAGGCTGGACAAGGTGGCGGCTGCAGAGCTCACTGTTACGAGCCTCCTCCCCAGGGCACTGTCGAAATTAAATTAACATTTTTTCCATTTCCCCTTGATTGCAAACATATTGAAGGTCTCTTACCCAAAGTGTCTCTTGCTGGCTCCTGCGTGCCTCGTTTCTCTGCCTGGTCTTCCAGGCTGAGATGAGCTGGAGGCTGGGCCCATGCCCCTCCTGTAGGCTTCAAAGGCCTTCCTGGGCCCAGAGACAGAGTTGATTTCCAGTCCGCTCACAAGTACCCAGACCCCCTGACCTCCTCCCATGGCCAAGTGCCAACTCTTGGGATTCCCAGGCACGCTGCCCTCACCCCTGGGGTCCAGAACTGCAGAAGAGAAAGAGTCCACTTGCAAGTGGGCTGAAAATTCACACCTGCCAGGCCTCAGGGAGCAGAAAAGGGATGAAATGAGCCATCATTCATTCATTCTTTGGTTTAGTAAATTTAGCTGACTCTTTTCTCTATGGTGGGCCCTGGGGTACAACCCCAGACCAGCAGGTTGCTCAGTGGGAGAGTGCTGGCTTAGAGAGGATGTGGGGTACTGGAGGAAGATGCTTGCCCAGCACACACAAGGCCCTGGGTTTCACCCCCAGCACAGACAGCAAAGCAGAGTGTGAGGGCGCCCAGTGGGTCAGAATGACACCAGGAGGCGGCATTGACCCACTAGGGCAGACCAGCAGCAGGACAGCCCCACTCGGTCCTGCTGTCCCAGAGCTCAGGGGGCGGAGGGGCGGGTAGGAAAAAGAGTCTCACAGACTTTCCTCCCCTGGCTGGCTTTGAACCACAATCCTCAGATCTCAGCCTCCTAAGTAGCTAGGATTACAGGCATGAGCCACTGGCACTCAGCATTTTGTTTTTCTTTTTAACTCAGGGACTCACACTCCCTAGGCAGGTGCTCTACCACTTGAGCCTGACCTCCAGTGACTTTTTGCACTGGTTATTTTTGAGGTAGAGTCTCACTTTCTGTCTAAGCTGGTTTGGACTGTGATCCTCTTAATTAGCAATTCCTCACTGTTGGGATGACAGGTGGTCACGCACCGCACAAAATTAAGGGGCGGTTGTAAAGTTATTTCTTTATCTTGGTGATACTGGTTTGAACTCAGGGCCTCACACTTGATAGGCAGTCATGCTACCACTCCTCCAGCCCATGTTAAATCTTCCCATGAGCCAGGCACTGTAACTCATGCCTGTCATCCCAGGTTCTAAGGAGGCTGAGATCTGAGATCCAGGGTTCGAAGTCAGCCCAGGAAAGATAGATCTGGGCTGACTCTTTATCTCCACTTAACCAGCATAAAGCTAAAAATGGAGCAGTGGTTCAAGTGGTAGAGTGCCATCTATGATCAAAACAGCTATGCTAGAGCACAAGGCCCTGAGTTCAAGTTCCAGCCCAACCAGAAAGACAAAAATTTTCCTATGAAAGAGGACATGGGTGGGGAGGAGGGAGAGGCCACCGGCCTGGGGGGCCTCAGCCCCTCTGGGCATTGGGTAAGAGATCGGTTGGGGGCACAGGGCAGGCACAGTAAGGTATAGGACAACTAGGCATTGACTTTGCAAATAAGAAAGAAGTAGGGGGTGGGGGACCCCCATACTGCAGCACTTCACACACTGCAGGGACCACCACCTCCTCCCTGCATGGGGCAGCCATTGTTCACAAAGCTGAGACAGAGCTGGCCGCGAGAGCCCGTGTCACAAGACCAGAGGCCCGTGCAGCCCAGACCTGCCTCAGCCCAGCCCAGCCCAGCCCAGCCCAGCCCGACGTGACCCTGGCTGGACCCTGGGCTTGCAGTGCCCCTGACCTCCCCCTTAGCAGAGAAGCAGGCTGGGCTCTGGCTTCAAGCTGTGTCTGGATTCTAGGGGTGACATGTCAGATCCCACAAAATCAAAATGCAGGATGATTCTAGGATGCTCAAAACGATCCCAGAAGGTCTGAGCGCTGCCAGGGAAGATCCAGGCACACCGTGGAAACTTCTGTCTGCCCAGCACGGCCTGCCCTCCCCTCCCCCGTCATCCCCCCCCCCCCCCCCCCCCGGCCCATCCACCCTGGATCCAGCCAGCCTCGAACGCATCCCCAGCAAGCACTTGGCAAGCAGGAGCTGTGATTCATGCCCCTCCTGCAGGCCTCGCGGCCAGCCCACCCCAGCTCTAGAGAATGCAAGACATTTTTGGCTTCCCCTAGAGCCCAGGCTTAGCAGGCGGGGGTGATGGGGTGGGGGACCCCGGCCTGCTCTGTTCTGGGCAAGGCAGGGGATGACCCGGCACGAGCATGTCTGAAGTGGCCGCCAAACTGGCCGAGGAGAGAGTTCAGCCCCATAAACCTAGGCGACGATGTCTGAGATGCAGACAGCGGGGTGGGGCAGGGCAGGGGGCCGGGGGAGCAGCGCAGTGGCTACCTGCTTCCTGTCCAAGGAACAAAAACTGGCCTGGAAGGCGGCAGTTGCTCATCTCGTGTCAACCCCATCTTCCCTCCCTGTGACCCTTCTTTTTTTAGACCGGCTCAGCTATGTAGCTCAGCCTGGCCTTGAACTGGCAGTCCTCTTGTCTCTGCCTCCCCAGGGCTGAAATTACAGGCGTGTGCTACCGTGCCCAGCCTTCTAGTGGCCTTTCTCCCCTCACACCTCCACCTCCTCCTCATTGAAGGAGCCCGGCCTGTCCCTTCCCCACTCCCTAGACCGCTGGGATGGCTGAGAGTTCAAAGCCAGCTGCTGGACTGCCAAAGGGGAGAGGACCTCGGCTGCCTTTAGCTCAGTGCTCTTTCCATTCTTGGGTTTCATGTTCCTGGTGCAGCTCAGACCAGAGCAGAGCAGTCCTAGATTTTGTTCTCACCCCAGGCCAGGTCCTCAGTGCAGGCTGGGGAAAGTGCTCTGGCTTTTGTCAGAAACCTCTGGACCCACACCCCTGAGCCCACTTTCTGAGACCAGGTCTGCTCCTCTGAGAAATGGGGACCCTGAACTACCCTAAGGGGCTCCGGTTTCTTACAGGTCTGGCTTCCTTTCCAGGCCTGGGTTGGAAGAGTCAGGAAACTCTTCCCTGGCCTGGGAGGACAGGGCCAGGCCAGGCAGGCTGGGACTTGAACTCAGGGCCCTGAACATTGTCCCGGCGCGTTTTGCTCAAGGCTGGCACTCTACCACTTGAGCCATAGCTCCCACTTCTAGCTTTTTGGTGGTTTGTTGGAGATAAGAATTTCATGGCCTTTCCTGCCCAGCTGGCCTCAAATTGCAATCCTCAGATCTCTACCTCCAGAGTAGCTAGGATCATAGGTGTGAGCCACCAGCAGCCAGCTAGAGGCTTGACTTCAATCCTTTGCCACCTGCCAGCTACAAGGCACTGGACCTGGGGGTGAGTTTCCACAGACCTCCTTTTTCTCCTCCAAGGCCCAGAGCTAGTGGAAGGCCTGGAGGTTGAGGCTGGGAAGGGCTGAGAGCATGCATGGCCCCCCCAACCCGGCCCTGAGCCCCAAGCCCCTGGCCTACAGCCATGGCTTGCAGAAGAACAGGGTCCCCAGTGTCAATGACCCCCAAGTGGGATGTGAAGAGAGACTCCCAGCCCAGCCAGCCTCCTGAGAAGCAGGGCCCTCTCCCCACCTGGGCGCTGCGCCAAGCGCTCCAGCCCCGGCCGGATCTGGAGGACAGCAGACCAGGCCGGGGCCCAGGGACTCGCCTTGTGCGCTCCCGTTACCTCCTTAAAAGTCCACCAGCCAGGCTGGAGGGCCTGCGTGCTCCCAGGGCTGCATTCCCAACATGCCACGGGGGGGGGGGGGAGCAGCAGGGGGGCTCCCCAGAAAGCATGTGCTCCAGATCATTCCCTAGGGAAAAGCCTTAGAACCAAGATGTGGAGCACTATGCCTGTCTGGTCACTCCAAGCCTGTGGGTAACTCAGGGAGGAAAAAGGGCTTAGCAAGAGTGGGGGAGAAGGGCTGGGGGGGAAGGGATGGGGTCACAGGGCGGGGGAGTTCACATGGGGCCCTAGGGGTCCCAGGCCTTCTCTGTTTTCCCTTCGTGATCTTTCTTCTTCTTCCACAATCACATCACCTGCCCCAGGCTGTGTCCTCTGACCTCCTCCAGCTGCCTGGTACAGGCCACTCTGACACATTCCTCTCTACTTGGCCACCAGGGAGCTCCAAGGCAGGATGGCCCATGCCTAGTCTCCTCTGAGCACATCTCACAGAATGCCTGTGGCCTAGGCAGGTGAGATGTGTCTCCCTGAGAGGGCTCTGGGTGGTGGGCACTACAGGGAAAGGGGGGAGGGGAAGAGGGTGGGGGGAAGAGGTGTCTACTCTGACAGTGAATGGGTCCTGTAGGGGGCAGTGGGCAGCCTGAGGATGCCATCCTGGGGGAAGAAGCATGGCCTGGAGTTATACTTCAAAGCAAAGGAAGCCCAGCTGAGCCCCGATGGCTTGCGCCTATCAACCCAGCTACTGAGGAGGCTGAGAGCTGTGGATCCCAGTTCAAGCCTGAGTAGACAAATCTGTGAGGGTCTTATTTCCAATGAGCCACCAAAAAGCCAGAAGTAGAGCTGTGGATCAAGTGGTGAAGTGCCAGCCTTGAGGGGACAAAGCTCAGGGACAGCTGAGTTTAAGCCCCAGGACTGGCACAAACATACATGCATACATGCATGTGCACATGCAGACACGCATGTGCACATGCACGCATAGGCACAGATGCACAGGGCTAGGCAGGTAGGTGGCGGGCCCAGCCCCGTAGCTCCTGCTGAGGAAGGAAACTTCTAGGTTCTGCTGTCTCCCCATCCTACCCCTCACCCCAGGGTGAGAGCGGCTCCCAGAGGGAGGGTGAGGAATGGTGTCCCCACACAACAGGAATGCCTGTTGCCTGGAAATACTGTTTTGGTACAAACACTTCTTCAGCTGATGCCCTGGGAGACACAGGAAGGAGGCAGCCAGCTCCAAGGAGGCCGGGGTATGGTGGGGGGGCTCAGGGAGACCCCTCCTGGTTCCTGGGGGGAGACGTCCAGGGGTGCAGAGGGGCCTGGGGCCTGCAGCCTGC
Source organism: Dipodomys spectabilis (assembly GCF_019054845.1). Lineage (NCBI taxonomy): Eukaryota > Metazoa > Chordata > Mammalia > Rodentia > Heteromyidae > Dipodomys > Dipodomys spectabilis. Next base: position 4,778,923 of record NW_024870789.1, read on the forward strand.
CTGCCTCCTGTCCTGAGCCTCAGTTCCATAGTCTGTAAAATGGACGTTTTTGTCCTGATGACTCAGTGAGCCCAGTTTCCCAGCTCCTGTAATTTCTCCTTGGAGAGAGGGGTCCAGGGGCTCCTCCTGCTCCACCCAGCCCCAGAGAAGCCCCTTTCTGTGGGGTCCACACAGAGGACGGGGAGACAGGGCTGGGGGAGAGAGCTAAAGGGGAGGGGGGGGGGAAGTTGGAAATTGTTAGGGCTTTGACAGTGCCGTGACTCAGTGGGCAGCTGCAAGTGATTAGTGCTGGCAGAGACACTACAGGGCAGAGACAGCAGCCGGGCAGGAGGCCGAGACAGGACAGGTGCCATTCCAAGCCTGTGCGGGCTCCGAGCCAGCCTGCGTGCTCCCCTGAGGCTGGGGACAGAGCCCCAGGCCGGAAGGAAGGATGCAGGGCCTGTCCCAGAGCAGGAACACCTTGAGATAGTTGCCTCCAACAGCCACTGCTCCTCCTCAGAAGGTTCTAGAACCTTCCCTGCCCATAACACACACACACACACCCCAACCCTTCCATCCTATACCCCTCCTACCCTAGTCTCCCTGAGGCCCTCAAAGGATGTCTCAATTCTCAGGAAAGAAAAGCAAAGGGCATGTTATTTTCCAAAGAATTCCTATTTAAAACCTTTGTCAAGGAATTCTTTGGTCCAAACCATGCAGTGTTTTTGTTTTTTGTTTTTTTGCCCAGACTGGGAGTGCTACACCTCCCTGGTAGGCAGAGATTACAGGCATGAATCACCATGCCAAGATTGTCTGTTAAGATGGGGGTCTTGCTACCTTCTTGCCCAGCTGGCCTTGGACCACAATCCTCTCCAATCTCCTATTTCCTGAGTAGCTGGGATTACAAGCAGGTGCCACCTCACCAGGCTCCATACTGAGTGTCCATCCTCCATGGGTTCCCCATCCAGCAGGGGCCACTGGCTGACTGGGGTGGGGGTATGGGGAGGTCATGGAGGCCCAGCTCAGTCCTGGAGAGAAGCTGGGAGACGGAGGGGAGGAAGAGAGCATCAGTATGGAGTGGGGTCATGCGGGAGTGGGCAGGGGGGTGCCGGATCCTCAGGGATTTGAGAAGTGATTGACAAGTGGGTCCTAAGGAGGTGGCAGTGCTGGGACACAGGCCAAGTCTCTCCCAGGGCCCAGGGTCCCCGTTCAGCAGTGGGTACTAATGGTTACTCTGAGGAGGGGTGGAGAGGGGAGAGGAGAGGAGAGGAGGTGGGTATCCCAGGCTTCATGGCTGAGATCTAGAAGGAGGGATCACTTTCTCCTGGGGGTGAGGGAGATGGTGCTGTAAAGAAGGATGACCGGCGGGCACCAGTGGCTCACGCCTGTAATCCTAGCTACGCAGGAGGCTGAGATCTGAGGATCACAGTTCAAAGCCAGCCCGGGCAGGAGAGTCCATGAGACTCTTATCTCCAATAAACCACTAGAAAACAGCAAGTGGCACTGTGGCTCAAGTAGTAGAGTGCTCGCCTTGAGCTGAAGAGCTGAGGGATAGTACCCAAGCCCAGAGTTCAAGCCCCACCACCGACCAAAAAAAAAAAAAAAAAATGATGACCCTACACATGGTCTCAACTACTCAGGAGGCAGAAATCAGAAGGATCAAGATTTGAGGCTATGATTGTTATTGAAGGGAAAAGTTGGTAAGGCCCTATCTCATCTGCTAAGCTGTGTGTGGTGGTATGCAACTGCGATCCCAGCTAGATGGAAGATGGAAATAGGAGGATAATGGTCAAGGCATCCAGGGCGGAACACGAGACCCTACATAAAATAAAATAAAGTAAAATAACTAAAACATAAAGGGCTAGGAGCACGGATCAAGGAGTAGAAACTCAAGCATAAGGCCTGATTTCAAATTCTAGGACCATGAAGAAAGAAGAGAAGGAGAAACAGGAGAAGAAGAAGAAAAAGGAATGTGAATAATGGAATAAAACAAAAAAAATTATAATCATGGTCAATTGATATTTTTTTATTGTGAAAATACTGTACAGAGGCGTTACAATTACATGGGCAAGATAATGAGTACATTTCTTACACATTTTTTGGGGGGGGTCCGGTTGTGGGGCCTGAACTCTGGGCCTGGGCGCTGTCCCTCAGCTCTTCAGCTCAAGGCTAGCGCTCTACCACTTGAGCCACAGCGCCACTTCTGGCTTTTTTCTTTTTGCTTATGTGGTGCTGAGGAATCGAACCCAGGAGCTCATGCATGCAAGGCAAGCGCTCTACCACTGAGCCACCTTCTCAGCCCCGATAATGAGTACATTTCTTATCAAGCATTGTAGCCTCCTCCTTTGTTTCCCCTTCCCATCCCATCCTCCCCCCACCCCCTCATCAATTGAATTTTTACAAGACCATTCAATAAGGAAAGAGATGTTTCAAACAACTGGATTTGTACATGAAGTTGGACCCCCACTGCATGCCACAGGTAAAAACTAACCAAATGAAGGTTAAAAATCTGAACTAAAACCATAAAACTCTTCTCTCTCTCTTTTTTTTTTTTTCAGTTGGTCGGGGGGCTTGAACTCAGGGCCTGGGCACTGTTCTTGAGCTCTTTTGCTCAAGGCTAGTGCTCTACCACTTTAAGCCACAGTGCCACTTCTAGTTTTCTGGTGGTTAATTGGCAATAAGAGTCTCATGGACTTTCCTCCCTGGGCTGGCTTCGAACCAGGATCCTCAGGTCTCAGACTCCCGAGTAGCTAGGATTACAGGTATGAGCCATCAGCACCTGGCCGATAAAACTCTTAAAAGAAAATATGAGGGTAAATTGTGTGCTATGCTTGTCAGTGCTTCTGAGATACAATGTACCAAAAGTACAGGTGAGAAAATTAGACAGACAGACAGACAGACAATTGAATGCAATCAAGAAAATGAAAGGACAAATTACAGAATGAAAGACAATATTTGCATGTCCACTTTTCAATGATTTAAAGGTATAAAAGAGACAGAAAGCCAGGCAGACGCTGGTGGCTCACACCTGTAATCCCAGTTACTCAGGAGGCTGAGATTTGAGGATCATGGTTCAAAGGCAAGCCCAGGCAGGAAAAGTCTAAAGAGACTCTTGTCTCCAGTAAACCAGCAAAAAGCCAAAAGTGGAGCTGTGGCTCAAGTGAGAAAGTGAGGCCCTGAGTTCAAGCCCTGGTACTGGCACCAAAAAACAAACAAAAAGAAAAGAAAAGAAAAAGAAGTGAGAGTCAGGGGAAGCTCTCCACCTGGGATGGAGGGAGGAAGATCCCTTCAGAGCTGCACCCCTGAGAGACTTGGGGTGGTGGAGGGTCAGAAGACACAAGGACGCTGGTCCCCAGTGAGGCCCGCGTTCTCTGGGAACTTGCTTCCAAATTCCCTGAATTCTCCTCACATTCGTCTTCCAACAAGTCCTGGAAACCCACACAGGCCAGAGCGGGCAGGGCGGCAGGGAGGGGGGTGACTCGTATCCCCACTGGGCCAGGTCCCTGGGAAGGTCAGGACCGAGCCCGTGCAGGGCTGGGCTGGGCAGCACAGGTCCTAGGCAGAGGCCGAGGGCCAAATGATCCTGGGGGCTGAGATCTCAGTTTCCAAACTTAGCAGCACAAGGTGTCGGGCCACAAGGGCCAGGCCCCGCCCTGGGATCAGCACAGCTTGGCCCCAAGGGGACTTGAGCCAGGCTGGGGTGGACCTGTGGGGGGCAGGGTGGGGGACAGGATGCCCCATGGAATGGACTCTGGCATTCCGTGCACCCCCATTCACAAAAGCAATCCCCATGCCAGACACGGGGCTCTGTCTGCTGGGCCAGGAGGTCATAAACATGGGGTTGCTCAGAGCTCCAGCCACACTGTTGGGGGGCTGGGGTTTCCCACAGGGGTTGGCTATTTAAACTCTTATTAATAGGGTGGAAAGAGAATGCTTGCCAGAGCCCGGGGCAAGGAACTGACCTCCATTGAGTCAAGAGTTGTCCAAGCTGAAGACAGATCGAAGCACTATCCCCAGAGAGCTCTGTGGGCCCCCTATTCAGGAAGGGGTCCTGTCAGGACTATTGTGGTACTCCCAGGGCCCCCGCATTCCAGCCAGGTGGGCTGCTCCTGTGCCGCCTGTCCCGGTGAGGACCCCACATCCACATGGGCAAGTGTCCCCCCCTCCAGCCAGTGCTCCAAGTTGGGGTGCAGTCTTGACCCTCCCAAAGCAGGTGAAGGAGCTCCTTTCTGAGCCAGGATCTTGACCTTCCCACTTCAGCCCACCATGGGGCAGCCCCAAATCAGACAAAATGGATGCACGCGTAAACACCCACACACACCACACCACACCCATCCAGGGCCCCACCCTGTCCCTGAAATGTAGGGCAGCTGGCCGGCTCTGTCCAGAGACAACGGATCCATGCGGATCTCAGAGTTCCGGAATTGGGGGGGTCATGGCCAGAGGAGGCAGCTGTGACAGGAGGCAGCTGGGGTGGGGTGGGGGGCCCGGGCTTGGGGCCTTCCTCTGAGAACACCCCCACCCCCCAGTTCCCAGCTGTAAGCTCCTGGCTGCCAGAGTTGGGACAGCCTGGCAGCGGCTTCGTCTGGGCCCAGCAGAGTCCCCAGCCAGAGGTAGAACCCTGGCCAGCAGTGATGGCATCGTGTCTCCCCGGGGAGCCGAGCCCCATGTCCCAGGACATTCCAGACTCTTTGGGGTGAGAGGCTAGCCAGGCTGGGCCATTGCCAGCTTTCCTTCCCATCCCTTCCTCTCAGAAGAGGGGACACACTGCCCTCGGAGGGGCGGGGCGGGGGGGATCCCAGGGACCCAGCCACTTGGGATACTGAGAAAAATGCCTGTGTATGTAAGTCACCCAGAGACACGGCAGCCAGACATGGCCAGGGCCCCTGTCCTCCCCTGCCCGCCCCCCACCGTGTGCAGACAGAGAGGACCCTGGTAGCATGTGTGACAGCATGTATACCTGCCTGGTGCTGGCCGCTTACAAACCCCACCCCAGTCATGAGGCTCCTCACAACTTAATAGGAAACTGGGGACCCCCATGATATTCTTGCTCAAAGCAGCGCAGTTACTGAACTTCCAGTAACTTCCAGTTACTGAACTTCCCAGACTGCTGTTCTTTAGAACACTTGGCTGGCACCCCAGGGCTCCCAGCACCCCAATCAAGCCTCAACCCCACAGTGGGGGGTGGGGAGACCTGGCACAGAGAAATGAGCACATTCAACACCTTCATTCCATTCATGGGACAATCAAAATAGAAATTCAACCAAAAAGGCTTATCATGTCCCAGAGCAAAGTGACGTCCAGGGGACTATACAGCAAACCACCAGTGCCCAGTGCTTCAGGGCTGGGGTGAGAAAAATCCTGGCGGCTTCCCAGAGGAGGTGTCCTTCTCAAGACCAGCATCATCCCTGAACTAGCTCTTAAGCAGAGACAGCAGATCAACAAAAGGCCAATTGCAAAGAAGACTTGGGGGAGTAGGGGCTACTGCTGCCCAAGTGGCCTGAGGGGTCCCCTCCTCTCCCTACACCACGGCTCCCGCTCACTATGCAGCATGGTTCCAGCCAGCCCAGACCTACAGTGGGAGAGCATGGGGGACTGCTCAGGGCTGCCCACACACTGCCCACCACTTAGGAGACCCCCACGTCCTCATGAGATGCTCATTCTTTCCTTCCCCATCTGTCCTGCCCTGTGGTTCCGTCCAGGGCAAGAGTGGGCTCTGGTCCTCCCGCTTCCTGGAGCAGCCATCCCAGGGAAGAGCTTGCCAGCTGGGGGCTGACCCTGCCTGAGCCCGGGGATCCCAGCTCTGCTTGAACAAAGCGTCCGTGCTCTGGCTGGCCTAGGTCAAGCTGACCGGCGAGGGAGGAACTATCACCATCCTCCTGTGAGGAACTGGCTTACAGGGCTCCGCCCAGCAGGGCCCATGCAGGGGCTCCGGGCTGAATGTAGATGAGGAAGATGAGGCCTAAGATTGAGGGGCTGCCCAAATCCAGAGGGACCAGACAGCAGGTACTGCCCTGGGGAAGGATCCAGAAGTCTTTGATTAGGACAGAGGAGATAGAGAGATGGGGTAGGAGGACCAGAAGTCCAGGCCTCCTGCAGCCCATATAGAGGAAAGCTGGAGCTGGACCCTGGACACTTATGCCTGTAATCCCAGTTATTGAGGAGACTGGGATCTGAGGATCGCTGTTCAAAGCCAGCAGGGCAGAAAAAGTCCATAAGCCTCTTATCTCCAATAAACTCCCCAAAAGTCAGAAGTGGAGCTGTGGCTCAAGTGGTAGAGCACAAGCCTTGAGCATAAAGCTCAGGGTCAGTGCCCAGGCCCAGAGTTCAAGCCCTAGGGACCAGCAAAAGAAAAGTGGCAGGGGGTGGGGTGGGGGGGAACTCCGGGTGTACAGGGGAAGAGAAGACCAAGCCCCCCTGCCCCGTCTGCCAGCCAGGTTTTGTGGGAAGTGTAGAATCCGGGTCAGGGGCCATTTTCACCTTTTAGAAACCACAGACATCTGGGAGAGACAGGCGGCCGGCGCCCGTGACGTCAATGGGGGCTCTGCGTTTGTGTCTGTGGTTTTGACAGGAGGAGGCCAGGCTGGGGAGGCTGAGCCGAGACAGCAGCAGAGGAAGCAGAGGCCCAGGGCCCCATGGCCCTCAGATCTGTCACCCCTGCATGAAGCGCCAGTGGGCGGCAAGTCCGCCTGTCATCCCAGCTGCTCAGAAGGCTGAGATGTGAAGTTCAAAGCCAGCCCAGGCAGGAAAGTCTGGGCGACTCTTTTCTCCAATAAACCATCAAAAAGCCAGAAGTGGCACTGTGGCTCAAGTGGTAGAGTGCCAGCCTTGAGCAAAAAAGCTCAACGACAGCACCTAGGCCCTGAGTTCAAGCCTCAGGAACAGTGTGTGTGCACATGTGTGTGTGCGCGCGCACACACACAGCTATATCCTATGTGAGGCAGAGGGTCTGCTCCAGGGAAGAGCTTGGACTAAAGAAGGTGGTACTACAGCCACTTAGGGGCAGAAGATGTGACTGAGGTTTTCTTTTTTCTTTTCTTTTCTTTTTATTGTGAAAATACTGTACAGAGGAGTTACAATTACATGGGCAAGATAATGAGTACATTTCTTATCAAACATTGTTGCCTCCTCCTTTGTTTCCCCTTCCCATCCCCCCCGCCCCCCCTACCCAATCCTCCCCCCCACTCCCCCACCCCACGACCAAAGTTGTAAAGTTCATTTTTTGACATAACGAATTGTACATCTCATTGTTGCAATGGGTCCACCTGTATCCCTATTTTTTTTTTTTTTTTTTGGTCCGGTCTTGGGGCCTGAACTCTGGGCCTGGGCGCTGTCCCTCAGCTCTTCAGCTCAAGGCTAGCGCTCTACCACTTGAGCCACAGCGCCACTTCCAGCTTTTTTCTTTTTGCTTATGTGGTGCTGAGGAATCGAACCCAGGGCCTCAGGCATGCAAGGCAAGCGCTCTACCACTGAGCCACCTTCCCAGCCCCTGTATCCCTATTTAAATGATTTGTTTTTTCCCTTCCCCTCCACAAATTATACCAACAGCAAATATAGTGAAAGCAGGGGTTATATCATGGGGGAGGGACATACGAAGCAACAAAGAAATCATCTTATAAATATGTTAGAAACAATCGCATGAAAGAAAAAAAAACATTTGAATACTTATCTTGGGGTTCATTTCCCTAACATCAACTCATCTGACCTTTTCTGCTTGTCTCAGACGTATACTAGTTATTGCAAATAGGGGAAACCATGGGACCTATGTTTCTTTGGGCCTGGCTTACTTCATTTAATATAATTTTTTCCAAGTGTTTCCATTTCCTAAGAAATGGGGCAATGTCATTCTTTCTGATGGAGGCATAGAATTCCATTGTGTATATATACCACATTTTCTTGATCCATTCACCTACTGAGGGGCAGCTGGGTTGGTTCCATATCTTAGCTATGGTAAATAATGCTGTAATAAACATAGTCGTGCTGGTAGCTTTAGTGTGGTCTTGTTTGCAATCATTTGGGTAAATGCCCAAAAGTGGGATTGCTGGGTCATAGGGGAGCTCTATGTAGAGTCTTTTGAGGAACCTCCATACTGCTTTCCAAAGTGGTTGAACATGTTTACACTCCCACCAACAATGCAGTAAGGCTCCCTTCTGTCCACATCCCCTCCAGCATCTGTTGTTATTAGAGTTCTTGATTATCGCCATTCTAACTGGGGTGAGGTGGTATCTCAATGATGTTTTGATTTGCATTTCTGTGACTGAGGTTTTCTAAGACCAGCAAGGACAGACCCTGGCACCACTCAAAGCAATTCGTAGGAGAATCACAGTCTAGATCTGCCCCAGGGGAAAATGGGAGAGAGAGCCCGTCTACCAAACACTAGGTCCTGAGTTCAAACCCCAGCACTCACAAAACAAGAAGTAGGAAGGGGAGGTGGGGTTTTGCCTCAGACTTCTGTGTTCACTGGAAGATGAACAGCAGGCAAAGTCACCAGCATTTGAGGCTGGGTGCCTTCAGACCCAAGGCTGGGCAGCCTTGGAGGCCAGATGTGGAGTAGGGGGGCGGGAAGGGAAGATTTGTACTGGGGGTGACTGGGTTGGGTAGGGGTGGGGAGCCCTGGGAGGGAAACTGAGCCTCTGGCCTTGGATGCCAGGGTGGGCCAGCATGGCCCTGGCCTCCTGTGGATCTCGGAATCTCTGGACCCAGCTCTTGCCTGCCAGCGGGGGGGCCAGAGTCCCCGCCCCGCACACCCCACCCCGCTCACTCAGTACTGGGAACCTGACTCCATCCAAGACCCAAGGAGTTAAGCTTCCACTGCACAGAAACAGAAGAGCACACCACCATTGCAGTGGTACACGCCTGTCATCCCAGCTATCTGCGAGGCTGAGATCAGTTCAAAGCCAGCTCAGGCAGGAAAGTCCTTAAGACTCTGATCTCTAATGAACCAGCAAAATGCCAGAGATGAAGCTGTGGTTCAAGTGGTAGCGTGCTAGCCTTGAGCAGGAAAAGCTAAGGGACAGTGCCCAGACCCTGAATTTAAGCCCCAGGACCAGCACAAAAGGAAGATAGGAAGGAAGGAAGGGAGGGAGGGAGGGAGGGGGGAGGGAGGGAGGGAAGGATCGAGGGAGGGAGGGAGGGAGGGAGGGGAAGGGAAGGGAAGGGAAGGGGAAGGAAAGAAGAGAGGGAAGAAGGGAAGAAAGGAAAGGAGGGAGGGAGGGAGGAAGGAAGGAAGGAAGGAAGGAAGGGAGGGAGGGAGGGAGGGGAAGGGAAGGGAAGGGAAAGGGAAGGAAAAAAGAAGAGAGGGAAGAAGGGAAGAAAGGAAAGGAGGGAGGGAGGGAGGGAGGGAGGAAGGAAGGAAGGAAGGAAGGAAGGGAGGGAGAGAGGGAGGGAGGGAGGGAGGGAGGGGAAGGGAAGGGAAGGGAAGGAGAAGGAAAGAAGAAGAGAGGGAAGAAGGGAAGAAAGGAAAGGAGGGAGGGAGGGAGGGAGGGAGGGAGGAAGGAAGGAAGGAAGGAAGGAAGGAAGGAAGGAAGGAAGGAAGGAAGGAAGGAAGGAGCGAGCTCAGATATCAAGAGCTCCCTTTCAGAAGATCAAAGATTTTATTATTGGAGTTGGGCTGCTCTGAGGAGTCCTGCAATGCAAGAACAATGCTCTCTGAAATTTTTTCCTCCCCACAAACCATGGCGCCTCATTTGGGAAAAAATGGTTCAGACTCAGAAGAGTATCTTTCTAGAGTTCCAGGGAGGAGAAGCAAAGTCAGAGGAGCATCTCCAGTTAAAGAGGCCCCAGGCAGGGCCGGCATGGTAGCACAGGTCTATTATCCCAGCTATTCAGGAAACGCAGGTGGGAGGTTCACCTTCCAAAGCCAGCCCAGGGAAAAAGTTAGTGAGATGCCATCTCCACAAGCAAGCCGAGCATGGTGGTGCACACCTGTAGTTTCAGGGTGAGGGACCTCCCTCTCTGCCACCACAAGGCTCAGAGAAGGGACCAGAGTCCTCTGCTAAGTGTGAGGCTGGCGTCTCCTGGAGAGAGCCACAGGGGGACCGGTGCCCCCAGCCAGGTTTGGGGGTGACAGGTGTCTCCTGGCTTCCACACCCCACCTGTGTGCTTGGAGGCTCATGTCCTCTGTGGGGCAGAGGGGAGGAAAGTTCTACCTCAGGTCCCTCCCTCCTCCATCCTACTTTGGTTCTTGGCTATCATGGGAAGCAGGACAATAGTGGGAAATATTTGCCTCCAAACAGCCCGGCTGCTTCAGGAACTGCCCAACCCTGGCCAGGAAGGTCAAGTCCGGCGGCTCCACCCTGCTGCTCCAGACCAGGGCTGGGCCGCCCAGTAGGGGATCACCGGCAAAGGTGGTCACAGGCATTGGGGGCGCGGAGGGTGCTGGGTGTCTGCTGTCTCTGGGACTGGAGCTCTCCCGTCCTGGCTAACTCAGAAAGGGACTTCCCTCTAGGGTATGTGGCTCACGTCTGTAAGCCCTATTTCTCCAGGAGGTGGAGACAGGAGGATGGTGGGTGCCAGACCAGCTGGGCAAAGTCATGGAGACCCTATCTCCAAAGCAAAGGGTCAGCAATAGGTCGAGAGTGTAACTGAAGTGATGGACCCAGCACCAGGCCCTGGGTTCAATCCCAGTCCCCCATGGAAAGGTGGCGGGGCGGGGTGGAGGGTGGGGAGGAGGGGGAGAGTGTGTCCCCATGCACAGAGCCAGCTTGTCGCAGTGTTTTCATAGACAGCTGGGGTGCGGGTGAATCCAGCTCAAGATAATGAAAGACTTGGACTTGATTTCCAAAATGTATGAATTCATTCAACAAACATCCTCAACTCCAGGCTCCAAGAGATGACTGGAGATCCCGCCCAGTTCTGAAGGCCGACCCAGAAACACAGGCCCTGTGCCACTCGCGCCACTGCGCTGTCCTCTGCCAACCTTCTGGCAGGACCCATTGAGGGCTGGGCTGGGCAGGGGCTGACACCACCCCGCCCAGCAGGGACACACAATTCAGAGTTTAGAGGACTCTGGCTACTCGGGAGGCCGAGATCAGAGAATCATAGTTCAAGGCCAGCCAAGGCAGGAAAGTCTAAGAGACTTTTATTTTTTAAGTAAAGATACTGTACAGAAGGGTTACAGTTACATGAGTAAGGTAAATGAGTACATTTCCTATTGAGCATCGTTACCCCTTCCTTTGTTTTTCCCCTACTTAAGAGACTCTTATTTCCAATGATCTACCAAAAAGCTGCCAAGTGGAGTTGTGGCTCAAGTGGTAGAACACCAGGAACAGTATTCAAGTCCTACTGTTCAATTCCTACTACCAGCAGACCCGCAAGGGGGGGGGGGAGCACTGGAGATCACTGTCCCCGTGTTTGATTTAAGAAGGCCACCATGGTCTGGGAAGGTGGCTCAGTGGTAGAGCACTTGCCTTGCATGCATGAGGCCCTGGGTTTGATTCCTCAGCACCACATAAGCAGAAAAAGCTGGAAGTGGTGCTCTGGCTCAGGTGGTAGAGCGCTAGCCTTGAGCTGAAGAGCTGAGGGACAGCACCCAGGCCCAGAGTTCAGGCCCCATAACCAACAAAACAAAAACAAAAACAAAAGCAGGCCACCAATGGCTCCTCCCCTTCCCCCTGCCCATCCCAGCATCCTCTTGGGTTTGACTCTGGCTAACCTCCACCTGACCGATCCTGGAAAAGTAAGATGGGCTCCCTCTTCCCTGATGGACAGACCCGGCTGCAGGTGCCTCCGGCCCCAGGTGACCCTGAGCATTTCTGTGCAGACACACCCCCCTCTCCCCGACCCCCAGGCCATATCAACTTCCTGTTCCCAGACAGCGAGGAAGAGGAGGAAGCGCCAGTGACCCCCGGGTCCCAGCAGGCCTTGGCCAGTTGCCCCAGCCTTCTTGTGAGTTGGGGACGAGGAGGCTGGCCAGGGCAGCTAAGGTCGGTGCAGGCCCTTACGCCCACCCAGCCTGCCTGCCAGACAAGGGGGAGGGGCGTGGCTCCCAGCCTTGACTCCTGACTGAAGTGCCAATGAATTTGAACCACGTGGAGTCTGAGCCTGGGAGGAGAGCGTCTCACCCCCCCCCCACCCCCACCCCACCCAGACAGCACAAAAATAGTCCCGCTCTGACCCACAGGCCTGGCCCCATTTCGCCACCCCCTGTCCTGGACACAGGCAGCTGTGGCCTCTTTCCCTGGATCTGGATTGTGCAATTGTCCCCTGTTTCGTGGCCTGTTTGTTGACTGGCCTGGTTTGTCTGAGAGAATTCACTGCCCCCTGCTTGGCTTGGGAAGGGGAGGGTAAGACCCAGGGCGCCCCCCCCCACCCACCCACAGTGGGGAACAAATGCCACCAGGGCGTCATGAACTCCAGATGAGATCGCATGGGTTCAGGTACCGGACCGTGGCTCTGGACATGTCCTAGATTGGGGTGCAGGACCTGAAATTCCCCCACCCCCAAGGCGGCTCCAAGACCTATAACAGGAACTGCTTTCTTGGATGGTCCGGGCCAGCATGGGTGGCTCACGTCTGGAATCCCAGCTGCTCAGGATCTGGGTCAAAGGCAGCCTGAGGAAGGAAAGTCTCTGAGACCCTTATCTCCCATTATCCATGCAAAAGCCAGAAGTGGAGCAATGGCTCAAATGGTAAAGCACCAGCCTTGAGCAAAGAAAGGAACCGTGGTGAATCCCCGGCTGCCAGGGAGCCAGGCTGGAGCACCTCAGGCCTCAGCCTGGAAATGGGGTGATGTTGGCAATGGTATGTCCCCCTGGGGATGCGTTCACCCAATAAAGCCCTCAGGGGGGACCTGGCCCATGGACAGGGCTCAGTAATCACTCTCTCATTATTTTTTATATGTCTGTCTCCATCTTGCATGTGTGTTGAGTCATAGTTTCTGTGGGGACAGAAAGGCACTGCACCCCACGCCTGCAGCTCCCAGGCCTCCCGGGGCCGGAGGTTACAATGGCTCCTTCCAGTTGGGTCCAGCGATGTTTGGACAAGCTGGACTACAGGATAGAGGCTGGCCACGTTCAGAGGACACTCCCCGGGCCAGGGGGCTGTGGTGGGCAGCCGATGGGGTCTCTTTGCCAAGGCCCTAGCACCCTTCTTGCCCATCCTTCTCCTCCCTTTTATCCCTCACTCAGCGGGCCAGGCATCCTGTGCCCAGCCTGACCACTCCAGGCCAAGCAGGCTCCAGATGGGAGCGGTCACCTCCCAGAGTCCTCCTGTGTGACCCTTGTAGGAGGGTCACACAGCCTGAGGCCCACTGGATGCCTGGCTCTGACCCTACCCGGTTGAATCCCTGCAGTAATGGGGAGCTCACTTCACACAATGGAACCAAGTTCAGACTCCCAGGAGCAGAACCTGTCATTGGCAGGCAGCCCCTGGGCCTTGAGTAGTATTTGGTTTGTTTTGCTTTGGGGGGGGGGGGGGCCGCGTAGTTTTTGTACCAGTCCTGGAGCTTGAACTCAGGGCGGGGTCACTGTTCCTGAGCTTTTGTGCTCAAGGCTAGCGCTCTACCACTTGAACCACAGCTCCACTGCCGGCTTTTTGCTGGCCAACTGCAGATCAGAGTCTGGAAGACTGTTGCTTTGAGCTGCAGTCCCTAGATCGCAGCCCCCAGGGCTGCTAGGATTACAGGCATGAGCCCTGGCACCGTCTCAGGTCTTCTTACCCCTTCTCTCCTCTTCCCAGTTTGGGGTCCCTCAGCTGCCAAACACAGGCAGTCCCCGGCTGCTGCTGATACCCTGACAGAGCCCCAGGCTCCCCAAGAAGGGCCATCCAGGGGACCCCAGGGGCTCTTTGAAGTGGCGCCAGGCCGCTATGGATGAGCTTATGGGGAGTGGTAATTGTCACCACTTGAGGCAAGGGACATGTGTCCCGTGCATGTCCAGCCATTCCCTGGGCAGCCTAGGAGAAATCCCAAGAACAGTGCAGTCCAGAGAGTCAGGGTGCACTACTCCCCCTCCATCCCCGCCCCCCCTCCCCCACTGCTCTCTGCTCCCGGCTCCCGCCCCCGGCAGAGACCCCAGGCAGCGCCAGTTCATGTCCTAGCCGGACATGGGCTCCAGCCGTGCAGATGTGGGGCCAGCATTCTGCCGGAGACAGGCCCAGATGGGCCGCGTTAACCGGGCCGGCTGCTCCTATCCAGATGCTGTGCGTTTAGCCGGCGGCCAGGCGGCTTTGCTCTCCAGATGTGGGCCCAGGCAGGGGGTGGAACACAGCAGATGTGTACAGCATGACCAGAGATGGCTGCAGGGCCCAGCTGTCACATCTAGGGGCTGGGCCAGCAGCTCTCTGCTCTACTCAGACTTGGGGGTGGGGAGAGCTCTGGAGAACCCCTAATCCGTGGGCCAAGAGGGTTCAAAGTTTGCAACAATTTGAGACCCCAATAGGAACAATAGTAGGAGTGAATCCAGATGCGGGCCCACAGCCATAGGGGCCCGGCAGGAGAGGGGCAGAAGGCCCAGTTGGGGGATGGGGTGTCCCTCAAAGCTCAGGCAGCGTCCACCTGCTCAGCCTCAACAGGAAATGCAGGAGCTGCCCAGCCAGGTAGAGGCAGAACCCCCCCCTCCTGCTTCCCAGGGCCTGGCCCCCCATCTGTCAGCCATGGTGGAGATCCAGTGAGGAGCCCAGCCTGACTGGCCCCTGGCACGAGCCCCCCCGCAGCAGCCCCTTCCCACGGTTCACAGGGCCTCCAACTTCCCGGCCCCCCTCAGCATCAGGAGCTCTCACCCCCCCCACCCCTGGCCACCGGACCCTAAAAATAAACTAGGGACGCGCAGAAGTGAGGCCCACAGAACCCCGGCTTCCATCTCTGCCCCCCAGCTCTCTCTGGACTCAGAAGGAAGGGCAGAGGGCAGAAGTTAAGGCCACCCAGAAGGCCTGGCCCTGCACAGGCCACAGGGGAGGGGGGGGAGGCAAAGGTCCCCTATAATGTGCGGGGTGTCCTTTGGGCTCCTCAGCCTATCCGGGGGCCCAGTGGGCTGGCAGGGGCACACGGCTGGCTTGCGGTGCAGCTTGGCGTGGCTGGTGGGAGCCGGCTGAGGTCGGGAGACCTAATAGGTTATGTCAGGCGATGGCTCTGGGGAGGGGGCCGCGCCTCTGGGTTCTGGCAGCCCTGCCTGGGCTGAGCCCAAATCTGGGGCTGGAGACAGACGCTGGCTGAGTTCTGAGTAGAGCATGAGGACCAGGAGGGGGGGAAGGCAGGCTGCACCTCAGCACCCCCACTTGCAGGATCTGGGGCAGTGTGTTTGTGGGGCACACACAGAGTCCCTATCATGGGACGCCATGATGAGGCAGCTGGCCGAGCCTGGTGCAAGCAGAGCCCCAGGGAGCACCCACCACACAGGTGCCACCTCCTCAGGAAAGCCCCCAGCCAGGGTGTCAGGACCAAGACCCTCAGTCAGGAAGGTCCTGATTGCTTGCTTACCCCCAAATCCCCACCATCCTGCCTGGGGGGGGGGGGGGTCCCATCCTCCAGTGCCCCCAACCCCTGTGTAACTCCAAAGGCCACTGTGTCCGCTGGGGTCCAGTGGGGTCAAGAGCCAGGCCCCAGCCCCTTGTCCCAGACCAGGGGCTCAGAAGAAGCTGCAGGAGCGCAGGACAGAGAGGAGCTCAGAACAGGGGGGTCAGTGGAGGGCGGGGGGCCCCGGCGTCTGAGGAGGGGGCTCTTGGAAATCATGGCGGGACAGCGTTTGTGTGTCTTGGCCGGGCAGGACCCTGGGGCCGCCAGGTATGTAACAATCCCAGCCATTTCCTGCCCTAATAATGAGAACGTGGCTGATGTCAATATACGCTCAGCATAAATAAATAGAGGCTAGGCCCCAGGCGCATAGCAGACAGATTGCGTGGAACTGCTGGCCAGTCCCCTCTGCCCACGCCCCCCTCGCCCGCCAACCTCCATTTGCTTTGTTCCAGCCAGCCGGGGCCCCTGCACACTCCCTGCCGCCAGGGAAGGAAGGGACTGACCACTCAGCCCCCTGGCCGGTCCTAGAAATTTAGGAGAAAGGAACTGGGGTGTTTGAGCACCTGACAAAGCACCCCTTGCCTGTCGCACATGCCAGTTCTAGAGGCCAGGGTGTTGTGGTAGTGGTCGGATCGCAAGTGGGGAGACAGAGTCCCACAGGGTTAACTTGAAGAACATCACGCCACGCAGCGGAGACCTGATGAGCCCTGAGCCTTCTCACCCCACAGCTTCTCTTTGGACACAGCCAAGGGCAGACGGGGTCCTTCCTCCCAAGTCCTGCCTCCAAAATGTCAAAGTTCTTAAAAAGCATGGATGAGCTGGACCCTGGTGGCTTACGCCTGTAATCCCAGCTACTCAGGAAGCTGAAATCTGAGGATCACAGTGCAAAACAAGTCCGGGATGGGAAAGCTAGTGATCTTCAACTAACCATCCAAAAAATAAGCTGGAAGTGGAGCTGGGGTTCAAGTGGTAACGAACCTGTGAACCAACAAAGTTAAGGGAAAGCACACAGGTCCTGACTTCAATCTCCAGTACTGGCACACACAAAAAGAGAGATGACTCATTTTCAAGCCCCAGAGCCATAGCAGGACCCAGAGACCCGGAGACATGTTTCTGGTGCTGGCCCTGTGCTGGGGGAATGGGGCGGGGAGAGGAGGGGGTGTCTGAGGACTCAGGAAACCTGGCCAGACTCTAACCCAGGCCCACCTGGAGCAAGACCTGGGCTCTGAGGCCCTCAGTTGTGGCTCTCCCATTGGGGATCCCCTATCCCTGATCCAAGCATCCAGCTGTCTCTAGCCTTCTCTTGGGGTTGCTAGCCACACAGGGAAGGGCCTGGGTCTCCATGCTTGCCCTGGGAGCCCAGGCTGCACCCCTCCAGAGAACAGTGGGATTGGCCTGAGCCCAGAGCCCAGCCAGGGCCCTGCCCGTGGAGGACCCTGCATAGAGGAGCCACCGTGGCCAAGAGCCCCAGGTCCAGCCAGGCTGGGGCCTGTCAGAGCTCCCACCACAAGGGGGCGATATAGGGCCATAGCCCAGACCGTTCTTCCTTCCCAGCAGTGTCAGTGCAGCATGTTCAGGAGGGTCTTCCAGGCAGGAACTGCTGCTCCCTGAGCAGCCGTAGCACCAAAACTTAAAACTTCTCACCATTATGTTTCCCATGTGCACACTCTGTCACAAGTCTGGCCATAATGGCCATTTCCCTGAAGAGTCCAGCGTGCTCCCACACTACCTTACCAGGCACAGGCACAGGCATAGGCATGCATGCATGCATGCATCCATCCATCCTTCGGTCTGTCCACCCATCCACCCGTCCATATATTCACCCATTCTTTCTTCTCTTCATCCATCCATAAGTCCACCCATCCACAAATCCACCCGTACATGCATGCACCCATCCATCCACCCATCCATGCATCATCTAGAGCCCCATACTAAGCCTGGGCAGTGAAATTAGATACCATGATATTGACATTTTCTTCTTTCTATTTTTAAACTAATACAGGAGGATTGAGGTGAAACTTGCCCCTCCTGGTCCTGACTTGGCAACCTCCTGCCTTCCAGCCATTGCCCCAGCCTGGGGCCCCTCCCGGCAAGCCCACACCCTGGCTCCCCAGGGAGAGTTAGGAGCAGAGCACGTGGAGGTGAGAGGGGAGCTCCCCGGCAGATCTCCCTCCCAGCCTGCACCCCAAAGGCCTTCCAACCCCAGAGCAGGCATGCCAGCCTCCACTGAAAAGGACCCCCATGGGCTGCATACTACCAGATGCAGAGCAGCAGTAGCTGAAGAAATCCCACTAACATTACAGGGGATTCTCTGAGCCCAGACAAGTTTGCTATAGGCAAATAAGCTCCCCGAGAAAGAAACATACAGCAGCGGTCCACAGGGTCTCAAAGTACAGAGTCAGAGAAGGGAAGGTATTTTGGCCCTAGCCCTCCATTTGGGGGTTGTTTTATTATATTAAATGTCAGCTGAATCCTGGCTACTTAGGAGGCTGTGGAGGATAACCATTCAAGGCCACCCTTTGGCAAAAAAAAAATATTTTTTATGAGAGCCCCCTTCTCAACTCATAGCTGGAACTGTGGTACACACTTCTAAGCTACATGGGAGGCAAAGACTGGGGGGACCAACATGCTTTCCCAGCAGCCACCAGGAGCCAGAAATAGGTAGATCCCACCACAGGTGCATGCTCAGGGAAGAAAGTGAGACCAGAAACAAAAACTGAAAAAGGGGGCTGGAAGCATGTACAGCACCCCAGGACTGCCAAAAAATACGTTAGATGAAATATCACATACATAAAGTCCCTTCCGGCTGCCTGTCCCATCTAGTGCAAGCCTCCAGCCCAGAGGGTAGGGAGGTGGGAGGTGGACTCTGTCCTTATTGTAAGTAGATGTTTGTAAGGGAGAGTGTGGAGGAGATTGGCTAAGGTTTCCTGTTCCCCAGGGAGATGAATGGTAGCTCAACAGATGAGTGGGTGGATGACGGATGGACGATGGATGGATGGATGATGGATGATGTGTGGATGGAGAGATGGATGGTAGATGGATGATGATGATGATGGAAGGATGGATGATGGATGGAGGGATAGATGGATGAATGGTAGATGGATGATGATGGATGGATGGATGATGGATGATGGATGGATGAATGGTAGATGGATGATGATGGATGATGATGGATGGATGATGGAGGATAAAGGATGGAGGGAGGGAGGGAGGGAGGGATGGCGGATGGATGATGGAGGAGTGGATGATGAGTGAATGGGTGGATGATGGGTAAGTGGGTGGCTCTGTGAAGAGCAGTGTGAGAATACATGAATGAACTAGTTGCAACTTGCTTAGAAGTAACTTCTTAAAAATTTTTCTTGGGGTGGCTGGGAAGGTGGCTCAGTGGTAGAGCGCTTGCCTTGCATGCCTGAGGCCCTAGGTTCGATTCCTCAGCACCATATAAGCAGAAAAAAAAAAAGCCGGAAGTGGTGCTGTGGCTCAAGTGGTAGAGTGCTAGCCTTGAGCTGAAGAGCTGAGGGACAGCGCCCAGGCCCAGAGTTCAGGCCCCACGACCAGACCGCCCCCCCCCCCCAAATTTTTTTTTCTTGGGGTTGGGAATGTGGCTGGGTGGTAGAGTGCTTGCCTAGCATGTATGACAATTCATCAGTACCACATAAACAGAAAAAGCTAGAAGTGGCACTGTAGCTCAAGTGGTAGAGTGCTATCCTTGAGCAAGAGAAGCTCAAGGACAGTGACCAGGCCCTGAGTTCAAGCCCCAGGACTGGCACAAAAAAAAAAAAATTTTTTTCCCTCCCTTTCTCAAATATGAGGCCCTGGCGCCACCAAGAGGACCAGGTCTGTAACTGCAATCTCTCCTAAAGCCCTGGGCACCAAAGAACCTGGGCAAGAGCGGCAAGAGCGCACACAAAGTTAGGAATCTGCCGAAGACAAAGGCTCTGGCTCTGCCATTAATTTGGTTCTGGGGCCCTGGGAAGGTTTAATCACTTGGGTTCAAGTTCTCTCATCTGGAAGTGAGGCTAATAAAATCCAGATGCCAGTTGCTAGGCGATGGGCTGCTATCTGACCCCAGGAAGGGACTAGGAGGGCTGTGGTTTCCCTTAGAGGCCCCTGGGCCGGCATCTGCGGTCAGCCCAGCTGTCCCGGCTATCCCAACTCTGAATGGCCCCCAGCCTAGAAGGGAAGGGGCAGTGTGCTGAGCCAGGGCAGACCACCAGAGACAGATGCGGGCATTTATTCTCCAGGCTCTGGCAGGGCAGGCTCGGCCTTCGGGGTGGAGCCCTCAGGCAGTGGGGGCTCCTGTAAGGGCCCCCCAGCCTCCTGAGGGTCAGCATCTTGGGCCTCGGCCAGCTGAGCTGTGTGTTCAAAGGCAGCCTGGAGCAGGTGGGAGGCCAGACAGGTGGTCCAGGTGATGAGGTAGGCCAGGTGCCAGGAGGCCAGTGCCGCCCCATGCTCCGCCCACCAGTACAGCCGCTGCATCCACCCCAGGGGCTCCCACAGCAGGTCCTGGGCAGCAAGAGGGCAGGTGGGTGAACCTCGGGGGTACCCTGAGCCCCTCATGGCCCCAAACTGCCCCTCGGCCCGCCCAAGCCCTGTGCTGGCCATGCCCACCCAAGCCCATAGAGGCCCTGACCCAAGCCCCGCCCCGGCCACGCCCACACCCTGACTGGCCTTGACACTCTCTTCCTGTCCAGGCCTAATCTTGACCCCACCGCCCAACCCACATGCCCCAACCACGCCCCCTCGTGGCCTGCCCACCAAAGCCACGCCCACCACGACCATGCCCCATCCTTGCCATGCCCCTGGTTGGCCACACCCATGTCCTACTGGCCTTACCCGGACCCACCTGTCCAGGCAGCCAGCTCAGGCGGAAGCGCTTCACCTTCTGGAACAATCTCCAGGGCAGCAGCAGCAGCAGCAAAGCCACGAGCATCAGGCTGTGCAGACAGGTGAGAAGCAGCTCTCTCCATGTGACCACAGGCAGGCCCCGCCACTCGCAGGCACCAAGGCGCTGCAGGGCAAGGCCCAGGGTCCCCACACAGCCCAGCCCCGATGACCACAGCAGCCGGAGCCACCACAGCAGCAGCCACACGGGAACCCATAGCAGAGTTAGCCCCGCTCGCAGAGCCTGGCCCAGGGAGCAGGCGTCAGCTTCCGGGAACAGGTAGGCCTGGGTGCTGCAGGAGCCTCGGGCCTCCTGTGCCAGCCCCAACACCCAACACCGGAAGAGGCCGATCTTCACCAGCAGGAAGCTGTACAAGTGCACGCGGTTCCGGACCACCTGCGGAGGAGCAGGACACCCAGGTCACCCAGTGCCACCCACCTCCATGGAGAAAGAAATGGAGCTTTCGGGTGCTGCAGTCAAATCTGTAATCTCAGATACTCAGGAGGGTTCACACCACAGGATCATTTTGTGTATGTGTGTGTGTTGTGTGAGTCCCTGAGCTTGAACTCAGATCCTGGGCACTGGCCAGGAGCTTTTATGCTCATGGCTAGCTCTCTACCACTTGAGCCACAGCACCGCATCTGGATTTCTCATGATTCATTGGAGATAAAAGTCCCATGGACTTTTCTTCTTGGGCTGGCTTTGAACAGCAATCTTCAGATGTCAGCCTCCTGAGTAGCTAGGGTTACAGGTGTGAGCCATTGGCACCTGGCAGAGGATCACAATTGTCATCCCAGCTACTCAGGGGGCTGAGATCTGAAGATCACACCTGTATCTTGGGAGAGCCAGGGGCAAGGTGACATTGGGGACAGAGAAAGGTGGCAGGCATGGGAGGATGACATTGGGGAGCAGTTTCTCCGGATCCCCTGGGCCTGTGTGCCCTCACTGAGATGGCTGGAAGAAGCTGCCCTGTCCTCCGTCTTCAACTCACCAGAGCCGAGAGCCGCCCAACCTGCAGCAGAACTCCCAGGAGGCTGGATCGGAGTGGAGGGTTGGCCTCCATGTCTGCCCTCCCCTCACTCTTCCAGCTGAGAAAAGGCAGCATGACCTCAGAGATGTCACAAGGAGGGAGCCAAGTTACCGCGGGGACCATGTTGCCACAAGAGACAATCCCCCCTTTCCCTGGCTCCCTGTGGGACCGCAACCCAAGTCTGGGCCAGCATGGCCAGGGGAGGGAGGGCTGGGCTCTTGGAGTAAAGTCTCCTTCACATTCAACAAGAATAGGAAAGACTGGTGATCCAGGCATGGTTACACCCGCTATCATCCCAGCTACATTGTACCTGGAGGCAGAGATGGGCAGATCATAGTTCAAGGCCAGCCCAGGCAAAAAGTTCACAAGACCCTATCTCAAAAATAAGCTGGACACAACAAATTGGAGAGGGATTCGACAAATGGGACTGCCTTAAAATAAAAAGTTTCTGCACAGCTAAAGAAAGAGCAACCAAGCCAGAAAGACAACCGACTAACTGGGAAAAAATGTTTACCAGCAATATATCAGACAAGGGGTTAACATCCAGTATATACAGGGAACTCAAGAAACTAATCCCTCCCAAACCTAACAAACCAATTACTAAATGGGCAAGGGAACTAAAGAGAGACTTCTCAGAAGAAGAGATAAAAATGGCAAAGAAACACATGAGGAAATGTTCACCATCCCTGGTTGTGAAGGAAGTACAAATAAAGACAACCCTGAGATACCACCTTACCCCAGTCACAATGGCCCACATCCTTAAGTCAGCCAACGACAAATGCTGGAGGGGATGTGGAGAAAGAGGAACCCTATTACACTGCTGGTGGGAATGTACACTTATACAACCACTGTGGAAAGCAGTCTGGAGGGTCCTCAGAAAGCTAAAGATTGACCTCCCTTATGACCCAGTCATACCACTTCTAGGCATCTATCCTGAACAACAGGAACCAGTATACAAGGACACATGCACCTCCATGTTTATTGCAGCACTGTTCGCAATAGCTAGGATATGGAAACAACCCAGATGTCCCACCACAGATGAATGAATCCAAAACTTGTGATATCTATACACAATGGAATATTATGCAGCCATTAGAAAGGACAAAATAATGGCATTTGCAGGGAAATGAATGGAACTAGAAGAAATCATGTTGAACGAGGTAAGCCAAGAGCAAAGAGACAAACAGCACATGATAAGTGGATGTTAAATCCAAAACGTAAGGCGACACGACAAAGTTAACAAGGCTTAAGAATCAAAGGACTTCCACTCATCTGGTCGAATCACTACTAAATAACCCCTTGTTGCTGATCACATGTACGGTATATATGTGCACACTGGAGGGAAACCAAGAGGATGACACAAAACTAGAGGGAATCAGGGAAAAACATACAACAGTGGGTCCCATCAGCTGCACTGGACATTGATCAAAATGAACTAAGCAACTCAATGGCAGCGATGGGAGGGAGGGAACGAGTGGGAAAGAGGGAACAGCTGATGCTATGCAAAACAAAAGAAATGTACAAACCACCCAATGTGGAAGAAATAACTGTATTGCAAAGCCCATAGAACTCGTAAATGGTTTTGTTTTTTTTTTTCCTGCTTATGTGGTGCTGAGGAATCGAACTCAGGGCCTCATGCATGCAAGGCAAGCACTCTACAACTGAGCTACCTTCCCAGCCCAGAACTTGTAAATGTTATAGACCATGATAGGCAATTTGCCCCATCAAAGTTAGAATGTGTTTGGGACTTTAAGCATCACTATCCCACAATACCGTGAAATTTGGGAAATTTATATAATCACTTAATCACAATAAAGAATATGGAAAAAAAAACTGGAGGGGTTGGGAAGGTGGCTCAGTGGTAGAGTGCTCGCCTTGCATGCATGAGGCCCTGGGTTCAATTCCTCAGCACCACATAAGAAAAAAGAAGAAAGCCGGAAGTGGCGCTGTGGCTCAAGTGATAGAGAGCTAGCCTTGAGCTGAAGAGCTGAGGGACAGCGCCCAGGCCCAGAGTTCAGGCCCCACGACCAGACAAAAAAAAAAACAAACAAAAAAACTGGAGCCAGGTGCTAGTGGCTCACGCCTATAATCCTGGCTACTCAGGAGGCTGAGAGATGAGGATCGAGGTTCAAAGCCAGCCCAGGCAAGAAAGTCTGTGAGACTTTTTATCTCCAATAAACCACCAGAAAACTAGAAGTGGCGCTGTGGCTCAAGTGGTAGAGCACTAGCCTTGAGCTGAAGAGCTGAGAGACAGTGCCCAGGCCCAGAGTTCAAGCCCCATGACAAACAGGAAAGAAAAAAAAAAAAGCTGGACAAGGTGACACACACACCTGTGGTCTCAGCTACTCAAGGAGATGGAGATAAAAGGATCATAGTCCCAGATCAGCTCTGGGACCTGTGAAAGTTAAAATGTAACTGAAAAATACAAGGAAAAATACTAGGAATGGGGCTCAAGTGGTAGAGCATCTACCTAGCAAACCTGAGGCCCTGGGTTTAAACCCTGGACACACACACACACACACACACACACACACACACACACACACACACACACACACACACACACACACACACACACAAGCAAGCAAGGTAACAAAGGCCAAGTAAACAAACCTTTGGCCCCAGAGCCTCGGGGAAGAAGCCTGAGGCAGACAGAAAAGCGTCTGAGCAAACCTGAAGGCAGCTCCACCTGTCCTGCCTGGCCCTGTCCCGCCTGGCCCTGCCCCGCCCCGCCCCGCCCCGTCCCGCCCCTCCCCGCCCCTCCGTGTGTGTCACCTGCTGGTCCTGAGTGCTCAGTGCTTTATTTTACTATTAGTTTGGGGATTGTTTTTGTTTTTAAGACAAAGTCTTGTGCCTGGTGCCAGTGGCTCAGGCCTGGGATTCTAGCTTATCGAGAGGCTAAGATATGAGGATCATGGTTCAAAGCCAGCCGGAGAAGGAAAGTCCTTAATACTCTGTTTTTGTCAGTTGTGGGCGCTTAAAACTGGGGACCTGGGTGCTGTCTCTGAGCCTCTTTGTGCTCAAGGCTAGCGTTGTACTACTTGAGCCACAGCACCACTTCTGGCTTCTTTGAGCAGTTTAGTTTATTGGAGATAAGTGTCTTATGGAGTTTCCTGCCCAGGCTGGCTTCAAACTGCAATCCTCAGATCTCAGCTTCCAGAGTAATTACAATTACAGGTGTAAGCCACCAGCACCCAGCTCCTTGACACTCTTCTCTCCAATGAACCACCAAAAAGCCCCCCCCACACACACCCACCCCTAAAAAAGACAGTCTCACTTTCTATTCCAGGCTAGCCTCTAATTAGTGATCCTCCTGCCTCAGCCTTCAGAGTGCCCAGATTAGGGGTGTGCACCACCACACTCAGTGGATTCTGGGAATCGGTCAGAGAGGGAGGAAGGAGGAACTGCCAGCATAGATACTTCCCTGTGCTCTGAGGAGGGCAGATTCTGAGGAAAAGGGAGAAATTGCTCACTTTCTCCTACAGAGTCTCAGAGAACTTTCTTGAACCATGGATAAGGCTCTGATTTGTAATCCTGAGGGAAGCCGGGACCTGGAGCACAGTGTTTCCTGGGCTGTGAGTTAAAGGGTGGGCACTGCCCCAGCCTTTGCACATGCACAACCAGACACTCTTGTGCGGCTGTACATGGCACCCTGCCCTCAGAGATCAAAGTGCCTTTCATCTTCTCCAGGTCTCAGTTCACCCACTAATTTCAAGCCAGGGCAGGGTGGGGTGGAGTGGGGGCTCCATCCTCAGTCCTTGCTCCTCCCTTCACTTCCATTTTCCCAGCACTCACAGGACTTCCACCAGTACTGCCTGGGGTGAGTTTTGCAGGCTGGATAGGAGCTAAGGGGCAGTATCCAGGCCCTGAGTTCAAGTCCCAGTACCAGCATATGCACACAAAAAGGAAAGGAAGAAAGAGAGGGAGAGATGGAGGGAGAGAGAAGAGAGAGAGAAGAAAGGAAGGAAGGAAGTAGAGAGAGAGGACAAGGAATAAATAAGCTCACACCTGTAATCCTAGCTACTCAGAAAGCTGAGACCTGAGGATCAACATTCAAAGACAGCCCAGGCAAGAAAAGTCCACAAAACTCTCATCTCCAATGAACAACCAATCAACCAACAGAACAAACAAACAAAAAATAGAAATGGAGTTGTGGCTCAAAGTGGTAGAACACTGTCCTTGAGCAAAAGAGGTCAGGGACAGTGCTCCCAGGCCCTGAGTTAAATCCCCAGGACCAACAAAATATAAAATAAAGGAAAAATAACAGGAATAATGAATGGCCCTGCCTGCCAGGTCGGGCCTCAGAGACCTCAATTTAGATTCTTAAGGCCTTCCCTCCCCCTCACTCCAAAGTCCCACGAGTGCTTCTCTCACCGATCTCTGGTGAGCCTCCGGAGGCGCAGTGCGGCGGCGCAGCCACCAGGGGGCAGAAGACGCAGGGCCCTCCGCCGGCCAGGCCGGTGCGCAATGGTGTGGTGTCCAGGTCCAGGCTGATGCAGGTCTTGCCAGGGTTGCTGGAGGCGGAAAGGATGAGGGCGAAACGTGGGCTCGCCCCTATTGTCCTCCTTTGTTTACTGTTCCAAGGTTAAAAGGTCATTTCAGTTCTAATCTTCACTATTTTTTCCCCCAGAAGTACACAGAAATCTTCAATGCATGTTTATTTTCTTCCGTGGTAACTTTTATTAGCATGAGTTGTGCAAGGAGTTACACTGTGGTATTTCCAAATAAACAATGTATCCAGATCAACTTTACTTCCTGGAGCACTCTCCCTAACCTCTCTGCATATCTGAGAACAAGTCTAACCAGGGTCATGGTTGGGTTTTCATATAGGCAAATGAGTACCATGGGCCACCTTCACCTTCCCCACCCCCCTACCCTCTGGTACACGCTCCTTCCTCAACGGTGCCAACTCTACTCTCCTTTTTTTTTTTTTTTGCTTGTCCTAGGGCTTGAACACAGGGCCTGGGTGCTGTCCCTGCACTTCTTTTGCTCAAAGCTAGCACTCTACCACTTGAGCCACAGCGCCACTTTCCTGCCTGAGCTGGCTTTGAACCACGATGCTCAGATCTCAGCCTCCTGAATAGCTAGGCTTACAGGCTGAGCCACTGGTGCCCGGCCCAAATAGCTTTCTTATGCTTGATTTCAAACCCATGAAGGGATATATGAAATAAAAAATGTAGAAGCAAAACCTAGCTGGGCACAGTTGCACACACCTGTGATCCTAGCGGCCAGAGGCCCGACTCTAGTGGCTCTGATCTGGCCACTCGCTCCATTAAGCCACACAAGGAGGCAGAAGGTGGCGAAGGGCAGAGAGGAATTCCTCCACTGTGCAGCAGCCACAGGGCTAGGCCCATCTTCCAGTCAGTCGCGAGCCTTAGGCTTTTGTGGAGTCAGAAAGGACGGGGAGGCCGCATGGTCACTGCACAGTCTGGGCCTCGGAGCCTGGCTGACCCGCGTCTTGGTTCTGCTTCTGTGGCTTCCCGGGACGCCGCTGTCCGGGTCTCCGGAGGGGAGCAGTGGGGTCCCCGGAGGTGGCTGCCCACTCCAGGGCGCGCCCCCTCCTCTGCCCGGCCAGTGTCCCTTCGTGGGGCCGCCTGTCCTAGAGGCCCTGCTGCGCCTTTCCTCCTGGCATCTCGGTCCTCCAGATGTTCTGTCCAGTCCTGTCCTTCCTAGAGCTCAGGGGCCTGCAGGGCGCTGTCGCCCGGCTTTGTCACCCCAGCCTGGCGTCCTGCCCTTAAGCCACAGGGCCACTCCTGGCTCTCTGGTGGTTCACTGGAGAGGCTCAGGACTGTGCTCACGGACTGGGCTGGCTTCGAACCGCGATCCTTACAGAATGTGCAACAAAATGTGGCTAATTAAATTATGAAGACCAACTAAAAGTTCGAATCCAGTACCCACACTCGCCGGCCTGTTAACCAAGCACCCAGCACCGGGCTCTATAAAGAATTGTTAGCACAGTTGCAGAGACATTGAGGAGGCTGGGGGGGGGGGGGGGGGGGGAGGGCAGGAGCCTTGGCTAGGGCCAGGGGGCGGGCAGCCTGTGCTCTCTTCTTACTGGTTGCTTTGTCTCAGCAGAAACCCAATCATCGTCGAGGAAGCGGGGGAGGGGGGTTGGAGAGGTGGGCGCCTGCCCGGTTTCCGGGGCCAGGATCCGGGAGCTCTGAGCCTGCTGTGAGTTCGCGGCCTGCGCGTCACCTGGGGCCCTGGCGCGGAGCGGCCCGGCCGGGGTGTCAGGGAGAGGGGCGGATCCCCCTGCCGCCACGGGAAAGCTGACCCAGCCTGCGGACCCGGGATGCCTGGGGAAGCCGTGACCCCGAGGATGGCCCCGGAGGAGGTGCGGGCCAGGGTGGAGGCCGCCCACGGCCTCACCGACCCGGCCCAAAAACTCCACTTCTACGACCGCTGGGCTAAGGACTACGACCAGGTAACTGCAGGCCCCGCCCGGGGGCCCTGCGCCCGCTCCCCATGCTGAGGCTGCTCTCCGAATCTGCCTGGAGCTGGAGGAGGGCCGCAGTCCCTGAGCTGCTGAGAAGGTGCCCTGCAGGCCGAGCTTGGGGGAGGGGGGCGGGGCGGGGTCTGTCGTCAACAGGATGCCCCCCCCCCCCCCCCCCAGTGCTAGAAGCCACCATACACCTGAGTCTCTCCTCACTGTATCCCCACTAGCTCCAGACCTCCATCCACACCAGCTCAGCTAGCACAGGGACTCCCCAAACACTGGAGCACCGGGGTACATGCTCACCCTCTGATCCCAGGACGTGGCCGCCCTGCAGTACCGAGCCCCCCGCCTTGCAGTGGACTGTGTCATAAACACTTGTCCAGGCCTGGCTCCTGAGTCCCTGATCCTGGACGTGGCCTGCGGCACTGGCCTGGTAGCTTCTGAGGTGAGGTCTCCCCACATTCTCTGCCCCTCCTCATCCAGCACCCCACTGACCACACATCCTTCTGGCCCTGACCCATTCCTGCCTCCTGTCTCTGGTTTATCTGCCAAGTCTGTTACCCTCCCAGGGTGCAGAGCCCCAGCTGCTGAAGGCAGGGCAGGGCCATCACTCCAGCCCCTCTCCCCCCACACACCCCAGCTTCAGGCCCGAGGCTTCCTTCAGCTGCATGGGGTGGATGGCAGTCCAGAGATGCTCAAGCAGGCTCAAGCCCGTGGCCTCTACCAGAAGCTCAGCCTCTGCACCCTGGGCCAGGAGCCTCTGCCCAGCCCTGAAGGTACTTCCCTGACCACCCCATCACCCCAAAGCCATCATTCACCATCACAAAAGAGAGCCCCCACCACGCACCCATGGCTCACACCTATAATCCCAGCTACTCAGGTGGCTGAGTTCTGAGGGTCACAGTTCAAAGTCAGCACAGGCAGGAAAGTCTGTAAGACTCTTTTATCTCCAATAAACCACCAAAAAGCTGGAAGTGGAGCCGTGGCTCAAGTGGTAGAGTGTCAGCCTTGAGAGAAAAAGCTTAGGGACAGCACAGGCCCTGAGTTCGAGCCCCAGTAACAGCACAGAAATAGAGAACCCCCTTCCCAGCCCAACCCTCCCCCCCACTTCTGTGAGCCCCTCTCCAGCATCTTACAGGAGCCCAGCTCTGGGTGTACTCTTGATACCTGTGTCTTGCAGAGACTGGTGACAGGCTTGTCCCTCTCCAGGACCCACCATGGGGTCCTGGCCTCTAGGGTGGTCTGAGGCCACACCCACCCCACTCTCCACCACAGGGACCTTCGATGCTGTTCTCGTAGTGGGCGCCCTCAGCCACGGCCAAGTGCCCTGCACTGTGATACCAGAGCTCCTACGAGTCACCAAGCCAGGTGAGGAGTGGCCCCCTCTCCCATACCCCTCCCCTTCCCCCAGACCCCTTCCCACTGTACCCACTGGCCAGGAAGGGCACCCAGCCCCAGCTGCCAGCCCAGCCCTCCACCCCACACACCTCCAATGGAAGGGGGACTCAGGCTCCGAGGCAGGGAGAAGTGTTCTGTAGCTTTTTGTCTCTGCCAGCTGCACCCCATCCACTGTCTTTGTCCCCACTCTTATCCCTGGGTCCCTTCCCACGGGACAGTGGTGACAGCTGGGTGAATCATGTCACCAAGCCTTTGTTTCAGCTTGTACCGCTCCTAGAAGTAGAGATTTCTTCTCTTCAACACCCTTGTCTTCTGACTCCCCACTAACTCAGAGGTGGCCTTGAGGATTCTCTCTCCTGAATTTGAAATGGGAATTTAGACTCACTCCCTGTCTTCAGGAGTCCCCCTTAGAGCCTGACATCCCCATATACCAGATAAAATGCCGCCATGGCCGGGCTGGTGCTCAGGCAAGACATGGTGCTCACACCTCTAACCCCAGCTGCTCAGCAGGCTGAGATCTGAGGATTGCAGTTTGAAGCCAGTGTGAGCAGGAGAGTCCATGAGACTCTTATCTCCAATAAACCACCCAAAATGCCAAAACTAGAGCTGTGGTTCAAGTGGCAGAGCAGAGGAGCTCAGGGACAATTCCCAGACCCTCAGTTCAAGCCCCAGAACTGACACGGGAAGCGGGGGAGGGGGGGGGGGGGACAGCATTTGAATACGCCAGCCACCTTCAGGATGCCCCATGAGCTTTGGGTTAAAGAACTGGGGTAGAGGAGGCAGGTGTGCTCCATTGGAACCACCCTAAGGCCCTGGCGTGGCCAGGTAACCACAATCTCAGTCTCTGTCTCTGGAAGAACTCCAGGAAAGTTGTTCAAACTTGAGGGAGCAGAAATGAGCAGGTCACTGTTGGCTGGCAGGAGGATTACTGTTTGGCTATTCTCTCTGGGGACAGTTTGTCTTTGGTCACAAGATGTTTGCTGTTGTTGGAGCCCGGGGTGATTGCTAAGTAGCTGCAGGAGAGAAGGGCTTAGAGCAAAGGGTGCACAGTGGAGGCTGGGCAGAGTTCATCCATGGAGCCAACAAAAGCAGGTTCTAGGCGACTCTCTGCTCAGGGGCAGGGGTGCTGACTGGGAGAGGCTGCACCCTGGATGCTTGGCGCTCCAGCCCAGAAGCCCTCTCTCTCCTACCATCTCCCTGGCCGGCCCTGATGTGCCTGTGCCTGTGCAGGTCTGGACAGGCTTTGTCTTCCTAGAGCCGAGGAGGTCATCAGATGCTGGCATGTCCTGCTGGCCTGGGGGAAGAGAAACAAGCTTTTGGCTCAGAAAGGCTAGAAATTCCCATTGGGCCCAGTACCAGCCTGTGGTTGGTAGGCCTCTCAGCCAACCAGAGCCCTGGCCATCTGCTCACATGGGATAGGGAAACTGAGACTTAGAGACATGCAGGGTCTCTTGCCCAAGGTCCAGTGTCCACGGGCTTATTTCCTGTGTATGGAAACACAGCCCTGTCCTCCAGCAGAATGCATGAACATCAAGCCAGCCACTTCCTGGTGAGGTGCACTTGGAATCCCAGTATTGGGGAAGCTGAAGCTGGCATAGACAAAAAGCATCAAGGGTTCAGGGCTAGCTTGGGCTAGAGAAAGGGGAAAAAAAGTTTCAGTATATGCCAGGCGCTGGTGGCTCGTGCCTGTAATGCTAGCTACTCAGGTGGCTGAGATGTGAGGATCACAGTTCAAAGCCAATCTGGGCAGGAAAGTCTGTGAGACTAATCTCCAGTAAACCTCCAGAAAACCAGAAGCGGCCTGTGGCTCAAGTGGTAGAGCGCTAGCCTTGAGCTGAAGAGCTAAGAGACAGTGCCCAGGCCCAGAGTTCAAGCCCCATAACTGACAATAAATAAATAAATATTCTCAGTGTATAGGCTGTTTGGGCTTTGAAGGGTGTGTAGGAGTTAATCAAGCTGAAGAAACCAAACAGAATTTTTTTCTTGGAGAGTTTCAGGAACTTGAAGGTGGGGTGGACATGGGAGTGGGAAGGGACGACCCTCCCCAGCAGGCTGGGCCTGGAACTGGAGCCCTGCACTCACCCAGCATCCCTGTGCCTCCCCTGCTTCCAGGCGGGCTGGTGTGCCTGACCACCAGGACCAACCCATCTAACCTTCCCTACAAGGAGGCGCTGGAGGCCTCCCTGGACCAGCTGGAGCGGGCTGGGGCATGGGAATGCCTGGTAGCCCAGCCAGTAGACCACTGGGAGCTGGCCACCTCTGAGCGGGAGGTGGCTCCCAGAGCCCTGGCCCAGGATGGCTTCATTTCTGGCATCATCTACCTGTACCGGAAGGCCCACCCCCAGCCTTCTGCTGACCTCTGACCTCCACCTGATCTGGCCATCTTCACGGTTACCCCACCCCTGGCTGGCAAAGGCTCCCCCTATTAAATGCATCCCCAGGGGATGAAAACCCCCAGTTTTGTTGGTTCTTGTCTCCAGGATGAGGGCGTCCTTGACCCCCTCCCAGCACACCAATCCCTAAAGCCTGTGTTTGGCAAAAGAGGGTATGCACATGTGTGGGTGAGGGTGTGCATGCCCGACCTTGGGCTTGAACTCAGGTCCTACGCTCTAGCCCAGCACTTGAGCCACAGCTCCACTTCCAGCTTGTTGTTGGTTAATTGGAGATGAAAGTCTCATGGACTTTCCTGCCCAGGCTGGCTTCAATAGCCATGATCCTCAGATCTCAGCCTCCTGAGCAGCTAGGATTACAGGCATGAGCCACCAGTGCCTGGCTCAAAAGAGTTTTAAAGGTGGCCAAATGTGGGGAGAGTAGCCCATATTGGCTCTTATAGCTGAGATGATTGGTGTCAGAAGTAGAGTTTTAGCTGTTGTGACGTCATTGGTCCATGAGAGGATGAGGAGGCAGACAAAGTAAGGTGAGTTTGAAGCTGCACCGAGCACGCATATAGCATCACACTAATTATCCAACTATATTTATTCAAACACTTAAAGTTTTCCAGTATTAATCCACACCAATAACTAACTTTTATGCCTAATTTTACTGATCACGTCCCACATCCAAGGAGCTCATGTGGCATGTCACTTGGTCTGGAAGTAAAGGAAAGTCCATCTAGGGTGTCCTACGGGCTGCTCCGGATCGCTGGAGCGGCCACCCTGGCAGGCGCTCCAGTGGAGGATTGGTCTGACCTGGAGTTGACTTGCTCAGGGAGGTCGTCTCACTGGGTCTCCGCTGTCCTGGATTTTTATATGTTTTAGATTGGGCTGCTTTGCTTCTGGCCATGTCTGGTTATCGCTGCAGGTTCTGCTTCAGCTGGTTGCCTTGGAAACATCTTTGGCTCCCTGGGTGTGTACTTATCTCTGTATTCCATAGTTTTGGGGGTTTGTTTTGTTTTTGTTTTTGTTTTCTATTGGTTGTGGGGCCTGAACTCTGGGCCTGGGCACTGTCCCTCAGCTCCTCAGCTCAAAGGTAGCTAGTTCTCTACCACTTGAGCCACAGTGCCACTTCTGATTTTTTCTGCTTATCTGGTGCTGAGGAATCGAAGCCAGGGCCTCATGCATGCAAGGCAAGCACTTTTCCACTGAGCTACCTTCTCAGCCCCTCTATAGTTTTTTTTAAGTATATATTTTTTAATTGTAAAGATACTGTACAGAGGGGTTACAGCTACGTGAGTACATTTCCTATCAAGTATTGTTACCCCCTCCTTTATTTTCCCTCTACCATCCCTTTCCTCCCCAAATCTGCCCCCCCCCCCGCCAAGTTGTAAAGTAGGTTTTCAACATAGTGTCTTGTACATCTCATTGTTACAGTGGGTCAACCTGTATCCTTGTTTCAGCATTTTGTTATTTCCCATCCCCTCTCCATATTAGAAGAATGTATATACAAGATGCAGGGTACCACAATCAAATACAGTGAATGAAAACGGGTTATACTATGGGGGAAGAACATACAAAAGAAACAAAAAAAATCACATAGTACATTTTACATACATTAAAAACAACAGCAAGGCAGAAAACTAAAAGTGGACCCCAGCCTATCACCATGCACCAATATCAACTCAAAGTGGATTAAAGACCTTAACATTAAACCTGAATCTCTGAAACTACTGCAGGACAGAGTAGGAGAGACACTTGAACTAATAGGCACAGGAAGGAACTTCCTGAACAGAGTCCCAGGGTCACAACAAATTGGAGAGAGACTCGACAAATGGGACTACCTTAAAATAAAAAGCTTCTGCACAGCTAAATTTATCGCAACCAAGCTAGAAAGACAACCAACTCATTGGGAAAAAATATTTACCAGCAATATATCAGACAAGGGGTTGACATCCTGTATATACAGGGAACCCAAGAAACTAATCCCTCCCAAACCTAACAAACCAATTACCAAATGGGCAAGAGAACTAAAGAGGGACTTCTCAGATGAAGAAATAAAAATGGCAAAGAAACACATGAGGAAATGTTCATCATCCCTGATGGTGAAGGAAATGCAAATAAAGACAACCCTGAGATACCACCTTACCCCAGTCAGAATGTCCCACATCCACAAATCAGCCAACGACAAATGCTGGAGGGGATGTGGAGAAAGAGGAACCCTATTACACTGCTGGTGGGAATGTACACTTATACAACCACTTTGGAAAGCAGTCTGGAGGGTCCACAAAAAGCTAAAGATTGACCTCCCTTAAGACCCAGTCATACCTCTTCTAGGCATCTATCCTGAACAACAGGAATCAGTATACAAGGACATGTGCACCTCCATGTTTATTGCAGCACTGTTCACAATAGCTAAGATATGGAAACAACCCAGATGCCCCACCACAGATGAATGGATCCAAAAATTGTGGTATCTATACACAATGGAATATTATGCAGCCATTAGAAATGACAAAATAATGGCATTTGCAGGGAAATGGATGGAGCTAGAAGGAATCATGTTGAGCGAGGTAAGCCAAGAGCAAAGAGACAAATGGTACATGGTCTCCCTGATAAGTGGATGCTAAATCCAAAATGTTAGGTGATACACATGTATGGTGTATATGTGTACACCGTTATATGTTATAGACTGTGATAGACCATTTGCTCCAGGAAAGTTAGAATGAACTTGTGACTTTAAATGAGCATCATTATTCCACAATACTGTGAAATTTGGGAAATTATGTAATCACTTAATCACAATTTAAAAAAAAACCTCGGGGAAGGTAGGGAGGGAAGGGTTGGTAGGGGGAAAACAATGGAGGGGGTAACAATGCTCAATAGGAAGTGTACTCATTACCTTGCTCATGTAACTGTAACCCTCTGTATAGTATCTTTACAATAAAAATTTTAAAAAACAACAGCAAGAACAATCAAACCTCTTGGGTCTCTATCTTGGGGTTAATTTTGTTTAGCATCATCTTATATGTTCCTATGTACATAGCTTTTGATCTTTTCTGCTTGTCTGGTAAGATTATCCTAGATGTATACTAGTTATTGCAAATAAGGGAAAATTACTTAATGTAATTTTTTCCAAGTCATCCCATTTCCTAACAAATGGAGAGGTGTCATTTTTTCTGACGGAGACGTAGAATTCCATCATATATACACCCCACATTTTCTTGATCCATTCATCTACGTTCATCATCTGGGTTGGTTCCATATCTTAGCTATAGTGTATATTCCATATTTCAGTTTAATATTTCATACTACTTCACAGCACACATACACTCAATATATCCCTATTCAATAACACACTATGTTAGTATTCCATAATGCTCACTACATCATCCATTCACCCACTCCAGGCCAGGAGTGGGAGTGTCCAAAAGATCTCTCTTCCGGTCACAACCTCACAGGACAAGGAAGAAATGAAGGCAGAAGTGAGAAAGACACCAGGAAAGAAAACAGAAGGAGTTATGTGTCCAGGGATGAGGCCAGGTTGGTTGGACACAGGTAGAAGGGTGGACAAGACAGGACACGGGGCCTGGGGATGGCATTAGCTGCCCATGCCTGAGTCAGTGCTGACAACCAGCCGAGCAGTCCTAGCTCCTGTGAATGCAGGCATGCTCCAGCCAGGCCTCACCGTTCCATTCAGGTCTCCAGGAAGTGGTGGTTGCAGCCTCTACTGAGACAGAAGCTGGGACAGTGGCAGTAACCCGCTTGGCTGAGCCTCAGTGATGGTTTTTCTGTCTACTAGATGGGACTTGGTGGGTCTTTACCCCAGAGGCCTGTCCACCAGGCAGCCTACAACATCTCAGTCCTCAGAATGAGAGATGGGAGGTGAGGCAGATAGGAAGGAGAGAGGGAACCAGGAGAGACAGAGCTTTTCTGGACTGGGTCTTAGTGGTCAGTCACCCCCGGTCCATGACTTAGAAGTCGGGTGTGGAGGCCAGGCTATCTTGAGGGGAGGGGCACACAGACTTGAGCACCAGGAGGTTCCAGTGAGTTTGACACCCAGCACAGCGGCCATCTGCAGAGTTGAGACACGGGACTCAATTATGGGAGGGCACGGGCAGGTCTGTGGCACAAGGGCCTGATCTCTGAGTCTCTGTCATTTGCATCTGCCTGTGGTACAGAGGAACTTGTGGCCAAGAGGTCAAGTGGCATTTGGTTTCGTGTCCCTGCTCCTTGCAATCGTCCCCTGGCAAGGGAGTGATATGTGCCACTTCCTGTCCTAGGTGAGACAGGGACTTAGAAGCCTGAACAGCCGATCATAGGGATCCACATGGATCAGAGCCTCAGGGTCATGGGAGTCTCTGGGGGACACAGAGTCATGTCCAGGGTCACATGTGGGGGGGAGGTGTGCTTATGACCCCATGTGTATAGATCTCCCTGAAGATGGATGCCACTGCCCCCAGGTCTGCCAGGGGACAATGGGCTGGGGGATTGGGGTCACACTGGCCAGTGGTACTAATGGGCTACGCCTCAACAAGCCTGAACAAGGGACTCTGAAGAGGTGTGGTCAGAAGGGCTCAAGTGAAGAGCTGTGGAGAGATGACATCACAATGGCTCAGAAGACTTAGAACCCTGGTCCCTCCAGGCACCTACAGTCCACACAAGCCGCGGATAGTAGACTTGTGTGGATCATGTCTATTGAGAAGATGTTTGGAGGCTCATGCCTGAAGGGCAGAGAGGATGCTTGGGGCATGACTGTCCACGCTGGGTGCGCCCTGGCCTCTGCCGCCGTCTCTGGAGATTGTTCTGGAGGACTTCCCAGGTGACATGGGGGGGGGGGGGTGGAGGGCAGGAAACCATTGGCCAACCCAACACTCCCATGTCCCTGCTCCTCACTGGCTCTCCCTGCTATGAGAGAAAGTGCACGGACAAGGCCCGCGGGTCAGAGTTCCTTGCGGCAGGCACACTGGAGAAGCAGGTGGAGCGCTTGGTGCCTGCCCAGTTGATCAGGGACTCCATCTTCATTCACACCTCCTTCAATACTTACAAGAGGTTTGCAGACACCCAGCAGGTCCTGGACCTGCTTTTCACAAGGTGAGAGCCAACTCGAATGAGATAGGATTCCTCAGCTGCACTAGGAGCCCTGGGAATGGAACCT
This sequence comes from Dipodomys spectabilis, assembly GCF_019054845.1. Classification (NCBI taxonomy): domain Eukaryota; kingdom Metazoa; phylum Chordata; class Mammalia; order Rodentia; family Heteromyidae; genus Dipodomys; species Dipodomys spectabilis. Next base: position 4,815,631 of record NW_024870789.1, read on the forward strand.
GGTGAGTGGGGTGCTTACAGAAACTCATTTATTGGCAGTTGCCAGTGCCTGGGGAATCACACATGGAGGTTGTGGGCTGGACCAGGCCAGGCTGGCGCTGTGCAGTGTCTGCTCTAGAGCTGTGGGTTCTTCTCTGTAACTCTGTTTTCCTCAGACCATGCAGTGTCTTTAGCAAGAGGGAAGCCGATGCTTTCTGGGAAGAGGGTCCCAACCTAGATGTAGACAGAGCAGGGATGGCTGGGGCCAGAGAGAAGGTACCTAGACTCCTAAGCTGACCAGGCCAGGAGCTGTTCGTCCTCTTCCATGGCAGATAGGAAGTTGCTACAATGGAAGGGCTGATTTCCAGGCAATGAGTGGAGTGGAGTGAGAAGAGCAGGAATGTGCTGACTCTCCTGGGCTGGCCAGTGATGCTCAAATAAATCCTCAACAGGTTCAGGACTTGTGAAGTCTCCACAGGATCCTCTGGACAGATGACACTCTTACCTAGTCCAGTGAGGATGTCCTTGGGACCAGCTCTGGGAGTGAGTGGGCTTTGGTCTCTAGAGAGGGTACATGTCTCTGGGGTGGTAACAGGTGTGTGTGTGCACGCATGCATGCTGGGGGTGGAGGGAGGCTGGGCCAACTCAGGAGCCCTCAACTCTTGTGCTTGTCACTAGAATCTTGAGGTGCAGGGTTTCATCTGCAGCAGGAGGAAGACAGGCTGGGAGTCCTGCTATTATCACCAGTCGAGGCAGAGGCCCAGGGCTGAGCCTCGTGAGAATACATCTTCACCACTGCCCATGCCATGCAGGCTTGCCCAGCTCACCCTGAAATCCAGAGTAGGCCTAGGTCAGAGCCCCTGAGATGCTGCTAGGAAGGAGTGTCAGTGAGAACTGGTAGAATGGTGTGGAGGCAAGCGTGTAAAGCAGCAGATCTCCCAAGAAGGTGCCCTAGAACCTAATGCATGCCAGGCGAGACAGCAAACCTTCTTGGATTCTAGCACCTAGAGGCTCAGGGGGAGAGAGAGAGGAGAAGACAGTAGGACAGAGGGAGAAGAAGAGGACAAAGCTGCTCCCAGCATTTGGTCTTGGATTGCTGCTTGGAGTTTCTCTGCAGGCCTGCCCTGGGTTGGCTTGAACTGGGGATACAACCAAAAGGTGCTTGTGTTGGGTTGTGCTAGTCTCTACAAGGGCAGCTACCATCACAGGGGTGTGAAGGAGATCACAGAAGTGCTGGCCTTTCTTCAGACTCTACTTCCTGCCCATCCGCCTCTAGTGCCATCTCATGACTCCTAGGCACCTGGCTGGACCACGATCCAGAGGATTTCTTGGAACCCCCACAGCATTTCTGCCTCCAGCAGCTCCTGGCTCACCTGAGGCTCCATATGCATGGCTATTTCCTGGAGCACTATGTCTCCCATTTCCTGGCTCAGTGGGGAATCCAGGAACTCAGCCAGGGTGAGGCTATGGGTGTAGAGCCTGAGACTGAAACACAGCCCCTCCCCCCCCCACAAACACACACACACACACACACACACACACACACACACACGGACTTCCAAGACCTGCCTCACAGGCTGGGGCACCCATCAGTGTCAGTGTCCACAGTTGCTGTCCCTCCAGTTCAGGGCCTGCATCTCCCTGTCATCATCTCCAGGTACTGCCGGGATAACCTTGATGACCAGCAGCCCAGCCTTCCCTTCAGCCTCCAGCACAAGCAACAGCCAGACAGAGTTGTGGTGTAGGAGTGCGGCAGCAGCTTTCACATGTCTCTATACAACAAGCAGGTAGGAAATGCCTGTTTGATCAGAGTGATCCTGTGGGAGCACACAGGAGCGGGAAGCGTCTACAAAGGCATTGTGGTGAGTTGGACAGCAGGAAGCTCCCCTGGAGTCCTCAGGCAGGCAGAGCTCTGTGGCATTCTGCATGTCCTTTTGTGTTCCCTCCTCAAGGTGACCTTCTGGTGGGAAGCGGTGTGAAGAACACAACATGCTGGAGGCAGTGGGAAGTGCTCAGGGCTGCACCTGACCACAGGCCGTGAGGGAAAGAGGGAGGGAGGGAGCAGTGTGTCCAGTCCCTAGGCAAGAATCGCAATCAAACCACACACTGGGGCCCCTGAGGAGCCCTGAGGGGAAGAAACGGGGATAAGGGAGGTGAAGTCCGGCACTGTGGAAGGCAGAGTCCAACTATGACCTCTTTGATTTTCCCTGGAGGAATGAAGATCTGGAAGCTGATGTTTGGAGCAGAGGTTTAGCCTTGAAGGAAGTGGATTTCCTGGGAGAGAATGGGTTGTCTCAGACTCGGGGAGAGGAGGCTGCTGAGTAGGCTGCAATCCCAATGAAATGATGGTTGGCCAAAGCGGGCCAAAGCCACGTGGTGGCCTCAGAGTTAATCAGGAAGGTGGGGGTCTGGGTGGTGTTCATCCTGGACATAACAGAATCTGTTCCCAAGTGAACTGGCCCAGTTCAAGAGAAGCCTCTTTCCTCTTCAAAGTCCTCAAGTGTGCTGGAGTCATGCTTCCTCATGGAGAGTCTTTGACCCTTCATCCTGCTCAGCCCCCTCCTGGCCACCAGCCACAATGGCTGTCACTAGCAGCCATCTGGGAGGCTGTGTCCTCCTGTCTGCTCTTCTCAGAGCCACAGGGGAGCAGGATAAGGGTGGGGCTGTGTCTCCCATCACTTCATCCTCCAGCCCAGAGCAGGCCTGGCTGGTAGGAGGCACTGGGCCCTGGACTCTGGGCCTCCTCCCTCTCTTGGGTCTGGGCAAATGTCTGTTGTAAGTCCTTTGGCCATTTACATTGGTTCTGTTAACCTGTAGCCACAAGAGGTCAACGGCATCCAGGCTGGAAGGAAGTAGCACACTCTGAGAAGAGAGGAGCTAGAAAGAGTTCCGGACAAGGCCCATCCTACCTCCCAGAGACCACACCTAGGAAGGAAGAGTTGAAATGCCCGTATTGCACCATGGGTGATCCCTCTGCTGAGCACTGAGAGGGCTCCACAGGATCCTTGGCTACTGACGTGTGGGAAGGGAGGCATACTAGGCACTGGCCCCGATGGTTTCTTTCCTGTTCTGACCCAGGTGACCAACCAGGATAAGACGCGGGATGTCATCCTCAAGGCTATGAACAAATACTTGCTGCATGGGTACAAGCCAGAAAACTTGGAGCTTGTGCAGATAGTCTCAGAAGATCAAAGTAAGTCAGAAGCAGACAGCCAGGGAAAAGGCAGAAGAGGGAGGGTGGACATGGGCACAGCTGGGCAGGGGCAGCAGCAGAAGGTAGCCATTAGACATGAAGCCCCAAGTAGGCACTGGATGCATCAGGCATCATCACTGCCCAAGTGGCTGCTGGACATGCCTGCCCCTGCACTGCCCTGCCACGCCCTGTTTGTCTACCAGAAGAGGGAAGAGACAGTGCCGCTAGACCATCAGTGTGGGAAGCAGAGGTGTAGCTGCTATGGGACAGGGTGGCGGCAGCCCTCAGTAGAAGACACTTTCAAATGGGAAGCATGGCTTCAGAGAGAATCTCACACTGAGGCGTAGCCCAGTGGAAAAGGACTTGCCTAGCATCCAGGAAACCCTTGTTTTCACCCCAGATCATTGAAGAAAGATGCCCTTCCAATGCTCAAGTATCCAATCTTAGTCCACCAAATGTCATATGATCAATCCATGCAAGTGGCAGAAAAGCACACTTTCAGGAGCGCAGTCAGTGATGTGGAAAGCTGATTCAAACAGAATCAAGTCCAGGTGCAGGCCCAGAGAAAGATCTCAGAGACCATAGGAATGTTCCAGATATGTTCCTCTTCACAATTAGTGGAGAGTACCCAACATCTTAGGAAGATGACAGACGGATTGACAGAGACACAGAGAGACAGTAGTTGGGAGATAGAGACAGACAGGGAGAGAGACAGACAAAAGGACAGAGAGAGAGAGAAAGAGAGATCATGTGATTTGGGACCACCAGATTACTGTGCATGGTGTCGCTGCTCTGTTCTTTATACTGGGATGAAGGCTCCATCAGGTTTTTTGCCTGGATAATCAGCATAGATTGCCACTTTCCTGTCATCAAGCCTATGCTAGCTTCCTGCACCCTCCTTTCATGGGTGGCATGGGTTCCCTTCTTCCAGGAAAGGAATTCAGAGACCTAGAGAGGCTAAGGAATGTGAATGAGAAACCAGAATGTGGGCAGGGGTTGAGTGCAGTTGACTTAGTTGACAGGAGACTTGTGGCCAGAGGAGACTAGGGAGAAAGAGGAGCTGACAAGAAAGGCTCAGGGCTCACCGGGTTGGAGGATGCTGGAATGCATGCTGTGCAGGGGGCCTGAGTCTAGGTCCACCCTGTGGTGGTGCTTGGAGTCCTCCTTGTTCTCAGTAGGACAGTGCTTCCAGGAGGTGCTGTGCATTCTGGAAAGCCAACTGTGCCTGGACATCTGATCATCAAGACTGCAGTGAGGGCAGGAGGGGAATCCCTTGTGCTATCTCCAGGTGGAGCTGGCATGAGCTGGACTCCCAAGTTCTTTCCTGAGCAAGACAAGATAGATTTCCACAGATTCAGTTCCCAGGCAGGGCTCTCAGAGCCTTGGAGCTCTTGGAGCTGGACTGCAGGGATGGCAGCATCCTGGCTCAAACCTGGTCTGTAGGAGCTTCTCAAATGTTTGGTGTGTCCCAGTCCCCATCAGTACTGCTGACTAGCTCTCTGTCCCTCTTCCATCAGAGCTAAGGATTCCTGATGATGCAGACATGTTTTCCCCTTGGGAAAACATGATTTTGTGCTCCAGGAGAGGACCTCCCCCCAGAAGGCCAAGATCAAGCTTGGAGCCGACTTCACCCCTAAGAATGTCTCCCCCCAAAAATCCCAAAGGTGTTCCCCAATGAAGTGTAAAGTAAGCCACAAAATAAAACCTTTGAGACAGATTTTTTTAAAAAGTATTTCATGTCATTTATTGTTACTACTATTATTTTGTCTTCACGATACATTAATATCTTTTATTTTCATTTGTTTCAATGAACTGTTAAGCCGTGAATTTTTTTTTTTTTGGGGTCCAGTCATGGGGCCTGAACTCTGGGCCTGGGCACTGTCCCTCAGCTCTTCAGCTGCAGGCTAGGGCTCTACCACTTGAGCCACAGCGCCACTTCCGGCTTTTTCTTTTTGCTTATGTGGTGCTGAGGAATCGAACCCAGGGCCTCAGACATGCAAGGCAAGCGCTCCACCACTGAGCCACCTTCCCAGCCCCAAAGCCATGAAATGTTTCTATCTGAATATTTATAAATTAAATTGTCAAGATCATGGACACACCCCTCTGAAAACCAATTTTTGTGTATTGAGGGGTGGTATGGTCCCGACTGGGAGTCCATGGCACATGGATATTTTTTTTTAATTTAATTTTATTTGTGAACATACTGTACAGAGGAGTTACAGTTACATGGGCAGGATAATGCGTACATTTCTTACCAAGCATTGCAGCCTCCTCCTTTGTTTACCCTTCACATCCCTTCCCAGCCTCCCCCCTCCCCCCCTAATCCCAATCCTTCTCCTTCCCCCCCTTCCCCGGCACATGGATATTGATGCACTGTCTTCACTTGCTGTAATAAATGTGTTTATGTAGCAACTTAGTCAAGCAATAGGTATAATATCTACAGAAAATTTTATTTAAATGCACATGTTTTGCATTTCATTATTGTTAGAGAAAATTAGACTCAGCCAGAAAACCACTCTAGGTAGGAAGAACAAAGGAAAGGTTTATTGCCAGTAAGAGGACCAGCAAGACCCCATCTCTGGGATTTGGGGGAATCTTGCTGCCTTATATGCTCATAGCTATCCCAACAGGGTGCTCTCTCGGGGAAAGGATGGTAGGGGCTGATCATTTGCTGCCCTTACTACATGGGCCTATTGTTGCCTAGAGAAAGAGCATGTTAACCCATGAGGGGGAAGGCTTCTGGGCTAACAATTATACAATGGTAAATGGGCTTTATTACATGTATACTTCTTTTCCGTCTATATGGCAATGCCTTAGACATTTATATGCATCTAAGGGTATTTGTTCTAGCAGTTTCTTCAAGTTAATAAACGTTACTAAAAAAGAAAGAAAAAAAAAAGTCTCCCTTTGCTGTGGCTGGCAGGGGGCTAAGCACATCCAGACTGGAGTGGCCCAGGCCACACCCTCCCCTACATCAACCTCCAATCCTGAAAACACTCAGAATCTTTCCTTCACAATCCCCTCCTGATGTCAGGACGACAGTGGCTCTGTGGGTCAGGCCACCAGCCACCTTCGTTGGATGCTCAATCGAGGACGCACTCCGGATCTTTTATCTACAATGTCCTCTGAGGTCAAGGTGACAGTGGCAATGTGGCCCAGGCCACACATCACCTTCGCTTTCCTTCCCATCCAGGACATACTCACAGTCCTATAAAATCCTTGCCTAATGTCAGAATGACAGTTGCCATGTGGCCCAGGCCACCCTCCCCCCCCTTCCATTCACCTCAAATCCAGGATGCACGAAGGATCACTTATGCACAATGTTCTACTTGTATCAGAATGATGTCTGGCACTACATACACTGCCATGCAGGGACTCCCTCAATGCTTTGAGTGCCCTCTGCACTTTGCTATAGAGGAACAGCTGATACCTCTATAGAGCAATGGGCATGCACTCTCACCTGCCCCTGGCTCTGCCCTCTCTATTATGATCTGACTTTTCCACTGTGATGCAGGTCTCTGCGCCCTTTCCTGTGAGTTCCTTCTCTCCTCTCTAGGTTGTCTTCCTGTTGAGAGAATTTGAGCTCTGACCTTCCCTTCCCTACTCTTCAGCTATTCCAGCCTTTGTCAAGGTGCACCAGAGTTTCTCATGAGGGTTGATGGAGAGGCAGTGTGTGATGCCCACCCAAAATCCCAGGGCTCCAAAGGTCCTAGAGGAAAAAGCCTCTGCTGAGCCTCACTCCTCACCCCTCCACTAAGTGCAGACAGAGCCATGTGCTTCAATGCCATGACAGATGACTCACCATTCTACTCAGAGACAGCATCCTGGGCACTGGAGACCATAGGAGATTTAAATTGTTTCAAGTGTGGATTATTTACCTGTTTACATTGTATATGAATGCATATTGGAAAGGAAAATATTTACTTACAGGGATGAAGATGAGTGTAAGACACATGTCAGCCTTGACTCAATATCATATGAAAATTCTGTTTCTACTGGAGTCTGGTCATTGTGGTTTTCTTCCTGAATCTTGAGTGTGAATGAGACACTCTCATTTCCACACTTGGTGTGGCAAAGGAACTTTACAGGATGATAGTGACGGGCTGGGAAGGTGGCTCAGTGGTAGAGTGCTTGCCTTGCATGCATGAGGCCCTGGGTTCGATTCCTCAGTACCACATAAGCAAAAAGAAAAAAAGCCGGAAGTGGCGCTGTGGCTCAAGTGGTAGAGCGCTAGCCTTGAGCTGAAGAGCTGAGGGACAGTGCCCAGGCCCAGAGTTCAGGCCCCATGACCGGACCCAAAAACAAAAACAAAAACAGGATGATAGTGAACTTTAGACAGAAGTAGGGAATGAATACCACCACCCTTGTCCACCCAACACAGGGAGAGAATGTTCACCCTCCTCAGAGCAGCGAGTGCTCATTCCACTTTCTCTAAATAGTCTAAACAAGCTAAGCAAATCACAATTGCCACCCAAATGGTAGAGGAGGAATTGTCAAGTCCAGGCCTAGTCAGGGATGTACCCGGCACCCTTAGGGCTGGCTAGGGAGGTGGGTGGTTCTGAGAATCCACAGCTTGTAGCCTCTGCAAGGAGATCAGACTTAGTCACCAGGGGAGTGCTTCATGCAGGAAGATGCTGCTACTGATGCTGCCTCTACTGCTGCTAACATGTCAGAATTGAGGAATTGTTTCCCAATGCTAGTAAGAGAGAGGGAGCCAGGCCCAGGAGGCTCAGGCCTGTAATCCTAGCTACTCAGGAAGCCCAGATCTGAGGATTGTGGTTTAAAGCCAGCTGGGAAGGTGGCTCAGTGGTAGCGTGCTTGCCTTGCCTGCATGAGGGTTTGTCTTCTCAGCACCACATAAACAGAAAAGGCTAGAAGTGGCACTGTGGCTCAAGTGGTAGAATGCTAGCCTTGAGCTGAAGAGTTCAGGGACAGCGCCCAGGCCCAGAGTTCAAGCCCCATGACCAGCAAAAAATAAAAAATAAACTGAATCCTCAAGCAGTCCCGCCTTCTCTGATGTGTCAACTACATGGATGCCAAGCCAGCCCATACTCATTCCCACTGAGGAGGGCAAGACTGGTTTCCCCTCTGTTTGAAAAGAAAGAATGTAATCCTGGCCAGGCTCAGCCACACCTATAATTCCTGCAGTCAGGTGGGTAGGTGAGATTGGGGGGTGGAGGGTGGGGGGCGTCAGGTTTAAGGCCAGCTGGAGCCACCTAGTGAGACCCTATCTCAAAAAAGAAAAAGAAGAGCTAGGTGCTGGTGGCTCTATAATCTTAGCTACTCAGAAGGCTGACATCTGAGGATCATGGTTCAAAATCAGCAGGGGCAGGAAAGTCTATGAGACTCTTATCTCCAATAAACCACCAGAAAACCACAAGTGGAGCTGTGGACCAAATGGTAGAATGCTAGTCTTGAGCTGAAGAGCTGAGAGACAGTGTCCAGGCCCAGAGTTCAAGCCCCATGACTGACCAAAAAAAAGAAAGAAAGAGAAGGGGTTGGGAGACATGGTTCAGTTAGTAGAGGGCTAGCCAGTGAGCAGAATCGGCAGGTAAGGAGTTAAGTCCTCATCTCAGACTAAGGAAAAGAATGAAAGAGTGCTCTCTGTTGTTGGTTTGGTTTTTTGTTTTTGTTTTTGTCAGTCGTGGAGTCTGAACTCTGGGCCTGGACACTGTCCCTCAGCTCTTCAGCTCAAGGCTAGCACTGTACTACAGCACCACTTCTGGCTTTTTCTGCTTATGTGGTGCTGAGGAATGGAACCCAGGGCCTCATGCATGCAAGGCAAGCGCTCCACCACTGAGCCACCTTCCCAGCCCTCTCTGTTTTCTTTGTTGTTGTTGTTTCTTTTTTATTTTCTTTCTTTCTTTTTTTTTTTTTTTTGCTTGTTTGCTTGTTTGTTTGCCAGTCCTGGAACTTGAACTCAGGGCCTGGGCACTGTCCCTGAGCTTCTTTTTTTGCTTAAGGCTAGCTATCACTTGAGCCACAGCACCACTTCCAGCTTGCTCTGTTTATGTGGTATTGAGGAATCAAATCCAGGGCTTCATGCATGCTAGGCAAGCCCTTTACCACTAAGCCACATTCCCAGCCCCTGGTTTTTAACCAGGAATCTGGGGACCTAGAATTACAGGTGTAAACCACCAGTGCCTGGTGGATATCTAAATTGTGAAGCCAGGGATTTGTGGTTCACACCGTAATCTCAACTATTCAGAAGGCTGAGACCTGAGGATCATGGTTTAAAGCCAGCCTGGGCAGGAAAGTCTCTACTAAACTACCAAAAAAGCTTGAAACAGAGCTGTAGTTCAGGTGGTAGAGCACTAGCTTTGAGCAAAAGAAGCTCAGGGACAGTGCCCAGGCTCTGAGTTCAAGCCCCAGGCCATACTCTCTCTCTCTCTTTCACACACAAACACACACAAACACACACACACACACACACACACACACACACATCTGGCCACAGTAGACCCTGATGGGCCCCCTCCCCGCATCCAGCCCTGCCCGGCTCATGCTCAGAATCACAACAAAGCTTCCGTGCATATTTCCCATTTATTGTAGAAAATAATAATTAAAGTGATGAACAGATCTTAAATTACAAACAAATGAACGAGAAGTCAGAGGGCAGTGTGAGTCTCAGATTTCCTGGGAGCACAAAGCACCCCCCACCTTCCACCTGCTGGCCAGTGTCCTTAAGACAAAGAGGATTGTGGGGTGGGGGGGCAATCTCCAGGCATGGGGGTCCTGCCGAGGGGCTGAGCCACAGGGCAGCAAGGCAGGGCAGCTTTCCTCGCCTTGCCCTAGCCAGCACTTCCCAGACCAGTTTTTACTCTCAAACCTGTCCATCCACTCAGGCTCCATTCCTAGGGCAGGTGGGTGGGTGAGGCCTAGGTCACCGTCACCATCCGGAGCCCAGATCCACACCCAGCACCCTGAGGCCGGCTAGGTGTGCCCAGGTCCCTCCAGCAAAAAAAGAAAAGAAAAAGAAAAGCTGGAATTACCATCTGGGCAGAGTGTCCATCTGAGGTTGAGAGCTCAAGGTGGCCTTAGGAGATGTCCCTGGGCCTCAGTCACAGCTTTCCACAGCCAGGGGCCCAGGCCAGGGCCATCTTGAGGTGACTGCTGAGCTCATCAGTCCAAGCAAATGCCAAGTGACAGAGGGGACAGCGGGGTGGCGGTGCCTCACACATAGTTGCTGGCTGGGGCGGAACGGGCGGCTGAGTACTTGGCTGAGTAGGGCTTGTCCTGCCGGGGCGGGCAGCTGCAGCACAGCAGGGCCCCTCCAAGCAACAGTAGCCCTGACGCTGCCCAGCCGATGTACAGAGATGCTCCCATCTCCCGCTTCTGCCCTGATGCCACCAGAGGGTTGTAGAAGTCTCGGATGATGTTGTGCGCCGTCCAGGAAATGGGCACAATGACCAGGAGGCAGGCCAGCAGGAACACCACTCCTGACACGATCATGATCTTGGCTTTGGTGGTCTCGTCTTCCACGCAGTTGGTACATTTGCCCCCCACGATCGACAGCAGCAGAGCCAGGGCGGCCACAATGATGCTGATGACGATGAGCGCCCGGGCTGCCTGCAGGTCCTGCGGCAGCGCCAGCAGCGAGTCGTACACCTTGCACTGCATCTGCCCGGTGCTCTGCACCACGCAGTTCATCCACAGTCCCTCCCAGCTGGTCTGCGCTGTGACAATGTTGCTGCCGATGAAGGCCGTCACGCGCCACATGGGCAGCGCGCAGCTCAGGATGGCGCCCAGCCAGCCCAGCACGGCCAGGGCAATGCCTAGCATCTGCAGCCCCATGGAGGCCATGGCTCAGTGTCCGGAGGATGGAGAATGGCCAGAGGTAGGAGACCTCACTCTGCAAGCTGTACAATCCCAAAGGGCCACAGAAAGCCTCTTCTTGTGTGGCTCAGAGACACTGCTGACCCCTCAAGGCTGAGCCCCAAAAGAATCAGGTACGAGAGTAGCAAGTGCAAGCAGACAGGTTGCTCCCAGTTGACCAGCTCACCTCAGATCGCCGCTGATCTGATGGGAGGCTTCCCGTGGGTTGGATATATGGCTGACTGGGCGGGCGCCAAGGGAGGAGTTTCAGCCCTCCCGCCCTCCCATGACCAGTTCCTCTGGATTCCTGAGCCCTAGCCAACAGTCATGGAAAGGCCCCAGCCCTGGGCCCCTGAGTCACCAGCTAGTATCAGAGGAAACTGTCCCCTGCCCTCTCCCCCAGCCCACCAGGCATAAGCTGAGGTCAGCCTAGAGACTGACACTGACTCATCAACCACCCTAGGACACCTGGGCTCCCGCCCCAGGGAGGGGAGGGGCAGCAGCCTAGCCCAGCTAGGTTCACAGCCCGGATACCACACTAGGGTCTCCCATCCCCCCCCAAAGCTCCCATATGGAAAGAAAGGATGGGGGTCCCTGGGAGGTGGGGATCAGAGGGTGAAGTCCGTCTGGGAAGCTGAGAAGAAAACATCTGAACGATTGTCTTGGTGACTTTCATCAAGGCAATTAGCATGGTTATCTCTGGCATCTTTCCTGGCATTGAGGAGGCCATTTGGGAAAACACGGAACTGGGATGGGGCTCTTGGGTCCAGCTCCAGGTGGAAATCCCCCACATCCCCGGGGAGATGGCCTTGGAGTCACCCACTTGTGTGTGTGTGTGTGTGCGCGTGCGTGCACATGTGCACACGTGTGCCTTGAACTCAGGACCTTGGCCCTGTCCCTTGGCTTTTTCAGTTGAGGCTAAAGCTCTACCACTCCAGCCACAGCTCCATTTTCAGCTATTAGCTTGTTGATTGAAAAGTCTAACAAACTTTCCTGCCTGGGCTGGCTTCGAACCACAAACCTTTTATCTCAGTCTCTTGAGTATCTGAGATTACAGGTGTGAGCCACTGGTGCCTGGTGAGACAAGCACTTTCACTCCGCCAGGGAAAGGGACATGGAAGCCCCCTGCCTCCTCCTTTGGGGGCTGAGTCCGCAGAGCCAGAACTAAGTGGAAGAAATTAAGCCTCAACTAGGCCCTGTAAATGGTGTTTACTCTGGAGATAGAGATACGGGGTGAAGATGAGTTGGGTACAAAGTCTCCAGAGCCTTGGGAGGGAAGATAGCACAGGACCCAGGAGCTGGGCAATGCGGGGTCCCGCCTGGCACACCCCCAGGGGGCGCTGTGTCCTTATACTACAGAAACACCAAACAACTCAGAGTACCTTGCTTGGGGTCCCCAGGGCAATGGATGGGAGAAAGGGCTCTGTGGGAGGAAGTGAGGGGACATTCCTCTTTTCAGGAAGGAATCTTGATCCTCCAGAGCCTGGCAAGCCAGCAGGCAGAGACTGGGCTTTTCCAAAGGTGCTGAGCAGATGGAGAGGCCAGGCAGAGGCGGGAGGGGTGGCCAGGCCCTGACTGCCCTTGGCATGTGGGAGACATGAGGCTTCTCCAGCAGAGCAGGACAGAAAGGCTGGGGCCTGGGCTGGCCTCAGCCACCCTCACCCATCCTCCATACATGCATGGAGGCTCCTAGCGTGCGGGAGGTGTGTGTACACAGGAGATGCTCTGTGTGGACCAAGGCCACACATCCTGCTTCCCTGCTAGCTGGGCCTCTGACCCCCCCCCCCAACCCCCCCAGCCCCACACACGGGGTTTCCACCTTGGCCTTACAAAGCTCTGAGCTGAAGCTCACCTGCCAGGGCCTGTGGCCCCAGGTAAACACAACCTGACGGACAGGAAGCGCTTTCCTTCCTCACCTCACCCCCACCTCCCAGACTGTACACAGGGCAGGGCCTCCTCCTGCTGCCTCAGCACCAGGAGGTAAACTGAGGCCCAGAGAGAGGCAGGGGCTCACTCCCAGCGGGTAGGTGGGTCTGACCCAGGCTTCCCTTCCCCTCACTCCCACCCAGGAAGCTCTGTAGCAAGCTTTATGGGTCCAGCTGGGAGCTGGCCAGGTGACGGCCCCCCTCCCCCACTTCCTGCCATTGTGCCCCTCCCCTTCCTGGGCCACAGCCAAATGGCACTTGGGGAAACAGGAGTGGAGGAGGGGCTGCCCAGCCCTAGAACTTTCCACCTGTGCCCAAGGGGAAGTGACAAAGAAGCTGTCCACACCTGTGGGGCCAGCCAAGCAGATCAGGGCAGTGTGGGAGAGGGCAGGGGCTCGGGGCAGTGGGCAGGTGGGTGGGAAGGGGCAGGTAGGGCTGGGGGGAGGAGGCAAGGTGGGTAGGAGCTGCTGTCAGAGAAACATGGAGCCCAGAGGCACAGACTGGTTTGGTTGGTGCCAAGAGACAGGTGCCTTTGCCCAGCCACCCGCCACAGGAGAAACACCTGCCTGGCCAGGCACCTCCGCTCCGGCTCCTTGAGCCCCAGGGTGGGGAAGACAGGGAAAGCTGTCTCCAGCTCTCTGTCAGCCACTCCCAGTGCTTAGAAAAGCTGGGCTGCTGGCAGTGCCTCTGCCACCTCTGCATTCTAGTCCCTCGGTGTACCCAACACTTACCTTGTGTAGTTTATGTCCCTGGTATTGTATTAACTGAGTCCCATGTGCAAATGCACACCTGTCATCTCAGCACTCCAGTGGCTGAGGCAGGGGGATCGAGAGTTCCTCAAAAGAAAATTAATACTAATAATAAATACAATAGTAAAACAGCAACATATCCATGGCTCATGCTTGTGATCCTAGCTACTCAGGAGGCAGAGATCTGGAGGATTGGGGATGGTAGCCAGACAGGACAGAAAAGTCCATGAGATTCCATCTCCAAAATAACCAGCAGAAAGCCAGGCTTGAGGGCTAAAGGTGTGGCTCAAGTGGTAGAGCACCAGCCAAACAAGCATGAGGTTCTAAACTCAAGCCCTAGTATTACGAGAGGGAGAGGGAGAGGGAAGGGGGAGGGAGAGAGAAGAAAAAAGAAAGAGGAAGGCATAAAGAAAGAAAATAGGAAGAAAGAAAAAGAAAGTCTGGCAGCTCATACCTGTAATCCTAGATACTCAGAAGGCTAAGATCTGAGGGTCACAGTTTGAAACCAGCCCTAGCAGGAAAGTCCATGAAATTCTACCTCCAATTAGCCATCAAAAAGCCATCTTTTTTTGGGGGGGGGCTTGAACTCTGGGCCTGGGCTCTGTCCCTCAGCTCTTCAGCTCAAGGCTAGTGCTCTACCACTTGAGGCACAACGCCACTTCTGGTTTTCTGGTGGCTTATTGGAGATCCCCACCCAGGAAGCTCTATAGTGAGTTTTGTGGGTTTGGCAGGGAGCTGGCCAGGTGGGCAGAACCCCCTACTTCCTGCCATTGTCCTCTCCTTCCTGGGCACCCTCCGCCTCGTAGGGCACAGCCAAATGGTGCGGGAAGCAGGCGTGGGGGAGGGGCAGCCCAGCCCTAGAACTTTCCACCTGTGCTGGAGGAAGTAGCAATGAAGCTGTCCATCCCATCTCTGTGGGGCGGCCAAGCAGATCCCAGCTTCCTCTTTCACAGGTGTTTATTATGTGGGAGCTGGGGTGATTGCTAAGTGGCTGCAGGGGAGAAAGGCTCAGATCAAAGGGCACAGTGTCAGGGGTGCTGGGTACCCTGCTTTTATCCTGCTCTGAGTTCATCCAGGGCCCAGTGAAAGTGCCTTGTAAATTACCACTTACAGGAGAGACTCAGGGGCAGTCAGCCTCCTAGCCAGCTCCCTAGGGACCTGTACAAAGTCTCCCTGCTCCCTGAGCCTCCAGAACCCGAGTCCTCCCTGCCTGTGAACTTGGGGCCTCAGACTTGCTCGGGCTGTGCTTGCTAGGCTAGAACCCTACCATTTGAGCCACACCCCTAGCCCTGATTTTTGCTGATTATTTTGGAGATGGAATCTTTTGTTGGACTTTCTTGCCCAAGCTGGCCTCAAACCAGGATCTTCTGATCCTCAGATTTCAGCCTCCTGAATTGCTGGGATTACAGACGTGAGCCATCAGCCCTCGGCTTTTATTTATTAACCAAAGGCAATATAAGTCATAAAAAAATTTCAAGTACGGGGCTGGGAAGGTGGCTCAGTGGTAGAGTGCTTGCCTTGCATGCATGAGGCCCTGGGTTCGATTTCTTAGCACCACATAAGCAAAAAGAAAAAAGCCAGAAGTGGTGCTGTGGCTCAAGTGGTAGAGCGCTAGCCTTGAGCTGAAGATCTGAGAGACAGCGCCCAGGCCCAGAGTTCAGGCCCCATGACCAGACCCAAAAAAAAAATGTTTTTTTTTAAAGTAAATGATCCATGGAGTGAGGGATAGTAAAATCCAAAGCCCTTCTTTCCTCTGTGGGAATAAAAGTATTGCCTGGTTACGTCAGTGCAGTCTCTAGATTGTTCTGAAAGGAAGGTCACACAGCCGGCAGGCCCTGAGCCCTGGGGCTTTGGGACTTAGAGGATAATGGTCCTCCAGCTCTCCCGGCCAGTTCTCCCACCTGGCGCCCTCCCCCTCCCTCCCCCAGCAGGGGATCCCAGCTAGTCTTATGTCTGGGAAAGAACTGATAGCAGCAATTCTGCTCTGTGAAAAAAAGGAACTAGAAGCTGGCCTGGGCAGCCTCTGAGATCCTGGGATCATCCCAGCAGCCTTCTGGCTGCACACACACACACACACACACACACACACACACACACACACGGCTGAGGAGCAGAGAGCCCATACTTCTGTCCTGGCATACCCCTTAGGTTGTCTGCACATCCCCTAGGCCTGGGCCAGCTAATGACAGGCCTTGGACTCCTGGCCTGATTCAACTGGCTGAGTGGTCACTGGCCTTAGCCAGGCTCCCAATGGGCTAGAATAGAGGTGGCCACATCTGGGTCCTCCAGGGAAAAGAAAGAAAAGGCCGGGCTGATGCCTCCTAGTTGGGGTCCCAGGGTCCAGGCAGGTGAATGCTCTGGGGCTAAAGGGGAGATGGTTCAGAGAGAGGGGAGGGGGGGGAGGTTAAGGAGAGGATGAGCCATGGATACCTTAAATTACTTTCACCTAAAATACAGCCTGAGTGGCTCACACCTATTATCCCAGCTACTGAGGAGGCTGAGATCTGAGGATCAAGATTCAAAGCCAAACTGGGCAAAAAAGATTATTGACCACCCAAAAGCTACAAGTAGAGCAGTGGCTCAAGTGATAGAGTACCAGCTTTGAGCGCAAAAAGCTCTGGGACAGTGCCCAGGCCTTAAGTTCAAGCCCCAGGACGGACACGGACACACACACACACACACACACACACACACACACACACACACACACACACACACACACACACACACACAGAAATCCCTTAAATGTGCTGATTCCTGCCTCTCTACCCAGGATTAGCTAAAGCAGGCGAAAGCTTGGCCTCCCTGCCTTCTTTTCTCTGTTTCTTTCCTCTGCAATCACCTTGGGCTCCAGGAAGGATAGAATTGGCCTATAACGTCATTATGACCAGAGCCACCTCCAAGGACAGGATCAGCTGACACTCACAGGACAGGTAACATGAAATGAGGGCCCTGATGGTAAAAAGGCTGAGCATACCCTAGAGGGGTGTCACCTGCTGAGGTCGGGTCACTCTCTTCAGTGAGGCCTGAGGACAGAGACACCTCTCCAGAACTCAGATACTGATCAGCTAGGTTACTTTCTGCCTAGGGCTGTTTATGCACCCTGCACCTAAAGCTCAGGTCTGTACCCAGAAGATGGGCTTAGAGCTGTCTACCCAGGCCGTCTAAGAAATCTTTCTCACTGAGCATCAGTGCTCACACCTGTAGTCAGAGCTACTCAAGAGGCTGAGATCTGATGATGGTGGTTCAAAGCCAGCCCAGGTTCAGTTAAGTCCATGAGATTCATATCTCGAATGAACCACCAAAAAGTCAGAAATCAAACTGTGGCTCAGTGGTAGAGTGCCAGCCTGCAATGAAGAAGCTTAGGATAGCGCCCAGGCCTTGAGTTCAAGCCTCAGTACACAGACACAGACACAGACACACACGCACACACACACACACTATATATATATATGTGTGTATTTATATATGTATACTATATTTTGGGGGGAGGGGTCGTCAGAGTTTGAACTCTGGGCCTGGACGCTGTCCCTAAGCTCTTCAGGTCAAGGCTAGTGCTCTACCATTTGAGCCACAGTGCCACTTCCGGTTTTCTGGTGGTTTATTGGAGATAAGAGTCTCATGGACTTTCTTGTCTGGGCTGGCCACGATCCTTCCTGAGAAGCTAGGATTACAAGCATGAGCCATCGGTGCCCAAATATATGTGTGTGTGTGTGTGTGTTTATAGAAGAAAAGTGGCAGTCTGAGGAATGTGGTCTTGAAGAGCCTGGAGCTGGAAAGTAAATTGGGCTTATTAGCAAGGAAGTGTGGGGACCAGGGAGCCACAGAAATGATGGGAGTATGGCTAGAGTAAGGGCCGCCCTGGACCTGTTACGGGAGGTAGCAGGTTCATTCTGGGTGGTAGTGGGGCCCCAGGCAAGGGCAGGTTCACTGAGAGGCCTACTCCAATTCCAGGATCAACCCAGGATCAACCTGCCCCAGCCCCAATCCAGGGATCTGGTGGGTGGAGCTTTGTCTTATATGGGAGGGGCTTTGTCTCTGATGGACGGGAGGAGTTTTGTCCCTGGTTAGTGGAGCCTGGCCTCCAGTGAATGGTGTTTTGTCTCCAATAGGTGGGGCTTTGTCTCAGGAGAAGCTTTGTCTTGGGTGAGTGAAGCTTTGTCTCCAGTGGGTGGGGCTTTGTCTCTGGTGGGCGGAGCTTTGTCTCCAGCGGGTGGGGCTTTGTCTCTGGTGGGCGGAGCTTTGTCTCCAGCGGGTGGGGCTTTGTCTCTGGTGGGCGGAGCTTTGTCTCCAGCGGGTGGGGCTTTGTCTCTGGTGGGCGGAGCTTTGTCTCCAGCGGGTGGGGCTTTGTCTCTGGTGGGCGGAGCTTTGCCTCCAGCGGGTGGGGCTTTGTCTCCGTTTCCTTTCTCTAGGAAGTGTTTCAGTGCAGCTTTCTCAGGGCTCAATGGGACAATAGCATCTTTGTGACAGGGACAGGAAAAGCCTGGGGACGGCCACCCGCAGGTAGTGACTTGTGTGCCGTCCCGTGATGTGATGTCAGCCCTTACGACCTTCCCGGGCGGTGGGGGGGGGTTCCCTAACCACCGAGCTCCGCACTACACACCCCTCTTCCCGAACCCCAGTTCTGTCTATTAAACCTAACGTTCCTGTCTGTCAACCCGGACCCGCAGCGTCGTGCTCCTTCGCTGTCTGCCCGGGCCAGGCGGAGGCCAGCGGTCGGACTTGGTGCTGGAGTCCCGGCGATGGGGGCTGGGGTCTGACGATCCCGGGGTTCCCGGGGAGGGAGGCGGGGCGCTGGACCGAGACAGCACGCGGCCGATGACGACACACTTGGGGCGAAACAGCCTGCGACGCGCGAAACCGGGAAAAGCCAGGAGGCGCGGGCCGGGGGCGGTGACTCAGCGGGGACCGGGACGGGGCGTGCCCGATCCCGGCCCGTGGGGCCGGGCTGGTGACTCAGGCCCCTGCCTCCCTCCAGGCCCGAGCCCCTGGCCCGCGAGGCCCCGCGTGGGGGGGGGGGCCCTGCCCGCACACCGTCTCCAGGCCACGCAGCACGCCCGGTGCTAAGTTGGTCTGCGTGGTGCGGAGTCACGCACAGCCCCGGCCCCGCCGGCCCCGCCGCGGCTCAACCCCGCCCTGGCCCCGCCCGGAGGCGGCGGCCCTGCAGCCACGCTGGCGGTTAGGGTTAATTGTTCCACGCTCTTTGTGCTGGAGCTGGTTGCTTGCCTTTGTTTATTTATCTTAACTCATAGGTTAGTCAGTGATCTACCACTTGAGCCACTTCTGTGGCTTTTTTTTTTTTTATGCCAGGAATAAGGCTTTGTAGAAGTTTCTTTTTTTTTTCTTTTTTTGGTAGCCTTGATTAAATCTCTTGGTTAAAGGGGGCCCTGGCACTCAGACAGAAAGGGGGGGGGGCCTGGGCCGCGAAGGGTGGGGATCAGTAGGGGTGCAGGAGACCGCCCATCCCGGCCTTCCGGCTCTCTAACTCACCTGTGTTGGAGAATTTTTGTACTGATTCTGGGGCTTGAACTCAAGGTCTGGGCATTGCCTCTTAGCTGTGCTCAGAGCTGGCACACGACCCCTTTGGCCACAGCTCTACTTCTGGGTTTTTGGTTCTTAATTGGAAATAAGTTTTACAGACTTTCCTTCCTGGGCTGGCTTTCAACTTCAATCCTCAGATCTCAGCCTCCTGAGTAGCTAGGATTACAAGATGTGAGCCACCAGAACCTGGCTTGTTTGCTCCTTCCTTCCTTCCTTCCTTCCTCCCTTCCTTCCTCCCTTCTTTCCTTCCTTCTTTCCTTCCCTCTCTCTCTTTCTCTCTCTCTTTTCCCTCTCTCCTCTCTCTCTTAACAGAAAAGGAATAGGCTGGACTCGATTTCATCAACAGGCAAGGACTGTTTATTGAGGAACACTGAGGGGCACAGACCTTCCCGTGGGTTTGGAGGTTGAGCCAGAGAGTTGGGACAGGAGCTGGGTTTTCATAGGCAGTCCAAGCAAGGAGGCAGAGATTAATGAAAAAGCCACTAGGTCATGGAAGGTGGGGGCCTTTCAGTTGGGCCCACAATGGGATGTTTACAGCTGGGCTTAGGTAGATTGCCCTTGCTGCACTTCAAACAAGTTCACACATACCTGGGATTTTGCCTGGCATCTGTATGGGCCTGGGACAATAGGGTGGGGAGTTCAATCCTTCAGAAATCAATTTGTTTCCTTTGCCATCTTTGGCAGTGGACTCAGCCTTGTTCTTCTAGTTGCTGCCTCTTTGTTTCTAGCTGTGGTGAATTCCCTCCCTCATCCCTTGTTCTTTTAACCCTGGCTGGGCCCTGGTTACCATGGGAACCTCCAGGCTTGGGGGTGGCTGGTGTTCCTTTAGGGGTTTGGGGCCCCGTGAGGAATCACAACTCATCGGGGGTGTGGCTCTGGCTGGAGTCCCAGGACATCAATTAAAAGCTTTCAAGTTGTATGAGCCACTCCCTAATTCACTTACCATTATATATGTATTTTTAGTTAACTATTTGTTTCCTGTTTTCTCTGTCCAAGGACAAGCCTTTGCTTTGTTCCTATAAATAGTGGCTGATTCTCAGGTGTTATGTCTCTCTAGCCAGCCCGGTGGCCTCTCATCCTTTCTCCCTGCTGCCACTGACCAACAGCTTTGCTTCTTCACCTTAGCTTTGCTTGCTTGCTTTCCT
Organism: Dipodomys spectabilis; assembly: GCF_019054845.1. Taxonomy (NCBI): domain Eukaryota; kingdom Metazoa; phylum Chordata; class Mammalia; order Rodentia; family Heteromyidae; genus Dipodomys; species Dipodomys spectabilis. Next base: position 4,835,977 of record NW_024870789.1, read on the forward strand.
TTCTTTGTGCCAGATTTTCTTTGTTTTTGTTTCGGCCAGTCTTAGGGCTTGAGCTCAAGGCCTGAGCACTGTCTCTGAGCTTCTTTTAGCTCAAGGCTAACACTCTACCATTTGAGTCACAGCGCCACTTCCAGCTTTTTCTGTTCATGTGGTACTGAGAACTCGAACCCAGAGCTTTATGCATGCTAGGCAAGCATTTTCCTTCTGAGTCACATTCCCAGCCCTGCTTTCCTTTCTTGACTCAAGGATCTTGGGCTTTTGCTTGGAGTTTGGGAAGTTGCAGGAAGTCCCTAACCCATCCTCTGGGGACAACACCCATGCAGATATCCTAAAAATGATTGTGATACAGCTTCATACATCTGTGAACATCTCAATTTAAAAAAAAAGTGCTGCCAGGCATTCATGGCTCACACCTGTAAATCCTAAGCTACTCAGGAGGCTGAGATCTGAGGATTGTCGTTCAGAGCCAGCCCTGGCAGGAAAATCCATGAGACTCTTATCTCCAATTAACCACCTGAAAACTGGAAGTGGTGCTGTGGCTCAAGTGGTACAGCGCTCACCTTGAGCTGGAGAGCTCAGGGACTGCACCCACGCCTTCAAGCCCCACGACCGAGAAGAAAAAAAAAAAAGCTTCAAAAATTATCAAGAGCCAGGCATCTGTGGCTCACACCTGTAATCCTAGCTACTTTGGAGGTTGAGATCTGAGGATCCTGACATGAAGCCAACGCAGGCAGAAAGTCCTCGAGACTCTTATGCCCAATAAACCATCAGAACACCAGAAGTAGGGCTGTGGCTCAAGTAGTAAGAGTACTACCCTTGAGCAAAAGAAGCTCAGAGACAGTGTCCAGGCCCTGAGTTCAAGCCCCAGGGCCAGGCACATAGACACACACTTTTTTTTTTGTCAGTCATGAGGCTTGAACTCTGGGCCTCTGGGCCTGGGTGCTGTCCCTCAGCTCTTCAACTCAAGGCTAGCACTCTACCACTTGAGCCACAGTGCCACTTCTGGTTTTCTGGTGGTTTATTGGAGCTAAGAGTCTCATGGACTTTGCTGCCCGGGCTGGCTTTGAACCATGATCCTCAGATCTCAGCCTTTTGAGTAGCTAGGGTAACAGGTGTGAGCCATCAGCGCCCGGCTAAGACACATACTTTAGTAATCATGTAAAAAAACATCAAAACACTTTTTGTAGTTTCAGGGTCTTGAGCATCTAGGCAAATGTTCTACCACTGAGCCTGGTGCTGCCCTCTCTCTCTCTCTCTCCCTCTGTCTCTCTGTCTCTCTCTCTCTCTCTCACACACACACACACACACACACACACTCGCTCTCTAGACCTTAGTTCTCTGGAACTTTGGAGCACAGTCATGATGTAAATAAAGTCATGTTCAAAACTGCTGCGGAATAGGACCTGAACCCTGATCTGTTGGTCAGCAAAGCCAGAAGGTGGTGACCATAGCAAACTCCAGACCTGCTCCAGTTTATTTACAAGTTAACTTCCCTGGCTCCACCCAGGGAGAAATTGGAAAGCCCACAGGCCAAGTGTGTGGGCTCTTGGTGGGAATTCTGACCAGCAGGAGCCAGTTGGACCTGTCAGAGCAAGGTAGGTGCTGGGGGGCAAGGCTGTGGGGTAAAGAGGGTGGGGGAAATTCTGGGTGCTTATGTCCACTGAAACCAACCTAGGCCACACCTTCACCCTCCAATGGCTACTCCCCATCCAGGAGGAGGTGCGGTGTCAAGCATAGAGTCAGAGTCCAAGCCTGAGATGCTGGGGGCAGTGGGGGGGGGGGGGGAGGGTGCCGCTTGGCAGGGGTGGGGGTAGATGTCTCTCCCCAAAACTCGGCCAGCCAGAGACAGTGCTAGTGCTAGCTGGGATTGCCCTCTGCTGTTCCTTGTGGGAACTGCAGCTCTGCCTGTCACCATTGTTTTGTTGTAGGTATGGTTTTGGGGGCTTGAATTTAGGACCTGGAGCTAACCCAGAGCTTTTCTGCTCAAGGCTAGCTAACACTTTACCACATAGTCCACACAGCTCCACTTCTGGATTTTTTGGTAGTTAATAGGAGATAAGAATCTTATGGATGTGCCAGGCGCTTGTGGTTCACACCTGTAATCCTAGCTACTCAGGAGGCTGAGATCTGAGGATCCAGGTTCAAAGCCAGCCCAAGCAGGCACGTCCGTGAGACTCTTCAGTTAACCACCAGAAAGCCAGAAGTGGCACTGAGGCTCCAGTGATAGAGTGCTAGCCTTGAGCTGAAGAGCTCAGAGACAGCACCCAGGCCCAGAGTTCAAGACCCATGACCAACAGTCATCATCATCATCATCATCTTACGGAGGTTCCTGCCTGGGCTGGCTTTGGACCATGATTCTCACATCTCAGACTCCTGAGTAGTTAAGATTGCAGGCCACCAGTGTGAGGCTAATAGGATTTCTAAAGGAAGGAATTTTGTGTGGAGGCAGAGTTGTACTGGGGTGCCAAGATGACCCCTAAACTGGCTGCTTCCATAGTGAACCATAGTTTAGAAATGGATAGGAAAATTCATCCAGTGCTGGGAGCAAGTCTGCCCAGTAGGCAGGCTGGACCAACAGATGTGGATCCTGGGCTGGGCAGGTGCCAGCTTGGGCACCCGGGAGGCTGGGGAGGCCACTAGGGGCAGGGCCAGAGTGGGAAAACCTGCATGGAAGTGGGTGCCCAAGTCCACTGGTGAGCAGAGCGCCCCCTTGTGGAGGGAGGCAAGCAGGATGCACACCACACCACAATTTAGTGGGGTGCTGCAGACCTGCAGACTTAGAACCTGCGAGATCAGAGGAGGCCTCCAGTCTGGTGTTTATCTGGGGTGAGGAGGGGCAAGAGGGGTAGAGGGGCCCTGGGCCCTCCCCAAATCCTTCCTTCCCCCCCCCCTTTCCTGGGGAGAAAGAGAACTCAGTACAGAGAAGAGGATTTAAGGGGGGGCTCAGGGAAGGAGGGAGTTCGGGGGACAGACATGGGTGCTAGATAGGAGAGGGAGACTCAGACATTACAAGGGAAGCCAGGTGCTGGTGCTCATGCCTGTAATCCCAGCTACTTGGGCAACTGGGTTCTGAGGATCACATTCGAAGCCAGCCAGTGCAAGAAAATCAGAGAGACATCTCTAATGAACCATCAAAAGGCCAGAAGTAGAGCTGTGGCTTAAGTGGTAGAGCACCAGCCTTGAGCAAAAAAGGCTCAGGGACAGTGCTCAGTTCAAGCCCCAGAATTGGCACACACACATTAATAATAATAATAATAAAGGAAAATGAAGTGATTAGTAGATGGGGTCTAGGCTGGGGCTCCAGGAGGAGGGAAGGGGTTCAGGGAAGACAGAGGGGCTCTGGAGTGTGAGATCAGGAAAGGCCTGAAACAAGGCCCTTGGGGCAGTTCTGGGGTGAAGCCCCAGGCTCCTGGTCTGGGTTCCCTGGGGCCAGGCTGAGAACAGGAAGAAACGGCCTAGGCGGTTAGTTTATGGCTGAAACCTGGCCCGAGGACAGAGAAGTTTCTGTGGGGGAGGGGGACGGGCCTCGCCCTCCCCGTGACAATGAAGGGCCTGGGAATTTGCTAAGAGCCGCCCCACCCAGGCCAGTCTACGTGGGAGTCCCACTTCCCCAGGGAGCTGAGGGCTGGGAATAGGTGGACTAGAAATACTCAACACCCCAAGACAAACCCACCCGCTGACCGGACAAACCCACCTGCTGACCGGAAACAGGTGTGGGGCCACCCCACAGCCACCCCAACCGGTTCTGCTGCTCGCCTGGCCCATGTGGGAAAGAGCCTGGACCAGAGCCAAGAGGGGGCGCTTAGGGAGCCCAGGGTTGCTGGATGCTCTGAGAGGAACCCCCCCCACACTCCCTCAGGTGATTCCTGTTTCCGAGATCTGCTGCCTCCTACCCCCAACCCTGCCAAGAACACAGGCATCTTGGCATCCCCAATAAACAGGTATATGCAAACATCTGTGGTATAGAAACAGTTGTTGTAGGGGCTGGGAAGGTGGCTCAGTGGTAGAGAGCTTGCCTTGCATGCCAGAGACCCTGGGTTCGATTCCTCAGCACCACATAAGCAAAAAAGGATAAAGCCGGAAGTGGCTCTGTGGCTCAAGTGGTAGAGCGCTAGCCTTGAGCTGAAGAGCTGAGTGACAGCGCCCAGGTCCAGAGTTCAGGCCCCACGACCGGACCCAAAAAAAAAAAAAAAAAAGAAACAGTTGTTGTCATTTTAAACTAAACCCTCAAAAAAATAAAAGGGCTGAGGATTTACCTCAGTGGATGAGCACTTCCCTAGCAAGTGCAAGGCCCTAAGTTCAGGCCTGAGCACCACAAAACTAAATTAAATAACTAAATAAATGTCAAAGAATGCCCAGGTTCAGTCGTTCACTTGGCTGGGGTAACTAGTGTCTATGTCTCCTTCTCGTCCTCTGTATCTGAAACTGCTGAAATGTACTACCAAGCTGGGTACCTGTGGTTTATGCTTGTAATCCTAGCTATTCAGGAAGCTGAAATCTGAGGAACATGGTTCAAAGCCAGCACTGGCAGAAAACTCCAAGAGAGAGACTCTTAATTCCAATTAACTAGCAAAAACAAAAACACAAAAGCAGAAATGGAGCTGTGGCTCAAGTGGTAGAGCACTGAGCTTTGGGGGGGGGGGGGGGCTGTGTGTACCCAACTCAGGGACAATGACCAGGCCTTGTGAAAAGAAAGAGAGGAGGGAGGGAGGGAGAGAGGAAAAAAAGGAAGAAAGGAAGGAAGGATTTGAGTGATGGTTCATGAACGAGATTTGTCCCAAGAATCTTACTGAGTATATTTTGTGCCTCAAGGTAGAAGACACCCTAAAAATGGTTAAATCTAAGCCACAGTTTGGGAGAAAATAATTGTAAACCTTATAAACAATATGTGATTAACACTCAGACTATAATTCTATAAATTACTCACAAAAGATAAGTCAGTAGGGAACTAGACACACAGCTGGGTGGGGCCATTCCAGCCTCTAATCCTAGCTACTAGGGAGGCAGAGACCAGCTCTGAGGCCAGCCCAGACATAAAAGTTCTTGAGACTCCATCTTAAGCAATGGCTAGGCACAGTGGTACAAACCTGTCACCCCAGGTGCAAAGGGAAGAACAATTCGGAGGATCAAAGTCCAGTGTGGTCCAGGCCTAAAGTGAGGCCTTGTCTCAAAAGTAACTAACACAGAAAGAACTGGCAGAGTGGTTCAAAGGGTTGAGCACCTGCTTCGCAAGAGAAAGAACTAAAGTTCAAACCCCAATACCATCAAAAAAAGAGAGAGAGAAGAAAGGAAGGAAAGAAAGAAAAAGAAAGAGAAGGAGCCGGGCGCCAGTGGCTCACGCCTGTAATCCTAGCTACTCAGGAGGCTGAGATCTGAGGATCTCGGTTCAAAGCCAGCCCGGGCAAGAAAAGTCCCTGAAACTCTTATCTCCAATAAACCACCAGAAAACCGGAAGTGGCTCTGTAGCTCAAGTGGTAGAGTGCTAGCCTTGAGCTGAAGAGCTGAGGGATAGAGCTCAGGCCAAAAGTTCAATCCCCACAACCAACAACGAAAAAAAAAGAAAGAAAGAGAAGGAAAGAAAGAGAGACAGGCTGGGAAAACTTCATGGATCTCTGATTACTGGTCAGTAGTAACCAGAAAAATGCAAAATAAAATAGTAAGATTCTACTTGACACCCACAGAATGACAAATCATCAGCAACAAAAACCTCTCTGACCTAGGTATGGTGACACATCCTTATAATCGCAGCACTCTGGAGGCTGAGGTAAGAGAATTCCAAGGTTCAGACCAGTCTAGACGACATAGATTCTATCAAAAATAACAAAAAAAAAATATTTTTTTTCAGAATGTTGGAGAGCTGTGTAGGATTTTAGGAGATCATTCCACAGGTGACTTATGTCCCATCATCTTTGTACTTGCTGAACAGCTGGAAGCCAATCAGATGTACACGGAGAGGAAAGCAGGTGTAAACTGTCTTGTTGTGGGGTATAGCCATCCAACGGAATAACACAGAGCAGTTAAAATGAATTCTCTACAGCGGGGCCTCAGTGGTTCTCCCAGTCATCCTAGCAACTCAGGATCTGAGGGTCACAGTTTGAAGTCAGTCCCAGGAAAGGAGAATCTGTGAGACTTGTATCTCCAATTGATTACCAAAAGGCCAGAAGTGGAGCTGTGGCTCAAGTGTTGTTAGAGCAACAGTTTTGAATGAAAAAGCTCAGCGTCTACGATCTGAGTTCAAATCCTGGGACTGGAACACACATGCACACAGCATAAATGTAATAGGAAAACACCTCTCAAACTCAGCGGGATATTACTTGCTCTCACCACACACGGCAGGGTGCTTTTCCCATGCTGAGAACAAGCAAACAATGAGGCTTTGGTTCCCAACATGTCCACATCCCATCTTAGCCTTAGACTCCTGTGGTTATATTTGCACTCACTCTGTGTGTGTGTGTCTGTGTGTGTGTGTGCCAGTACTCGGATTTGAACTTATGCTAGAAGCTGTCTCGGAGACTTTTTACAAGGCTGGTGCTCTACCACTTGAGCCATGCCTCTACTTTCGGGTCTTAGATGGTTCATTGGCAATAAGAGTCCCATGAGGCTGGGAACATGGCTTAGTGGTAGAGTGCTTGCCTAGCACGTGTGAAGCCCTGGGTTTGAGTCCTCAGTGTCAGATAAACAGAAAAATCCAGAAGTGGTGCTGTGGCTCAAGTGGTAGAGTGCTAGCCTTGAACAAAAGAAGCTCAGGGACAATGCCCAGGTCCTGAGTTCAAGCCCCAGGACTGGGGGTGGGGGGGAAGAAGCCCATGAGCTTTCCTGTTTGCGCCAGCTTTGAGCCACGATCCTCAGAGCTCAGCTTCCTGAGTAGTTGGGATTACAGGTATTTCTTCCCTTGTCTTTTTCTGTAGAAGTGGGAGTGAACCCAGGATCTCTTTTTTTTTTTTTTTTTGGTCCGGTTATGGGGCCTGAACTCTGGGCCTGAGCGCTGTCCCTCAGCTCTTCAGCTCAAGGCTAGTGCCCTACCACTTGAGCCACAGCGACACTTCGGCTTTTTTCTTTTTGCTTATATGGTGCTGAGGAATCGAACCCAGGGCCTCAGGCATGCAAGGCAAGCGCTCTACCACTGAGCCAACTAACTTCCCAGCCCCTGAACCCAGGATCTCTTGTGCTGGGCACATACTCAACTGCTGAGCTGCGCCTCAGCCCAAGCCCTTTTGCTTTCACCCATGCCTGTGTTGGCATGGAGCGGGCACATGAGTTGACACTAGTCTTGTGGGGGGCATGGCTGCCTTCCCCCCACAGGGCAGCCAGGTCCTTCAGCACTGAGATCTCTCCGACTCCGGGCTCAGGGCACCCCAGATCTGGTCTTGGATACAATAAGGCTGGGGTCATCAGTGGCTGAGTCACCTCTGATAGAATGCTATCTTAAATCAACTTCTGTCTCCTTAGACTGCAGCCACTTTGTTTAACTTCATGCTGTTTGGAGGAAGATATGATAAGGTCCTGTGGCTTAAATAAACTCTGAAGTCCAGAGAACCGGTGTAGGAGCTCCCTTCCCTGGAAGACAGGCTCAGAGATAGCTGCAAACGGTCCTTACAGCTTACTGCCAGCCAAGCCTCAATGCAAACACAAATTTCCTCCTCCTCCTCCTCCTCCTCCTCCTCCCCCTCCTCCTCCTCCTCCTCCTCCTCCTTTTTTGTTCTAGTCCTGAGCTTGATTGCAGAGCCTGGACATTGTCCCTGAACTTTTGTTTTTTCTTTTTTTTTGTTTTTTTGCTCAAGACTAATGTTCTATCGCTTGAGCCACAGCTGTGCTTCTGGCTTTTGTTGTTGTTGTTATTGCTGGTTGTGGGGCCTGAACTCTGGGCCTGGACACTGTCCCTCAGCTCTTCAGCTCAAGACTAGCGCTCTACCACTTGAGCCACAGCACCACTTCTTTTTCTGCTTATGTGATGCTGAGGAATCAAACCCAGGGCCTCAGGCATGCAAGGCAAGCACTCTACCACCTGAGCCACCTTCCCAGCCCCAACACTTTTGGCTTTTTGCTAATTAATTGGAAATAAGAGTCACATGGACTTTTCTGTGTGGGCTGGCTTCAAACCTGGACCCTCAGAATTTCTTTGTACAACCACTTAAAGATAATAATTAAAAAAAAAAAAAAAAAAAAACCTGGACCTTCAGATATCAACCTCTGAGTAGTTAGCATGACAGGCGTGAGCCACTGGTACCTGGATGCCACTTTATTTCTAATCACCCCAACCTGAAGATCACTAGCTATCCTACTACTAAGATGCATGCATGTACAGCAAGAAGTATCACTCAGCTGTGAAAAAGGAATAAATGACTGGTAGAATGTAACAATTCTGTTGACACACTGTGGAGGGATCTCCATACTAGGATCAGCTGAGTCACAGAAGGTTATAAACGCAAGATTCCATTTCTATTACTTTCCTGAATTGACAGCTTCCAAATAGAGAGCAAACTGGAGGCTGTCAGGGGCAAGGCAGGGCTGAGGCTGGGAGGGAGGGAGGTATGGAACACAATGTCCTGCCCCTGGCACTGAGCCTTAATTTTACGAGCTGTCACCATCCTTCTTTGCGGGGTAAAGGGCACTCAATCTCACTGTATGGTTTCTATGGTTTTTGTTTTCTTTTTTTCTTTTTTTTGTCAGTCGTGCACCTTGAACTCAGAGCGTGGGCACTGTCCCTGAGCTTTTCCACTCAGGGCTAGCACTCTACCACTTTGAGCCATAGCACCATTTCTGGTGGGTCATTGAAGATAAGAATCTCATAGACTTTCCTGCTCAGGGTGGATTTGAACTGTGATTCTCAGAGCTTAGCCTCCTGAGTAGCTAGGATGAGAGGCGTGAGCCACCAGCTTTTTCTTTTTCTTTTTCTCAGCCCAGGCTCTTGGATATAAGAGGCAAATGTTCTCCCCCTCACCTACATCCCCAGTGCTCTATGGTATTTTATAATATGTGTGTGTGTGCGTGTGCACGTGTGCGCATGCTAGTCCTGGAGCTTGAACTTGGGGCCTGAACACTTGTCCTTTAGTTGTTTTACTCAAGACTGGCACTCTACCACTTGAACCACATCTCTACTTCTGGCTTTTTGGTGGTTCTTTGAAGATAAGAGTCTCCCAGACTTTCCTGTGATCCTCAGGCCTCAGTGTGGTGAGGAGGAGCTAGGATTATAGGTATGAGCCATAGGGCTCGACCACTTAAATGCATTATGATCAATTTATCTCTCATCAATGCATGGGCAGACAACCCACACACAAATCCTGCACATGCGTGCACCTGCACGCACACATACACACACACAGAGGCTGCACCAATTCAACACTTCCCCAAAGACTGAGTGGCCACAGCCTTCCCCTCCTCCAGCACCTCATCCCTGGCCACTACATAGCCTGTCCCCCAACCGAAGGCACTGGAGCCCCAAACTCCCTGGACCCGGCTCCTCATTGTTCCTCTCCCGGCCCCTGGGGCCTACAGGGCAACAGACTGCCCACTGGGGTGGGGAGCCTGGGCCTAAGGGCAGTAGAGAAGGGAGCTGAGCCGCGCCCTTGGGGAGAAGTGGGTGCTGGGGCCTGGAGGCTACTTCCTGAGGGGGCAACAGGTAGGTGGCTGCAGGCACAGGTTGATCCAGCTGCAGGCGATTTTCTCTGTGTGCTTGCTTTGCTGGCCTTTTGCTTCTTGGAATCTCTTAGCCTAGTCTCTGGACTCAGCAACCCAGTGTTCACACAGCACCTGCTACAGAGAGCATCTTCCCCACCCCACCTGTACACGTGTGTGTGTGTGTGTGTGTGTGTGTGTGTGTACTAGGGCTGGAACTCAGGTCCTCCCACTCTCACTCAGCTTTTTTTTTTTTTGGGGGGGGGGGGTCCGGTCGTGGGGCCTGAACTGTGGGCCTGGGCACTGTCCCTCAGCTCTTCACCTCAAGGCTAGCACTCTAAGACTTGAGCCACAGCACCACTTCCAGCTTTTTTCTTTTTGCTTATGTGGTGCTGTGGAATCGAACCCAGGGCCTCATGCATGCAAGGCAAGCGCTCTACCACTGAGCCACCTTCCCAGCCCCTCACTACTGGCTGGCATTATTCTACTTGTGCCACACACCTCCCTGGATGCATTTTGCTAGTTAATTGGAGATAAGAGCCTCTCTTTGCTGCCAACGTTGGCCTTGAACTTCGATCCTCAGCTGTCAGCCTCCTGGGTCACTGGGATTATTATGGGAGTCTGGCTGCTCCCATTTCTTGGCCATTTTGAATAGATACAATAAGCACAGGAATGCGGGAGTCTCTTCCACACATTGATTTCCTGTCCTTTGCATGTCTTCCACATCGTGGACTTGGCCGGGCCCCCAAGCCTCTATAGCCCTCTCTCATTTTCACCCCCACCAAAGGGGTGCCAGGGTCTCCCACACCCTCAGTCCTTTTATATACTTGTCATGCTAAACAAAGTGAGGTGATGCCATGTACTGGTTTTGATGTTCCTTGCCCAATTTTCAGTCAGCCCCACTCGTTTGGTTCTATGATCCACTTCTAAGACCCACAGGAGATACCAGGCTAAACCCGCCTGGCACCCTGCCTGGAGCCAAAGTCTTATTTGCCAAGTCCTTGAAGTTTGGCCCCTGGGCAAGAAGCTGGGTTCTGTTTGCCTCTCTGTGATCAGCCTTGCCCAGCACGCTCAAAAGCCAGCCACCCCTTCTTGCCCAGCTTCCCTCCAGCCTGCCCAGCCCCCAGCTCCCTCGTGGGGACTGGGAACTCAGAACAGAGCCTTCTCCTGAGGAAGTCAAGGTGGGAGAAGACTGACTTGGAGAACTCATGACCGGGTCAGATTTAGATCTAACTGCTTGTCACTCCATCCCCAAACCATTTATCTGTGCATCACATTTGCATACCCTGCCCAGGTTGTTTTCTGCCTAGAACAATCCTGGAAGGTGAGTCACCAAGACATCAGTTTCTTGCCTTTAAATAGAAGGAAGCTGGGCACTGGTGGCTCATGCCTGTAACTGCAGTTACTCAGGAGGCTGAGATCTGAGGATCATGGTTTGAAGCCAACCTAGTCAGGAAAAGTCTGTGAGATTCCTATCTCCAATTAACCACCAAAAAAGCCAGAAATGGAGATGTGGCTCAAGTGGTAGAGCACTGGCCTTGAGCAATAAGAGCTAAGAGACAATGCCCAGGGCCTGAGTTTGAGCCTTATGGCTGGAACAAAAATAAAATAAAATAAACTAATAGATAAATAATAGAGGGCAAATGAGGATAGGAGAGACTAAATGACCGTGCCCAGCCACTGGGCTAGCAAGTCAGGGTTCATGATACCCAATCCGGGCCCTACTGGCAATACTTACCAAAGCCTAGAGGGGTCCCTGGAGGGAAGGGAGCACCATTCTCTAGTCCATAGCTACGCCCATTGTCCTGAAAAGTGCAATTAAGATCAGTTTTCCATCCATAAGACCCTGACTACACTAACTTTCTCCGTAGCAGCCCCTACCCAGCCCTCAATGGGCCCTCTGCCCGGGCACTCCCAGTCCTGCCAGCAGTCCTGGCCCCAGACCTTTGCCCTGGAAAGAAGGACCTGGTTTCCATGTGTCTATGGCCCTGTTTATATCTATCACCTACCACCAGGGCTGGAGCTCTCATGCAGAAGGCATGGTTGGCCTGCCTGTGATCTGAGAGAAGGAAGACTCCCTGGCTTTGCTTCTTCAATCCTTTCAGCTTTCTTGAGAGTCCCTTGCTTCCTGCTAGATTACAAAGCTCTCTGAGCAAACATAAACTCAGAGGCTTCTCAGAATCAGCCCCAAAGGCAATGGAAGAAGAGCCACTAAGTCAACTATGGCTCCAGTCCCAGCATTGTGCCTGGTGCTGGGTCTACAGCAGCAAAGAACTTTTGTCCATTCTGGAATATTCTAACAGCTCCAATGGAGCTGACAGACCGGGGTAAAGGGAGAAAAAAGAAAGACAACTAAAAATAAGTAAGAAGCTGGGTGCCAGTGGCTTATGTCTTTAAGCCTTGCTACAAAAGAGAATGAGATCAAGGTTCAAGGCTAACCCAAGACAAAAGTTCTTGACTGTCTCCAAAATAACTAGCAAAAAGCTGGGCTGGAGGTGTGACTCAAATGGCAGAACATCAGCTGAATAAGCTGGGCAGGCACAAAGCCCTGAGCTCCAATCCCGGTACCAGTAATATGCATATATATATATATATATATATATATATATATATATATATATATACACACACACACACACACACATATATACATACGTATACATATATATGAAGCAATTAGAGAACATAAGTATGAAAGAGGATGAGAGTCAAGCATGAAGGTATACACCTGTAATCCCAGCTACTCAGGAGATAGAAAAGGAAGACCCTGCAGTCTGAGGCCAGCCAGGAGAATGTTTGAGCCCTTTACTAAAAAGCAAAATAAGGAGGTCTGGGGTGAGGCTCAAGTGGTAGACTGCTTGTATAGCATGTACAGGGCTCTGAGTTCAATTCCCAGTCCCACTAATAACAATAATAATAAGCAAAAGTTGTGGGGGTGGCTAAAGTGGTAGAAGGCTAATAATCTTCAGCACCATAGAGGAAGGGGTCAGGATAGTAATTGTGGGGTAGGAAGCCACTATTCCCTCATAGCCAGGAATGGTCTTGTGGGGGACAAAACCTGCTAGGAAAAGAGTGAGCTAGAGGACACCTAGAATGCCCCCACAGAGGGGACAGGGGCCAAAGGGGACTGTGGTGAGTGCTCACACTGCGGCATCTAAGAGCTAAAGCAGGCAGCCAAGCGCTGTCCAGTCCCCAGTGAAGAGAGCACAGAGCAGGACAGGACAAGAAAGGACAGGAGGGGTAGAACCACGTGACCTCTAGTCCAACCCCAAGGCTGGCAACAAGTTGGGGAGGAAGGACCCAGAGCAAATCAAGAGCTTTACCGGAGTTTCTAACTTTTTTTTTTTTTTTGTCTTGGATTAAATCTCTTTCCTGGCCCTCAGTGGGAGGGAGGGGGCCCTGGCACTCACTCAGACAGAAGGGAGGGGGCCTGGGCTCTGAGAAGCCAGGGGGCTCAATGGGGGATGGGAAAAGGCAGCTCAGCCTGAACTCCTGGTTTTCTAACAACACAAGAGCTGCAGAAGAAAAAAAAAATTATTTGTGGCTTGGACTCAGGGCTAGTCTGTCATAGCTTTTCCACTCGATGCTGAGGCACAGCTCCACTTTAGGAATTTTGCAGGGTGATTGAAAATAGGAGTCCCTCTTTGTCTGTCTCTGTCTCTGTCTCTATCTCTGTCTCAGACTTTCCTGCCTGGACTGGCTTCGAACTGCGATCCTCAGATCTCAGCCCCCTGGCTAGCTAGACGTGAGCCACCGGTGCCCAGTTTGGAGGCCACTATAGGGCACCTGTGCGGGCAGACACTGGCTTCTGAGTCCAGCACCCCTCAGAATGGATAACTCCATCCTCCTAGGTTAGGCCAGGCCTGTTCGAGGCGTGCCTTGCTGCAGAGGACCCAGCAACCAGAGCAGGTGTTGAGCTCAGGCTTCTGCCATCAGGCTACAGCCACGCCCCCCGTGGCTCCGCCCACTAATCACTGTCCGGGGTGGTTGGCCGCGCCCCTCTGGCCCCGCCCACTCTCTCGTTGTCCTGAACGGTTGGCTCGGCCCTTAGACTGCCCAGGTGGTTGGTCCCGCCAACGTAAGCCCCGCCCACTCCACTGTCACGTGGCCTGTAGGCCACGCCCCCAGCCGCCTGCCCCAGTGATGCCAGCGGGAGGGGGAAAGGTGCTGAGATCCGGATAGGGAGGTCGAGCCCTTCGTGATTTGCACCCCAAATCCATGAAGCACCCCTTCCCGGCTTGCCCCAGAGAACTGGTCTGTGAGTCTTATGGACCAGGAGCCCGGAGCTGAGGATGCAGACCCCTGCCCTCCCCGAGCCCCACCTGGCGCCCTCCACTGGGGGCGCGCGGTGGCCGAGAGGCGGGTCCGCGTCACGGTCCCGGGTCCGGGAGGGCGTGGCTCCGCCGCTCCCGCCCCTCCGGCCCCCGCGGGGCGCGGGGCGCCGAGCTAAGCTCAACCTGCCCGGCCCAAGCCCGGCCCTGTCGCTGTCGCTGCCTGCAAAGCCGGGAGCGCAGCCGGGAGTGCGGCGAGCGCGGAGCGGGCCGTTACGCGCGCGGGCGCACACCTGTCAGTCCGTCCGCCCGTCCCGGCGCCGCCACCGCTCTCCAGGCCCCGCAGCCGCACAGCCCGCGGCCCTCGTCCCCCGAGCCGGCCATGTCCATGGGCCTGGAGCTGGCCGGCACGGCGCTGGCCGCGCTGGGCTGGCTGGGAGCCATCGTGAGCTGCGCGCTGCCCATGTGGCGCGTGTCGGCCTTCATCGGCAGCAGCATCATCACGGCGCAGATCACCTGGGAGGGACTGTGGATGAACTGCGTGGTGCAGAGCACCGGGCAGATGCAGTGCAAGGTGTACGACTCGCTGCTGGCGCTGCCGCAGGACCTTCAGGCGGCCCGCGCGCTCATCATCGTGGCCATCCTGCTGGACGCCTTCGGGCTGCTCGTGGCCCTGGTGGGCGCCCAGTGCACCAACTGCGTGGAGGACGACACGGCCAAGGCCAAGATCACCATCGTGGCGGGCGTGCTCTTCCTGCTGGCCGCGCTGCTCACCCTGGTGCCCGTATCTTGGTCGGCCAACACCATCGTCCGCGACTTCTACAACCCTCTGGTGCCCGAGTCGCAGAAGCGGGAGCTGGGCGCGGGGCTCTACGTGGGCTGGGCGGCCGCCGCGCTGCAGCTCCTGGGGGGCGCCCTGCTCTGCTGTTCCTGCCCCCCGCGCGACAAGTACGCGCCCACCAAGGTCCTCTACTCCGCGCCGCGCTCCACCGCGCCCGCTGCGGGCCCCGCCTACGACCGCAAGGACTACGTCTGAGCCCCGGCGCCGCCGCCGCCCCCTCGCTGGACCCCGAGAGTCCGAGCCCGGAGGCCACCCCTCGAGGAGCCGCTCGCCCGGGGCCCGGGGCCGAGCTCCCTGGACGGCCGCCCGCCCGGCTTGGTGTCCACCCGCCGCGTCTTGCCAGCCCCAAAGCCAGCTGTGTGCTCCGATCGACCGGCCCGGCCACCAAGAAGCCGGGCCATTGGTATTTTTCAATAAAAGTCTTTCTCATTTTGCAATCGCCGCTGGGCACCTCCTTGTCCTGAGCGCCCACCCGGGAGTCGCCCTGGGCCGGGTGCCCCGTCCTACTGCCTGGAGCTTAGAGCAGGATAGGGGTTCAAGAAGTAGAAAGTGGGGCAGGGGTGCAGCACTGTTTGGTGTTCACTTCCCTGCCATGCTGGGGGATTTCAGGGCCCGAACCAACCCAAGCCGGGGTGGAGTGGCAAGTCCCATCCACAAAGCCCAGCTCCGCTGGGGGGAGAAGCGGTCCCCCGTGGTGTGGAGGAGACCGTGGGGCGCTCCTGGCTGTGGACGGGGGCCCCTGTGGTGTGTACTGGGACCCCATGGGCGCTCCCACTCGTGGATCAGTGGGGTGCTCCCGCCCATGGATAGGGACACCCGTGGTGTGGATCTGGGCTTCGTGGAGCGCTCTCGCCCGTGGTTGGGAACCTCCGTGGTGTGGATCAGGACCCCATGGGACGCACCTCCCCGCCCCGTGGACTGGGCTCTCAGTGCAGGTCCTTCCCAGACAATAGACCTTTTGTATGGATCCGGTGCACCATGGAAAGGAAAGCCCCAGGCCACATCTGCTCACCTGTTGGGGGGGGGGGAGTGGGGGTGGTGTCGGGAGAAAGAAAGACCCTCTACCTTCCCTGGGATCCTCAGGAGTGGAAAAGAAGAGAGGAGTCAGAGTCTGTATCCCCAAGCTAAACAATTCTTAGTACTCAAGACTATGCCCCACCCTTACAAGGAAGAGGCTCCTATGCTTAGAGAGAGTGAGAGAGGGGATCAGCTGGAGAGATTCCCCCCATCCCTGGGTGACAGGGTGCTGGTCAAGAGCAGAGGGAGGGGGACAGAACCCAGTGGGGAGGGGAGAAGGTCTTTGAAGGAAGCAAAATTGGATTGGGGGTGTGGCTCAAGAGGGAGAGAGCCATGTTTGCCAAGCGCATGAGGCCCTGGGTTCAGTTCTGTATAAGGTAACAAGAAAAACAGAAAGTCAAAAGCTGGTGGCTCATACTTGTAATCCTAGTTACTCAATCCTAGCTGAGATCTGAGAATTGCATTTCAATAGCCAAAATAACCAAAAGTGGAGCTGTGGCTCAAGTGGTGGAGCGCCAGCCTTGAGCAAAAAAGTCAAGCCTGAGGCAGTGTGTTAAACCCCAATACCAATACACACACACAGAAGAAGAAAGATGAAAGAAGAAGTCATCAGCATGAGGGAGCAGGAAAGATCTAGATCTGGAATCAGTGTAAGCCAGGTTCCCACCGTGGTGGAAGCCGCTGAGGGGTTCTGATGGGAATATATTAACTTTGGCCAGTCTCAGGGCCATCCAGGAAGGACACCAGGAAATAGGAGGACGATCAGATGGCAACCGAAACCAGAGGGAAGATGACGTCAGTCTAGAAACCAAAAAAAAAAAAAAAAAAAAGCTTCAAGGAGCAGCTACGGGCACCAATGTGGCAGGCAGAGGCTGAGGCAAGAAAAAAAAAGCTAGCTCTGCCTATGAGGATTGTGGGGTCCAAGACAGCCAGGGCTCCTTCCTAGGCCCCTCCCCAGTGAGAACTTGTCTCAAAACAAAAAAAAAGGGGGATTAGTGGACCTCTAGGGACCCAAGATGACAACACATGTAGAACCACACATAGAACCACAGGGTCTTGAAATTGTTTGTGTTTCTCGAAATGTTTTGGCTGTGACAAGCTAAACCCATGTTCTCTATTTATTTGCCTATTTACTTACATATTTTGGGCAATGGGGGTCTTGTTATGCAGCCCACACTGATCTTGAACTCCATCTCAGGCTGGCCTCAAATTCTGGATCCTCCTGTCTTGGCTTCCAGAAAGCTAGGACTACAGGCTACTGTAGCTAGGATTACAGGCATACCCTACTGTAAAAAGGATTTCTAGGCTAAGGAATACTAGTGTGGTATCACCAAATGACCCAACGAGGAGGAAGCTCTTAGAGAAGTACTATGTGCAGGGTGTAATCTCCCCAAAGCTGTCCCAGAGCAACCAGAGGAAGGAGACAACCCAGCCAAGTGACTGCTTTGATTGAGTTCAGTCCTGAACAGGGCTGAAGAAAAGGGATTCCTGCTGGGTGCTGGTGGCTCACGTCTGTAATCCTAGCTACTCAGGAGGCTGAGATCTGAGGTTAGAGGTTCAAAGCCAGCCTGGGCAGGGAAGTCTGTGAGACTCTTATCTTCATTTACTCATCATAAAGCTGGAAATGGAGCTGTGGCTCAAGTTGTAGGGCACCAGCCTTGAGCAAACAAAATTAAGGGACAGAAGCCAAGCCCTGAGTTCAAGCCAAAGGACCCCTCCTACCCCTCACACCCAAAGAAAAGGTATTCCCCTAGCTTCCCACTACCCTCTGTGAAGGGGTGGAGCTCCCCAAAGGGGGCTTCCAGAGGGAGGGGCTTAGAGCATGACTGAGGGCTGGAGGGAGGCAGAGGGCAGCGTTATAGGGTCCTGTTGGGAAATCAGGGCTGCCTCTGACTTGGCTCCCACAGGCCCTGCCCAAGGCAGCCAGGTTGGGATACGATGATGAACTGAAGGGCTCCTGTGCCGCTGTCTCTGGGAGCCCTACAGGCAGCCCCAGGGTGACTGAGAGCTACCAGCTTCCTGAGGACAGCCTGGATGCCATGCTCCCAGCCACATAGACATCATGGAAAGCCATGGAGACATGGCCAGAGGGAGAGAGCCTGTCCTAGGGGTGCAGACCAGACTCAGGGTAGGGGGCAAACTTTGCCAGTGTGCTTGCACCCCAACTCTAGGCACCCACTGAAGGGCTGGGCAATGGGTACCCTCCTTCCTCACTGCTGTCTTATTTACTTATTTTGTCAGTACTGGAGATTGGTCTAGCTTGGTCTGCTTGCTGGTCAGTTGCTCTACCACTTAAACCATACCTCCAGTCCCTTTTTGACATGGTTATTTTCCAGGCAGGGTCTCACTGTCTGCCTGGACAGTGATCCTCCTATTTGTACTTCCCTGTGTCACGGGATTGCGGGCACATCCACTGCACCCAGCCTTTGTGCTGATATAACAGGCATGGGCCACTGAGACAGCCATTGGTTGAGATGGATCTTGAAAACTTTTGTTTTGTTTTGTTTTGGTCAGTCATGGGGCTTGAACTCTGAGCCTGGGCACTGATGTTGAGCTCTTCAGCTCAAGGTGAGTGCTCTACCACTTAAGACACAGAGCCACCTCTAGTTTTCTGGTGGTTAATTGGAGATAAGAGAATCATAGACTTGGGCTGGGAAGGTGGCTCAGTGGTAGAGTGCTTGCCTTACATGCATAAGTCCCTGGGTTCGATTCCTCAGCACCACCTAATCAGAAAAAGCCAGAAGTGGTGCTGTGGCTTAAGTGGTAGAGCTCTACCCTTGAGCTGGAGAGCTGAGGGACAGCACCCAGGCCCTGAGTTCAGGACCCATGACCAAAAAAAAAAAAAAAGTCTGGGCTGGCTTTGAACCGTGATCTTCAGATATCAGTCTCCTGATTAGCTAGGATTACAGGCATGAGCCACTGGTGCCCAGTTCTTAAAAACATTAAAAAATTATTGTTATAAAGGTGATGTACAGAGAGGTAGCAACTACATGTATACATTTCTTTTTGGACAATGTCACCCCTTCCCTCATTCTGTTTTTCCCTCCCATCCTCACCCACAAGTTGTGTAGTTCATTTTCAACACAGTATCTAGTGAGTGCCACTGCCACATTTGTCCACCGTTTGTCCCTTCATGTCTGTGCCCCTTTACCCTCCTAAAGACAGATAAATGAACAAACAAGACAAAAAGAAAACAACAATAATAACAAAGAAAAAAAAACCTGTTTCCATACTCTGAGTTCATTTCAATGAATACTACTTTATATGATCAGATGCAAACAAACATTACACTTTTGTGTTCCTCCCCTAAGAGTGTCCTCCTTTGGTCTTACTATGTGTGAATGCCTAGAGTCCTGTATAATGTATTATGTGCAGAAGCTATCTGCACTTGAGAGAAAACATGCCATTTGTCTCTTTGAGACCCCTCAGGGCTGGCCTCAAACGAACCTCCTACTCCACCTCCCAAATAGCTAAGACTACAGCCTTGAGCTACCACACCCACCTTGGATTTTTCTTATTTGCCTTTTTCTTCTCTGAAACAGGATCTTGATTGAAGCCCAGGCTAGACTGAGCTCTTCATCCCCGGCCTCAAGCTCTCAGGTGCTGGGGTTATAGGTGTATACTACTATGCTGGGCTTTGAACCTCTGAATCCTTTCTGAATTCTGGGGCCTAAGTGGAGACAGCACAGAGATCACCAGCTGAAGGTCTCAAGAGAGAGGCCTCAGGAAGTCTTTGGAAAAGAAAAGGAGGTGGTGGTGGTGGGGGGGGAATGGGAGGGCAGAGATGGTAATTAGAAACAAAGGCAGAGGCAACAATGCTGGATAAGAAATGTACTCATTACCTTGCTCATGTAATTGTAACCCCTCTGTACAGTATTTTCACAATAAAAAAACTTATTAATAATAAAAAAGAAAAAAAGAAAAAAAAAGGACATCTGGTGTCAAGGGACACATCCTGAGCAGAAAGGCAGGTGACCTGAGCTAGGTCCAGCCAGGCTTTTTTTTTTAAACCTGGGTAGCAACACCCCCCCATTTCTGAGCCTCAGTTTCCCTGACATTTTGACAAAGAGGAAGCAGACCAGATGGTCCATGACACCCCAACTTGTCTTTTCTACTCCCACCTTTATTCTTACCACAACCTTTACAGGAAAACCAGCTGAAAGCAAAATGAGCAGGTAAAGAGAGTCCTCCACCCTCAGTTTCTACATCCATGAAAGGGGTTTAACAATAGCATAAGTAACTCATGCCAGTAATCCCATCTATTCAGGAGGCTGAGACTTCAGGCTCTAGATTCGAAGCCAGCCCTAGCAGACAAATCCATTAGACTCTTATCTCCTAATAACCAGCAAAAAGCCAGAAAAGCTCTGGCTTAAGTGACAGAGCACCAGCCATGAGGAAAAAAGCTAAGCAAGAGTGCAAGGCTCTGAGTTCAAACCCCAGTACCAGCACACAAATCAAATTGCCCAGATCAACAGCACTGAGTATTGCTAAGGATCCGCTCAGCCCTCCTCCTGGGCCTGCTCTCCTGGATGAGCCCTAGTCTCCTGACTTCCACCAGAGGCTCAGGCCCCACAGTGAAGGCCAGTGCCCCCCAGCCTCTCTGTGTACAGCCCCCAAGCCCACTGAGAAGGCTATGGAATGAGGGCAGTTGGTGGCTTGCTTGCTCCTGGCACCAGGCTGGCTACGTGTTTAATTAATTCACATTCCTATCATTCATTTTTTAATATACATAGCTAGCCAGGAAGGAACCTGGGAACACAAAAGAAGATGGCTGGATTAGGAGAAAGTCCTCAAGTTTCTCCCAAATTCACAGCCCTGGAGCTCTCTGCCAGGTGCCTGTACCTCTCTCCCCGCCTCCTGCCTGTGCCCCAGGCCACCCAGGCCTTGCTACACCTGTTTGAGATCTTCCTTGCTCTGTCAAACAAACACAGAGTTTATTGTGGCTGCCTCAAGGCCTGGAAGAACAGACAGGGCCTTCCTTGCTCCAGCCCTGCCAGATTCCAGGAGAGGTCACCAGTGCCAGGTCAAGTTGGCCAGGCCCAGCTGGTACCTGGAGCTCTATCTGTCACTTTGTGATCTCTGCAAGGCTGGCATTAGAAGCTGAGAGCTGGGGAATCACAGTTCAAAGCCAACCCAGAGCGGAAGGCCAAATTTGTGAGGCTTTTATTTCCAATTAACCAGCAAAGTACTGGATTAGAGGCATGGCTCAAGTGGTAGTGTAAGCATTATGCCCACCTTTGGTCCTCAGCTCCACCCAGACCTAAGCTCCTGAGCCCTGGAGTTCCTGCATACAGCTGGCCCCTCCCTCTCTCCACCCAGACACACCTGAGCTCCCACCTACCTCACTTCCTTCTCCCAGACTGTCCTGCTAGCTAGACAGTGAAGAGTGCTGCGTGCTCTCTCTCCAGTGGAAATATGGCTCCTCTAATAAACCTTATAATAATCTTTCTCCTCTGCCTGTTTGCCTCTGCATGATCCCCTGGAATGGATGTGAAGGATCCTTTCAGGTAGAATGCCAGCCATGATCAAGAAAGCTGAGCAAGCTCAAGGAGAAGCTGAGTTTAAGCCCGGGAACTGGCAATAAAATAATATTAATATTAATAATATAGTATTAGCCAGGCACTGGTGGCTCACCTCTGTAATTCTGGCTATTCAGGAGGCTAAGATCTGAGGATCGGAGTTTGAAGCCACCCTGGACAGGAAAGTCTGTGATACTCTTTATCACCAATTAGCCACCAAAAGTCAGAAGTAGAGCGCCAGCCTTAAGTTAAAAAAAACTAAACTCAGGGACAGCATCCAGGCCCTGTGTCCAAGCTCCAAGACCCACCCAACCCCTTCACACACAAAATAATAGAATTACAAAATGCTGCAGCAATGTTTCTGAGCATACCATCCAAGAGTTACAAGGCAAACTGTAGAAAACACACACACACACACACAGAGAGTTGCCACAGCCCTACTCACTCACAATGCCGAGAAACAAAACCAAAGGTTCAGCAATGGATGAATGCACAAACTAAATGTGTTGCAAACACATAATGCACTATTTCTCAGTCAGCAAGAAGAGGTAAACTCCATCACCCGCTCAAACCTCCAGTGATCCTTGGTGACCCACAGCCCACAATTACTTTATATAAAGGTATTTTGTCAGAGAATAAAAACAGAAAGTAGGAGTGCTGGGAGGGGAAGGGGAAGGAGGAGGAGCTTTTGGTTCAGTGTAGAGTTTCACATTAGTGAAAGGAAGTTCTGGAGATCTCTTACACAATACTGAGAACATATTTAATACTACTGTAGGCAGGCACTCTACCTCTTGAGCCAGTGCTGACTCTTCTGGTGTTGGCTATTTTCAAGACAGGGTCTTGCTTTATGCACTGGCCAACCTGGACTGTGATCCTCCTATTAGTGCTTTCCTGAATTACTGGGATGTCAAACTCACACCACCATGCCCAGACACTGGCTGAGATGGGAGTCTTCTGAACTTTTTATGACTGGGCTGGCCTTGAACCACAAAATCCTGATCTCTGTCTCCTGAGTAGCTAGGCTCACAGACTTGAACCACATTGTGCACAGCTCTGAATTGTGCATTTTAAAAATGGTTAAGAGGGGTTGGGAAGGTGGCTCAGTGGTAGAGTGCTTGCCTTGCATGCCTGAGGCTCTGGGTTCGATTCCTCAGCACCACAGAAGCAAAAAGAAAAAAGCCGGAAGTGGTGCTGTGGCTCAAGTGGTAGAGCGCTAGCCTTGAGCTGAAGAGCTGAGGGACAGCGCCCAGGCCCAGAGTTCAAGCCCCACAACCGGACCTCCAAAAAAATAATAAATAAAAATAAAAATGGTTAAGATCCAGCTGGGAAGGTGGCTCAGTGGTAGAGTGCTTGCCTTGCATGCATGAAGTCCTGGGTTTGATTTCTCAGTAACACATAAACAGAAAAAGCTGGAAGTGGTGCTGTGACTCAAGTGGCAGAGTGGTAGCCTTGAACAAAAGACACTCAGGGACAGTGCTAGGTCTAAGTCCCAGGACCAGCAATAATAATAATAATAATAAAGAATGGCTAAGATGGTAAAGGTTATGCAAATTATTCTTTGAAATAATACCAAGAATAAAAAGAATGATAGAACGCCTGCCTAGCAAGTGCAAAGTCCTGAGTTCAAACTCCAGTTATGCTGAAAAATTAATACAGAAGTAAAAAGTTCAAAGATAAACAAGAAACAGGAATAAAATATTTGCCTTATCTGTTATAGAAAGCTTCCTTGCCTTAAAGAGTGGCTGCAAATCAATAGTGAAAGTTTAATAATCCAATGGAACAACGTGAGGAAAGATAAACAATTACACAAGAACTACTTGTGCTAAATATACATCAAAAAGATGGCTAACTATCCTATTTAAAGATATATATATTTTTTTTATGTACTCGTCTTAGGGCTTGAACTCAGGACCTGGGTATTGTCCTTGGGCTTTTTTGCTCACAACTGGTGCTCTACCACTTGAACCACAGCTCCACTTCAGGCTAGCTTTTTGGTGATTGTGATGCATCTCAGGGACTTTCCTGCAGGGGCTGATTTTGAACCTGGATCCTCGATCTCAGCCTCCTGAGCAGCTAGGATTGCAGGCAGGAGCCATTAGCTTTTTTTTTTTTTTTTTGGTGACACTAGGGAGGGAGTCCAGGCTGTCCTGGAACTCAGGCTCTTCCTGCCTCCCCTGGACCACGAGCGAACTGCAGATTTCCCATGCTGCCTCTGTCAGGGCTGCCCATTCCTGTCTTCTCCAAACCTTTTTCTTTGGTTTTGTTTCTAGACTAATGTCATCATCCTTCCCTGGTTCCAGTTGCTGTCGGTTGTCTGCTTCCTGCTGTCCCCATCGGGCTTCCTGGGAGGGCCAGATAAGGAGCCCCTGAGGGTCCCCAGTACAGCCTAACTCTCTGACCTTTGGGTCTTGACCCCCCTCCCTTTCCTCTCTTTTCTAGATCTCTTCTCTCTCTCTTTTGTCTCACTCACCCCCCTCTCTTCTGTCTCTCCTCTCTCTTTCTCTCTCTCTCTTGTCTCTTTCCCTCCCCTCCCCCTCTGTTTCTCTGGTACTGGGGAGGACCCCCTCCCCCCTCCTCAAACTTGCCACGTAAACTCTCTACCACGTGGCCCACACCCCTGGCTGCAACTGGATTCCTCCACAGATCCCTGACTGCCACCATCTCACTAGGGTACGGGAAATTCTCTTCTGGGGTCTCCCCTATCTTTTATATATATATATATATATATATATATGGGTTGTGGGGCTTGAGCTCAGAGCCTGGGCACTGTCCCTGAGCTTCTTTGCTCAAGACTGGCACTCTACCACTTGAGTCACAGCTCCACTTCTGACTTTTTAGTAGTGAATTGGAGATAAGTGTCTCACAGACTTTTCCACTCTACTTGGCTTCCAACCTCAACCTTGATGCTCAGATCTAAGCCCCCTGAGCAGCAATGGGTGGGGTGGGGTAATGCCTTTTACTCTTTCTAGTCATTGGAACCCTTCTTTCCTAGTGGGGCGGAGCCTCAGGTCTCCTCAGAGGGTTTCAAGAACAAGAGCTTTCTCATGGCTCAGCTTAAAGATTCACATTGCGGCTCCTCCCCTTTCCCTCCCACCCACAGATCACTCGGTAAGGCCTCTGCCCTTACCCCTTACTTACCAAGCCTCCACTCCCAGGACTCCAAGATGGGCCTCTGGCATGTCCCCACCAATGGTCACCTTTGTCTGTAGCACTTACTCTCTTTTTTTTCTTTTTTTTTGGTCGGTCGTGGGGCTTGAACTCTGGGCTTGGGCGCTGTCCCTGTGCTTTTCAGCTCAAGGCGAGCGCTCTACCGTTTGAGCCACAGTGCCACATTTTGGATGGAGTTAATTCTCTAATGTGATTACGCAGTTAAGAATTTTTGTGAGGTAAATGTTCATGTGAATCTCACACAGTATGTTTCTTAAAACAATTTTATTTACTTTTTGGGTCCGGTCGTGGGCCTGAATTCTGGGCCTGGGCGCTGTCCCTCAGCTCTTCAGCTCAAGGCTAGCGCTCTACCACTTGAGCCACAGCGCCACTTCCGGCTTTTTTTTTTCTGCTTATGTGGTGCTGAGGAATTGAACCCAGGGCCTCAGGCATGCAAAGCAAGCACTCTACCACTGAGCCACCTTCCCAGCCCTCTTAAAACAATTTTAAACTCTACTCATAGTCCTTGCTCTAGTAACTTCAACATCCTCTTTTTTTTTTTTTCCCGGTCGTGGGGCTTGAACTCTGGGCTTGGGTGCTGTCCTTGCGCTCTTCAGCTCAAGGCTAGCACTCTACCGCTTGAACTACAGCGCCACTTCTGGTTTTCTGGTGGTTTATTGGAGATAAAGAGTCTCACAGACTTTCCTGCCCGGGCTGGCTTTGAACCTTGATGCTCAGATCTCAGCCTCCTGAGTAGCTAGGATTGCAGGCATGAGCCTCCAGCGCCCGGCCACTTACTCTCTCTTTAATGTCAAGTACTAGCTGGGTGCTAATGGCTCATACCTGTCATTGTAGCTATTCAGGAGGCTGAGGATTATGGTAAACCCAGCCCGGGCAGCAAAGTCTGTGAGACTCTTATCTCCAATTAACCACCAGCCTTGAGGAGAAAAAGAAAAGAAAAGAAAAAAAAAAGCCAGGGGCTGGGAAGGTGGCTCAGTGGTAGAGCACTTGCCTTGCATGCATGAGCCCTGGGTTCCATTCCTCAGCACCACATAAGCAAAAAGAAAAAAGCCAAAGTGGCGCTGTGGCTCAAACGGTAGAACGCTAGCCTTGAGCTGAAGCGCTGAGGGACAGCGCCCAGGCCCAGAGTTCAGGCCCCACTATGGGGCCCCCCCACCCAAAAAAAAATAAAGCCAAGAGACAGCATCCAGGCACTGAGTTCAAGCTCCTGGACTGGTAGAAAAAAAAAAGAAAAAGTTTCTGCCTCCTCACCACCCCCACCTGCCTGCCCTCTGGGACCCATTGCATCCTTCCCCCAGCGCCTCCTTTTCCCATTTCTCTCTCCTCCAATCCCAAGGTCTCTGTCTTGTCTCCTCTCTTCCTCCGAGGCACTTTCTGTTGGTCATCTCGTGCTGTACGGTCATGGACAATTAACTGACCTCTCTGATCTCTAAAGGGGATCAGAAATCATAATGTGTCTCTGGGGAGGTCATTATTCCATCACAGAAACACCAGGAACAATGCTTAGCACCTGACAAGCTCCATCAATCTTCACTCTGGCGCCACCATGGCGCCTTGCACCTTTGCCCAAGCGGAACTCTAGTGGTCAGGCCCCACAGGGGGACCCACTCTTTACTTCTCCCCTCGGCCTAGTCTTTAACTCTCTAGTCTCTGACTCTCAAATATGCTCCAAATCCCCCAGCTGGCCTCGGCTCACCTCCTCTTTCCAGTTCCAAGTCAGCATTCACACTGGGTGCCCATGGCTCACACCTGTAACCCTAGCTACCCGGGAAGATGAGATCTGCAGGTTTGCAGTTTGAGGCACAGTTTAAGCAGAAAAGTCTACAAGACTTTGCTCAAGAGGCAAGGCACCACCTGAGCAAATTCAAAGCATCCAATCTCAATGGAATATGGCCATAATCTCCTATGTTTTTCTTCCTCTCCTCAGCTTCCCTGTATCTGTTCTTTGGATAGTCAATAGCTCTTTAAAAATGTAAGTAATAAATCAGGTTGCTAGTGGCTCAAGCCTATAAGCCTAGCTACTTAGGATCTGACAATCTTGGTTCAAAACCAGCCAGGGCAGACATATCCCAGAGACTTTTATCTCTAATTAAGCAGCAAAAAAAAAAAAAAAAGCCAGAAGTGGCTTTTTTTATGGCTCAAATGATGGCGCACCAGCCTTGAGGAAAAAAGTGTAAGCCCTGAATTCAAGCCCCAGGATCACCACACACCAAAATAATATAAAGAACAGTGAAGCTGGGTGCCTGCCTGTGGCTCACGCCTATAATCCTACTCAGGAGGCTGAGATCTGAGGATGGTGGTTCAAAGCCAGCCTGGGCAGGAAAGGCCTTGAAACTCTTTATCTCCAATAAACCACCAGAAAACCGGAAGTGGTGCTGTGGCTCAAGTGGTAGAGCCCTCGCTTGAGCTGAAGAGCTGAGAAACAGCACCCAAGCCCAGAGTTCAAGCCCATGACAGACAAAAAAAAAAAAAAAAAAGTGCTGGGATCATGGCTGGGGCGAATGTGCAAGGTTCTGGGTTCAGATCCCTAGCCTTCCTGAAAGTATATATTGCTTGAAAACCTTCACTGGCACTCAATTCTCTTAAGATAAATGGCAGTGTCTTACCAACTTTCTCCCTGCTTCTCCCAACCCAGCCCCGCTCTTCCTCATTCATGTGGTTCATATGGGAATCCTGCTCGGGTGCCCTCCGGCTTTCCTTTGTACCTCTGGGCCTTTGCACCTGCTTTGTCTGGAGCAATTTCTCCCGCTGTACCTCTGCCCACCTACTTCTTATCCTTCCATATTTTGTGCCCCCCCTCCCCCAGCCCGCTGGTGGAATCTGCGGGTGAGGCCCGGGTCCGGGAGCGGTGCCTGATCCACAGAAGAAAGGCAAGAGAAACCGAGGTTGACAGAGCCCTGGTAGCGCAGCTAAGGGCTCAAGGGAACGTGCGGGCCCCGGCTCCAGGTGGGAGCGGCGGGGGGGCCGTGTGCGGGCCCCGGGTCCCTCCTCGCGCGGGCCGGGCGGGGGCTGCAGGCCAGGCCGTGGGGGACGGGCGGCCGGAGGGCGCGCGCAGCCGCCGGGGTCCCCGGGAGCCCGCACAGGAGCCCGCACAGGCCGCGGCCCGGGCCCGCCGGCGGGCAGGAATTCGCCCCGTGACCTCTCCGGCGCACTCCGGTCGCCATGGCGACCGCGCGCGAACAGCGGCCGATTGTCCCCGCGCGGCGGGGTGGGTGAAACCCGGGCCACGTGACCGATACCGGGCCAGGTGCGGGCGCGGACGCCGCCGCCTCTGCGCCTTAACCCGTTCGAGGCTGCCCGGGGCCGGGGTCCCAGCCGCTGGGGGCCACGCCCCCGAGGCCCTTGGTCGCCACGCAGGTCATGGATGAATCCGAGCACTGTGCTCCGAGTCCACGGGCGTGGGCTTTACGGCGGACCCCACGCGGGCTTCTGGCTGGGGGCGGGGCCCGTGTCGGGGGGGCGGGACTACAAAAACCAGGCCCCACGCCCAAGGCGCTGGGAATGCCGGGAGCCTGGAAGGGCCCAACCCGCTGTCGTGACTGACAGGCCCGCGCGGGAGGCTCCGCCCAGGGCCTCCGGAAGCCCAGGCCCCACCCCGCCCTCACCCGCTCTGAAATGTTCTCCTGGTAACCTCAAGACAACTGGTTTTTCTGCTTGCTGGGCCCAACCCAGAGCTGTTAGCTCGGTGACCAGGATGGGCCTCTTCCCTCTCCTCCCCCTCCCCAGGGGTCTCAGGTTCCTGACAGATGGCCGTAGGTCATGGCCCTGGCTAACCTGCAGAGCCACCCAACCTTTTCCCTTCCTCCCGAGGCCTAGAAAAACCTACTCTTCCTCCAAGGCCCCCGCGGTCCCGGCCCTGGGCTCAGGTGTCCCCACCATCCCCTCATTGAAGGATTGCACCAGCTGCATTTAGACTCCCCAGTGAGCTCAGTTAGAACAAGGCACCAGTTGGGTCCCCTTAGGCTCAGAGTTGTGAGGCCTTGGAGTGGAAAAGCAGGGGACTGCTTCAGATCTGACTCCAAGGAGGTGGCAGAGAGGCCCTTGTCCTCTGCTGGGGTAGTGTGGGGCTGTAGCTGAGCCCCAGCTTAAGGTTTGACTAGGCACTCTCAGGTGCCCTTGAACCCCCAGCCTCCCTCATGCTGGGCAGGCTCCACTACCAAGCCACATTCCCAGACCAACAACCCTTGCATCTCTTGTTGATTGTTCAGTAAAATCACTAATACAGTTTGCATCAGATAACAAAACCTAACTCCAGTCCTCCAGGAGACTGGAACTAGGTGAAGGCCTAGGGAACTGCTGAGTAGACCCTCAAATGTTTTGAGGAGGGGCTGGGAAGGTGGCTCAGTGGTAGAGTGCTTGCCTTGCATGCATGAGGCCCTGGGTTCGATTCCTCAGCACCACATAAACAAAAAGAAAAAATTGCTGTGGCACTGTGGCTCAAGTGGTAGAGCACTGGCCTTGAGCTGAAGAGCTGAGGGACAGCACTCAGGCCCAGAGTTCAAGCCCCACGACCGGACCCCCCCCCAAAAAAAAATGTTGTGAGGATGTATATTTCCACTCAAGAAATCTGGGAAGGATGAAGTGGCAGTTATCTCTAACCTCAAGAGATGTTTAGGGCACACTGGGAGTGGTGGTGCACACCTGTAAGACCAGCACCCAGGAGGCAAAGGCTTGTTAGATCCTGTCTTAAGTAATAACAAAGTGCTGGGCACAGGTGGCTCTTGCTGTCATCCTAACTACTCAGCCCGAGAGCTGAAGATCAGGGCTGTGGTGGGAAACTCTGTGAGACTATTACCAATAAACTACCAAAAAGCTGGAAGTGGAGCTGTGCCTCAAATGGTAGAGTGCCAGCATTTAGAGTAAAAGCAAGGGGCAGCACCCAGACCTTCAGTTCAAGCCCCAGAATTGGCATAATCACACACACACAAGAAGATACACAGGACCCAACACCTAGATAGACCGCTGAAAGGCAAACAAAACACCAGGGGAGAACCGCAATTAATATCTAAGAAACAGAATGCCTGCTAGGGGACCACGGGAAGAACCCCTCTGGGGGAAGCCCCACTTAGGGACAGGAAGACCCAGGGGCTTTCGAGCAGAAAAGTGCCAGAAGAAAGTGGTAGGAAGAATAGACTGGGGGAAACTTGAGTCCATCTCGCCCCCCCCCAAAGCGAGGCGACTTCCGTGCTGCCAGGGCTGACCTGGGGCTTCAGGGAGGGCAGGGCAAAGGCGCTGATGCAGGCCGTGTGTGTGTGTGTCGGGGATTGAACACCCAGGGTTTTTGGAAGTTTGAGATACAGTCTCACGGACTTTCCAGCCCTGATGCTCAGATCGCGGCCTCCTGAGAAGCTGGGATTACAGGGCGAGCCGCGGCAGCCGGGCCACAGTCCGGGCACCTGGCCGCGCCCTGCCCCGGTCCCACCATCTCCGCACGCGGAGACCTAGGCTCTCCCTGGCCAAGGCAACTGCCCTCGACCTTCCGGCCGTGCCCTAGCAGGGGAGAAAGCGGCCCCACCCACCCCCGCCCGGCTCGGCGAGGGAAGCGATCCCCCAGAAGCCGCCTGCGCGGCCGCCGCGGCCCCTCCCAGAACGGACGACACCTGCGCCCGGCGGACCCGATTCTGACCCCAGGCTCGGAAATCCCGCGAGGGGCGAGACTGGGAACGCGTCTCCCGTGGCTCCGCCCGGGGCGTGGCCAGGAGGCAGGCTTTGGAGGCGAGGAGTTGCACGGTAATACGCGGTGACGTAACTGCTTGGGGGCGTGGCCACGGGAGGAGCCGGATTCGGTTTAGCGATTACGTGACTGAGAGCGCAGGCTCGAGTGGGAGGTGAAGGGGCGTGGACATGCTTGTTTGTGGGCGTGGCTCCAGGGAGAGCACTGCAGGACGTCCGCCGCGTGGGACGTGCTGTCTGAGGATCGGCATGCTCCGCCGCGCCGGCGCCTGGAGGGTCCTTCGTGGGGCGTTCGGCTCTCAGGTTCCCAGCGTCTCCAGAGCTCTGATCGCGCACAGCAGCGGCGGCCGCGGGGACGCTGAGCCGAGGTCAGTCGAGGGCGCGGAGACCGCAGTTCTGCGCCGCTCCTCCCCCGCTCCACGCGCGGGTCCCCGCCCCGCCCCGCCCTGGCCGCGCCCCCCGGGCCGCCCCTTCCCCGCCGCCGACCCTCTCCCTGTCTCCCCCGCCCGCCAGGCCGCTGCCGCTGTCCTACAAACTTCTTGATGGGGAGGCGACCCTCCCGGCCGTCGTCTTCCTGCACGGGCTCTTTGGCAGCAAGACCAACTTCTCCTCCATCGCTAAGGCGGTGGCCGGGCAGACGGGCCGCCGGGTGAGCTTCGGATGGCCGGCCGGGCGGGGCCTGGGAGGAGCCTACATTTGACCTCGCTTCTGGGCTGCTGCTGGCCTACCCACGCGGGTTTTAGCCAAAAGTGACACAGAAATCAAAGAAGCTGCCGGATCCGGTGGCTCATGCCTATACTCGTAGCTACTCAGGAGGCTGAGATCTGAGGATCGTGCTTCGAAACCAGTCCGGGCAGGAAAGTCCATGAGACTCTTATCTCCAATTAACCACCAGAAAAGCAGAAGTGGTGCCGTGGCTCAAGTGGTAGAGTGCTTGCCTTGAGCTGAAGAGCTCAGGGACAACGCCTAGGTCCACAGTTCAAGCCCCACGACCGAAAAAAAAAAATCAAAGAAGCCATTCCAAGGATGGAGAGAACCCACGCGGAGCTGGCTCTGCTTGGACCGATGTTCATGTCCCCTCTTGTGTGCTAGTGTGCGGGTACTGGGGCTTGAACTCAGGGTCTGAGCACTGTCTCTTAGCTTCTTTCAGTTTAGGCTGGTGCTCAACCACTTCTGGCTTTTTGCTGGTTAATTGGAGAGAAGAGTCTCACCGACTTTGCTGTCCCACATAGGCTTTGAACCTTGATCCTCAGATCTCAGCCTCCTGAGTAGCTAGGATTATAGATGTGAGCCACGAGGGGGGGGGCACTCAGCTGTTTAGTCCATTCATATTAGACCTCTCCACTGCTTTTCCACAACGAGCTAGCCTCCACTCACACCCTCACTATAAAGGGTCTGCTCCTGGTTGCTCACTCGGGATGACAGGAAGCTCACCACTCCTTATGGCAGCAACCCATTGACCTTATCCTACTGTTGGAAACTCTGGGTGTGGCTTTCGTGGCTGCCATCTAGCCAGCCCAGATATAGTCAGTCTTTTTTTTTGTTGTTGGTTGGTTGTGGGGCTTGAACTCTGGGCTTGGGCGCTGTCCCTCTGCTCTTCAGCTCAAGCCGAGCGCTCTACCACTTGAATCACAGTGCCACTTCTGGCTTTTTCTATTTATGTGGTGCTGAGGAATCGAACCCAGGGCCTCATGCATGCAAGGCAAGCGCTCTACCACTGAGCCACCTTCCCAGCTCCTGTAGTCAGTCTTTTGTGGAAGAGTGGCCTGCTTTATGTGGGGCTCCTTGATGTGGCCCCCACACCTTCCTCAGCACCTGTCCCCAGCTTTGTCTCTGCAGTCTTCATGGCTCAGGCAGGATTCTCTCCTGGGTACTTTTGACTAATGCTTAGAGTAGCACTACCCCTTCTCACTTCCTAGGTGCTGACTGTAGACGCTCGGAACCATGGTGACAGCCCCCACAGTCCCGATGTCAGCTATGAGGCCATGAGCCAGGACCTGCAGGACCTGCTGCCCCAGCTGGGCCTGGTCCCTAGCATCCTCATTGGCCACAGCATGGGAGGAAAGACTGCCATGCTGATGGCACTACAGAGGGTGAGCCTGCCCTCTGTGGGACTTGCCCAGCCAGTGTAGAAATGAGGTGCCCAGCAGGAGCACTGGGACTCATGGCCAAGTTCAGGTTCTGGAAACCTAAGGGCTTGCAGCATGACTGGGGGGGGGGGGGGTAGACCCAGCGTCTTTCTAAGAAACACACTGTACCTGCCCTGAGCCACCCCAGCCCTCTTCTCCCCCACAGCCAGACCTGGTAGAACGTCTGATAGCTGTGGACATCAGCCCTGCACCCACTACATCTGTCTCCGATTTCAAAGCCTACATGACAGCCATGAAGGCCATCACCATCCCACAGAAGGTGCCCCGCTCCCACGGCCGCAAACTGGCAGATGAGCAGCTCAGGCCCATAGTACAGGTGACATGCCCCAGCCCCCCATGCTTCCTGGGAGCAGTGTTGGGAAGAGAGGCAGCCCCTCCACACCCAGGGCTCACAGCGAACGCCCCGTAACTGCCAGGCCCCCACAGGACACGGCAGTCCGGCAGTTCCTGCTCACTAACCTGGTGGAGGTGGACGGGCACTTCTCATGGAGGGTGAACCTGGATGCCCTGGCCCAGCACTTGGACCAGATCATGGCCTTCCCTCCACAACAGCAGTCCTACCCTGGCCCAGCCCTCTTCCTCCTTGGTGGGAACTCCCAGTTTGTACAGTAAGCCAGCCCTGGTGTGGGAGGGAGGCGTTCACTCAGTCTCCTACCTGAGGAATGGGCCTGAAGCACTCCGTGGCTTCCCTCCCCACCTGGCCTCTGTTTGTCTCCTCTTCCTGTGGCCCCTCTGCGGTGGACAGGCCCAGCCACCACCCTGAGATTTGGCGGCTCTTCCCTCGGGCCCAGATGCAGATGGTGCCTAATGCAGGCCACTGGGTTCACGCCGACCGCCCGCAGGACTTCATGGCTGCCGTCCGGAGCTTCTTGGCCTAAGATGGAGACCCCAGGCTTCACATCCACGCGGCTGGGCCCCGCTTCTACGTATGACTCAGGCAAGGCACTGAGCATGTATGAGGGTGCAGAGGCAGGGGGATGCCAGCTTTAATGAATAAAGATAGTGTTCCCCATGTCTGGCCCTCATTTCTCACCACCAGTGCCTCCGCCAACCAGAGGGGAACAGGGCCCCCGGGCTCCTGGCCATGCTGGCAGCGCGGGGGTCCCCAAGGGCTCGCCTGAACTCTCCATGCAGCTGACTCTGGACCCGCTGTCTCACCAGTTGCCGCATATCCTCCTGGGGGCAGAGAGCAGGTTCAGGGCCATCCCCAGCCATCTTCCGTGCCCCCCAGGCCCGGCAGGCATCCTCACCCTACCTCCCAGGCCTCCACCTCCTGCCTCAGTCGCAGTTTCTCTGCCAGGACCTCCAGCAGCTGGGCCTCCACCTCCCTTAGCCTGGCTTTGCATGTGTCCAGCTCAGCCTCCACTGCCTGCTTCCTGCAGGGGACAGGAGCAGCAGCCTGAGGCTCAGGGCCCTGGCCTTAGTTGACAAAGTAGGTAGTTTGGTGGCTTCTCTTCAGCAGGATAGGCCCTGCAGTGGAGCCCCAACCTCCTCACCCAGCCCTCCCTATCCCAGCCTCCTCCTCACTTGGCAATGGCTTCATCCCGCTCCCGGAGGGCCTGGTCCAGGGAGGGCCCAATCTGGATGTCCCCCAGCACGACCGCCGCTTGGGATTCCAGGCCCTGCTGGAGTGTGGCATGGGAGGGGTTTTGTTGGTCTGGGCTTGCTGGGAGAGATAACCCAGCCCTGGTGGGCTCTGCCACCTGGGCTAGGACGGTAGGGGAAGAGGCTGAGGCCTTCCATGTCTTCCAGTGCCAGTCCTGGAGGCCTTGGGAATGCTGAAGACAGCAGGGCGACTCAGCCATACTGAAAGATACTGGACTGGCCAAGGCCTAACTTAAAGACCAGCAGTGTGGGCAGGGCCTCTGATCCCCCCCAAAGAGGGAGGGGTCCTCACGCAGCCCTCGGGGAAGGACAAGGTTAGTGGGTTTTGAACACTTACCCTGCAGGCCCTGGACAGAGACAAAGACAGAGACGGACGCCTGGTGACAACTCTGGCCAGTGGGGTGGGGCAAGTGAAGGACGAGGCCCTTTGCCCCGTTCCAGGTGGGGCACGCCTGGGCAGGCTCCACCCTGTGATGGCCAGCTGGGGACTAGGAGCAAGCTGCCCTTCCCTGCCTGTCCCTGCCCCGGCTTGCTGACTTCTGCCATAGGGGGCACTCCACAGGTCACTTGTGACGCCAGGGGATGGCCAGGATGAGGCCAGGCAGGTCCAGGGCTGAGACAGTCACAGCCCCCAGCCTGAAGGGCTGGCTTTGTAAACCACGCATGCGTCATTCACACATAAAATGAACCTCAGCTATCCAGAGTGGGAAAAAGCTTTTTTCCTGACAGATTTCTCCTGACATAATTTTTTTTTTCCTTTTTCTTTTTTTGGTCATGGGGCTTGAACTCAGCTTGGGTGCTGTCCCTCAGCTCTTCAGTGCAAGGTGAGCGTTCTACCACTTGAGCCACAGTGCCACTTCCGGTTTTTCTGGTGGGTTTTGGAGATAAGAGTCTCACAGCCTTTCCTGCCCTGGCTGGCTTTGAACCATGATCCTCAGATCTCAGCCTCCTGAGTAACTAGGATTACAGGTGTGAACCACAGGTGCCTGGCTTTCCTTTTTTAGCCAGTTACTTGAGCTTGAATTTGGAGCATGGGCATCGTCCCTGACATTCTGTCTTTTGAGTTCTACTTCAAGCTTTTTTGGTGATTAATTTTAGTTAAGACTCTCATGGACTTTCCTGCCCAGGCTGGTTTCAAACTGAAAACTTCAGATCTCAACCTGAGTAGGACTTCAGATGTGAGCCATTGGTACCTGTCTCCTTCCTTAAAAAAAAAAAAAATGTGTGTGTGTGTGTGTGGTCTGCGCAGGGACACCTCCTTAGCTTTTGGCTAAGTTTCCGCCCAGTATCTGTTACCTAGGTAACTGGCAGACCTGGAAGCAGAAGCAGGCACCTTCCCTTCCTGCTAGGTCACATCCTGGGCCACCTCTGGTCACATTCCTCCCATCTGACCTGAGGAGGGTCCCAGACCCTGAGGTAACATCTGGATCCAGTGTGGCCACACCTCTTCCTGTTCCTGGCCTACATAAGTCCTGGCCAAGGGGTGGGTACCCTTTCCTTTTCAGCCATGTCTCTCCAGCATGCACGGCTGCGGCAACAATTCGGTAAATAAACTTATGCCTGAATAGCATGTGTTCTCTTCATTGGCTAATGAAACCTACCTATTTAATATACCTTACATAATACTTACATATATATATATATACACACACACACATATATTATGCATAATGCAAACATACACACTATTTTTGTAGAAAGGAGTTGCCATTCAACAAGTTTATGAATACAGTGCATCTTGATGTTCCCCCTTTCATCATCATTATTCCTCATCCTTTCCCAACCCTTCCTTTCCTCCTGGTCCCTTTAAAGACAATGTTTCATTATGTAGCCCAGGCAGGCTTAAAAGTTTCCCCTCTTTGGCTTCCTGTGTGTAGCCTTTCCATGTGAATTTAAGCCACATCGATAGGAATATGTATCGCTTAAGATTAAATATTGGAGGAGGGAGAGATGAGACAATGAGGCTTTTTTTTGTTGTTGTTTTTGTTTTTGGTCCGGTTGTGGGGCCTGAACTCTGGGCCTGAGCGCTGTCCCTCAGCTCTTCAGCTCAAGGCTAGTGCCCTACCACTTGAGCCACAGCGCCACTTCCGGCTTTTTACTTTTTGCTTATGTGGTGCTGAGGAATGGAACCCAGGGCCTCAGGCATGCAAGGCAAGCGCTCTACCACTGAGCCAACTTCCCAGCCCCGGCTTTTTTTTTTTTTTTGGCATCATGTTCACTTAGGTTGTAGTGGTACATGCCTTTAATTTCAGTACTCAGGAGGCTGAGGCAGGAAGATCTCAAATTGAAGGGCAGTCTGGCCTACATCCTGAAATGTGATCTCAAAATACTTTTTTTTTTTTTTGGTCGGCCGTGGGGCTTGAACTCTGGGCCTGGGCGCTGTCCTTCAGCTCTTGAGCTCAAGGCGAGCGCTCTACCACTTGAGCTACAGCGCCACTTCCTCAAAATACTTTTAAAGGCTTCCTTCACTCCCAGTGTTTGTTTTTGTTTTCCTTTTGCCAGTTTTGGGGTTTGAAAGCACAAGTACCTTGTGCTTTCTCTTGGTTTGCTTGCTTATTGTTGGTGTCCTACCACTTGAGTCATGGCTCAAGCCATGCTTTTAGCTGGTTAATTGGAGATAAGAGTCTCACAGACTTTCCTGCCTGGGCTGGCTTAGTACAGTGATCCTTGGATCTCAACCCCATGAATAGCTGGGATTACAGGTGTGAGCCAGCCAACAGTAAGCACTCAGTTCATTTAGGTGGGTTTTTTTTTTTTTTGTCGTGGGGTCTGAACTCTGGGCCTGGGCACTGTCCCTCAGCTCTTCAGTTCAAGGCTAGTGCTCTGTCACGTGAGCCACATCACCACTTCTGGCTTTTTCTGCTTATGTGGTGCTGAGGAATTGAACCCAGGGCCTCATGCATGCAAGGAAAGCACTCTACCACTTAGCCACCTTCCCAGCCCAGTTCATTTACTTATAATAGGTGGACACATGGTTTTCTGTTTTACTCACTGGGTTTTAATGCATCCCTATTGTTTATTTTGGTACTCAGAATGCGCCAGATTTGGCCAGTGGGTATCCCTGGCCAGCTTCTTGGTCTGGCACCTCCCATCATTCTTTGGGTGCTTGGCTTTCTCTCTAGCTTAGTAAGATATCCCAGGCTGGTCTTGTTTTGCTCTGACCTAGTGTGGAGGTAGCCATTTCTTCAAGGACATCCAGTTCTTTTTGGCAGGAAGTAAGCTGCAGTCAGCCCTCTGCACTTGGGAATCCCAGTATGGGTTCTCCTTAACTTAGGTGTGTCCTAAGTCCTGCATGACTGACTTGTCATCCCACCCACGTGCTATTCTTTCTCTGAGGCCAGACTGCCAGTGGGCTGCCAGATGTTTCCAGGAATTTTAGACTTTTTGCACATTCTACAGTTACTTAGCATTTGCCACATTCTAGGCATGCATGCAGGGTCCTGACAAAATAGATGAGGTACTCTGGCCTTAAACAGTTTTACATTCTATTAGGAAAAAGACTAGAGAAATAAGGAGCCAGGTGTGGCAGTACCTGCCTGTAATCCCATTTCTCAGGAGATTGGGGCAAGAGAACTGGAAGTTTGAGGTCAGATTGAACTATATAGAATCTATCTGATAGATAGATAGAGAGAGAGAAGTCTGTTGCTTGTGGCTCATACCTGTAAGCCTAGTTACTCAGGAGCCTGAAATCTAGGGGACTGCAATTCCAGGCCAGCCAAAGCAGAGAAGTCCATGAGACTGCATCTCCAATGTAAGCAGCAAAGCCAGCTGGAGGAGTGACTCAAATGATAGAGCACGAACCATGAGCAAGAGAGCCCCTGAGTATAAAACCCAGTACTGAGCCCCCACCAAAAAAAAGTTTTCTGGTAAAAGTAAGGATGTTGGGGGGGGGGCACTAGGGATGATGACCCAAGGGCATGGCAGAGATGCTGGGGTAGAAAGGTGAAGGATTTGAGTAAAACATCAGCCACCAGTCTGGAAAAAAACATCGTTTCAACATAACATTGTCCTTTAATGAATGTGATTTTAAATATTTAAAATTTCAATACTTTCACTACCGTAAGTGCAGAGTCAATTCCTCATCTCTGAGGGGAGAGTGCTGTCCATTGGACAGGGCTAATCCTAGTGATCACAATAGCCAGGAATCAGTGGTCACCTGTAATCCCAGCTCCTCAAGAGACAGGCAGAGGGATCCACGAGACCCTCAGCTCCAATTAACCAGCAAAATGCCAGAAGTGGGCCGTGGCTCCAGTGGTACAGCGACAGCCTGGAGCGAAAAAAGCCACGCCAGAGTGCAGAACCCGGGGTTCAAGCTCCAGCACAAGCAGAAAGCCCCAGCTGGGCCCGGCAGGGCTGGGCCTGGCCTGCGTCCCGCTCCTCCGTTCAACGGGGCTAATTAAAAGCCTCCCCCGAGAGGCCTGGGACACCTGCGGTTATGCACAGCCCAGCCATCCGCAGGGCAGGGCCAGAGTTCGCGCGAGAAGAGGAAAAGGGACTTCAGCGCCGGAAGCGCGCGCATGCGCACGCCGCCCGGAGCCCGGGTCCGCCGCCCCATCCCATAGCGCGGACCCCGCACACCCTCCTCTTCCCCCTGCTCTAACACCCTCATAGCCCCTGCAGGTCCCACACCGTCTAGTCCCGTTCCCGCCAGCGGGAGCACTTGGAGCGGGAGGTGATGTCATCCTAGCCTCCGCGCAGGTGCGGGGCGGTACCGGCCGCGGCCGGCAGGTGGCAGCAGCGCCTAGTGCCTGGGACCCGCGGAGCCGCCCAGTTGCTCAGTGCAGAGCCTTGGAGGCCCACTGCACCTGCTGGCCACGTCCGCTGGGCCCCAAGCCCCGCCGGAAGTCGTGTCCGGAGAGGCGAGGCAGGGCCTGGCAGAGAACGACAGGGAAAGCCAGGTTGAAATGCTGCCCTGAACAAGTAGGAGAAACCAATGCCTTTAACAAGCAGCCACCAGACTTCAAAGAGCGATTATCCATCAGCTGTCTAGATCAAAGAATGGATGGGTATGCCTGTAATCCCTGCACTCGCGAAGCTGAGGCAAGAGGACCGCAAGTTTGAGACCAGCCTGGATTACATAATGAGAGTCTGTCTCCAAAAATAAAAAAAGACTAAATTAAACAAGTAAAAAGAATAGGGGTGAAACCAGGCATTGGTGGCTTAAACCTGTAATCTAGCTACTCAGTTATGGGCCAGCTTGGGCAGACAGGTGTATGAAACTCCATCTCCAAAGTAACCAGAAAAAAGCTGAGCTGGAGGCAAAGCTCTTGGGGTAGAGCATCAGCTTAGCAATTTCCACTCCTACCATACTACTCCCAAGTTCCCAGCTGGCACCCCACAGAAACTGCACACACCATCTGGGGGCTCCCCTGGGTGTTGATGAAAGGGCCTCAGATGCTACTCAGTCCAGGCTGACCCCCCACCTGCTCCCCCCAACCTGATTTTACTGAAGGACACCCAAACAGCAGCGAAGGGATCAGTCCTATCTTATTTACATGGCTAATGCCAGAACCTTGCTCTAGCTCACAATACTGGTGTACTTTAAGCTGGGTATCGTAGCACATGCCTGTAATCTCAGCACTAGAAGGCAGAAGCAGGAGGATCAAGAGTTCAAGGCCAGCTGAGAATGTGGCCTAGTGGTAGAGTGCTTGCCTAGCATGCAGGAAGCCCTGGGTTCGATTTCTCAGTACCACATACACAGAAAAGACCAGAAGTGGCACCATGGCTAAAGTGGTAAAGTGTTAGCCTCAAGCAAAAGAAGCCCAGGGACAGTGCCCAGTCCCTGAGTTCAAGCCCCAGGATTGGCAAAAAGAATAAAAGTTCAAGGTCAGCTTAAGCTACATTGTGAGGCCCTGACTCAAAACACAAAATGCAAACAAAAAGGCTACTGGCATAACTCAAGTAGTGGAGCTCCTGCCAAGCAAGAAGGAGGCCCTGGGTCCTAGGATTGAAGAAAAAAAAAAAACAGAAAGGAGGAAGGAGAGAATAAATTGGTATATTTTTGTTTATTTTATTTTATTTTTGTGTTGGTCCTGGGGCTTGGATTCAGGGTCAAGGCTGCTCAAGGCTGGTGCTCTGCCACTGGAACCT
Source organism: Dipodomys spectabilis (assembly GCF_019054845.1). Taxonomy (NCBI): domain Eukaryota; kingdom Metazoa; phylum Chordata; class Mammalia; order Rodentia; family Heteromyidae; genus Dipodomys; species Dipodomys spectabilis. Next base: position 4,875,926 of record NW_024870789.1, read on the forward strand.
CAGCTTCACTTTTGAATATTTGGTGGTTCGAGTCTCATGGACTTTCTTGCCCAGATTGGCTTCAAACCATGATCTCAGCCTCATGAGTAGCTAGGATTGGATTACAGTTGTGATCCATAGTGCCGGCTACAACTAACATATTCTTTTCATAATGGAAATAAGCCCCAGACACAATGCCTTTCCCCCTCTCCAGCCCTGCCTTTGTTCCTGTGCTCACAGGTCCCTCCTGGACACCAGAGCAGATTTTCAGCTGCCCTGTCACCCTGAGGCTGCCTACTGGGAACCCTCTTTGTTCCTGTGCCTCCAGCCTGGACCTCCCCCCAGAATTCCAGACTCCTAGGGGTCTACGTGCCTCCCCTTGGGCTGTCAATTTTTCTTTTTTTCTTTGTTCGTTGTGGAGCTTGAACTCTGGACCTGGGCGCTGTCCCTGAGCTCTTCAGCTCAAGGTGAAAGTGAGCCACAGCACCACTTCTGGTTTTCTGGTGGTTCACTGGAGATAAGAGTCCCACAGACTTTCCTGCCCAATCTGGCTTGGAATTACAATCCTCAGATCTCAGCCTCCCGAATAGCTAGGATTTCAAGCATGATCCACCGGTGCCCGGCTTCAATGTTTGATTAAATGGCAGGCCTTGTTGAGAACCACCTGACAAGTCTGAAGCCCCTATTCCCGCTGCACTGAGCCCACAGCTGCTCCACCTCCCACCTCCCCCACTTCTGGTCAGAAGCCTTGCTCCGACCCAATGCCCTTCACACCAGTAGTCCCAAATACTCAGGAGGCTGAGCTTTGAGGATCATGGTTCAAAGCCAGTCTGGGAAGGAAAGTCTGTGAGACTCTCATCTCCAATTAACTGCCAAAAATAGCTGGAAGTAGAGCTGTGGCTCAAGTGGTAAAGCATTTGCTTCTTTTTCTCTTTTGTTTTTGTTGGTTATAGGGCTTGAACTCAGGGCCTGGTCTGTCCCTGAGCACTTTTTCCTCATACTTGCATCCTCTCTGTCTTCTCCCTACTATATGGGGTTCCCCGGAATACAGAATGGGCCCGATGCCTGCTTTGCCAAGCCATGTGTGTCCTGGCCACAGGCTTCCCCTGAACACAGGAAATTCCCCTTGACCCCAGGAAAGTCCCCCTCCCTATGGCACCCTCTCATGTGCCAAGTGAGTGGCAGCTGGTGGACAGCTGGGAGGGGTGTGGCTGCCTGGTTGCTAAGCCAGACACATCCCAGTGTCTCGAGCCAGATTCTTCATGGAAGGCTGGACCAGCATCCCCAGCCTGCCTGCCAGCCAGCTAACCTAAGCTGGAAGTCTGGGACATGTGCCAGGCCCAGACATGCTGGACAGCAGGAGGCTGGACTGGATCCAGAGCAATGCTGGAAGGGGTTGGGGGGGGGGCCAGGAAGGTGGCTCAGTGGTAGAATGCTTGCCTAGCATGTGTGAAGTCCTGGGTTCGAGTCCTCAGTTTCACATACACAGAAAAACCAGAAGTGGTGCTGTGGCTCAAGTGGTAGAGTGTTAGCTTTGAGGAAAAGAAGCTCAGGGACAGTGCCCAGGCCCTGAGTTCAAGCCCCAGGACCAGCCAAAAAAGAAAGGAAGGAAGGAAGGAAGGAGAGAGAGAGAGAGAGAGAGCGCTAGGAAGAGGGAGGGTTGGGAGGGTGTGGGGGTGGCCATGCTTGCACCTAGATGTCGGCAGGGAGCCTGAGAGGGTCATCACCCCATTACCCCCGTGGGTCTTTGCATTGAGCCATGAAGGAGCCAGAGCCCAGATTGAGCTCAATCTGACCTAAAGATGGTTGGGGAGGGCCACAGAGAGAGAGGTGCAACCTGTATCCTCACTTCCTGCAAACTGCTGGGCCTCATGAGCAGAAAAGAGGTAGCCCCAGCCTCCCACCCTGGAAAAGAGGGGACCAGAGCCTGCATCCTGATGAGGGTGGGAGAAGAGGGAAGGGCAAGGAGGAACTCTCTGAATGAGTGCGGGTGGAGAGGGGTGGGGCGTGTGTAGGTGCAAGTGCACCAGTCCTGGGGCTTTTACTCAGGGCTCAGGGCCTAGGCACTGTCTCTGAGCTCTCTACCACTTTGAGCCACAGCTCCACTTCCAGCTTTTTGATAGTTCAGTGCAGATAAAAGTCTCATGGATTTCCTGCATGGACTGGCTTCAAACCCAGATCCTCAGATCTCACCACTGAGTAGCTGGTACTACAGGTGTGAAGGCTTGGATGGGGAAATTTTGTTTTTATTTTGCCTGTCCTGGGGCTTGAACTCGGACTAGATGCTGTCCCTGAGCTCTTTTGCTCAAGCCTAGTGCTCTACCTCTTTGGGCCACAGCACCACTTCCGGTTTTCTGGGGGTTAATTGGAGATAAGAAGCCTCATTGATTTTCCTGCCCAGCTGGCTTCGAACTGCGATGATCGGATCTCAGCCTCCTGGGTAGCTTGAATGAGACATGAGCCACAGCACCCAGCTTGGATGAGATTTTGGGGATTTTGACCTGGGAGTAGGGTTCCCTCCTCCAGCAGCAATTCCAGGGGATGAGAACCCAGGCCCAGACCAGGACGCTGAAGGAAGGATGCTGTGGTCGGACAGGGGAGGGGCAGACCCCCGGCTGGGTCCACACCGGGAGACGCTATGCAGGCACGGTGGAGGGCGTCTCCCACCAGGGCTCCAACCCCGCCAGGAGATTTAGCAGTTTAGTATGGAGTGCAGGGCGAGCAGGCGAGGCTTACCGAGGTGAGGCGTGGTCTTACAGGCGTGGGTAGGACCAGGGCTCGAAGGGGTAAGGCCTTGGGTCACGGGCGTGGTCTGGAGGGACAGTGGGCGAGTCTTGTTGCGTAGAGGCGGGGAGGGATTGAAGGCGTAGTCTTTGTGGGGCCTGGGTGGGGCCTAGCGCGGCCTGGGTGGGGCTTTGGGCGTGGCCTTATGGGCTACGGGCGTGGCCAGGGTGTTGACAGATGGGTGGAGCTGTGGGCGTGGCAGTGCGATTGTGGGTGGGACTGTGGGCGTGGTCCTGGGAGGGCGGGGCCGGCTGGGGCCGGGCCGGGGTCCCGGGGGCTGGGGCGGGGCCGGGCGGGCGCTGCGCAGTCGCGGGGCGGCCGTCGCGCATGCGGGACTTGGTCGCTGCAGCCGGTGCCGCCGCTGCTCGGGGAGCATGAAGGACCGAACCCAGGAACTCCGCACGGTGAGTGCGCCCCGCGGGGACGCCGTCACCTGTGCCTGGGCGCTGGACAACCTTGGCCCCTCTCCCGCGGTCCCCGAGGCGCGGCCCAGCGTCCCCGACCGGGACGCAGAGAGCTGGGAGAGCCGCGGGACCCTGACCTCCCCTCGGGTCCCGCCCCTTGGACTCCTTTGGGGTCCCCGACTAGCGCGAGCTCGGCCGCGGGGGCCCGCGTGGGTTGGCGGCCGGAGCCTGCGGTGCTGGAGAAACTTTCCAGGACCTCGCGGTTTCGGGGGCATCGGAGGGCTGGGGTGGGGGGTTTCGGGGGCGGGACGGGAGCCACCTCCCCGCCCGAGGGGCAGGTCTGGTCTCCGGTCCCCCATTGTCCCACGTCCCCCTGGATGTGGACAGCGGGAGCGGGCCGGGCGCCACCTGCCAGGAGCCCCGCCGCGGGGTGCCTGGCGGATGCCCGGGTTCGGGGCGCCCTCCCGGGCGGGAGCCGCCTCGTCCGCGTCACCTGTGGCTCGCGTCCTGCTGGCCCGGTCCTCGGCGCGCCCGGGTGTGGGGGTGGGCGCACACCTGTCCGGCCCCTGGCTCACTTTCGGGCTCCAGGGTGACGTTTGCAAACCTTTCCTGGGTCCCCTGGTCTGACGGCAGCGAGAGGCATTTATTTTTCCACCTGTGTCTCCCAGGGCCTTCGGGGTGTGGCTCCTGGGGCGCGGCTAGCGGGGTGCGTGGAGGTTCTGAGTCCCAGCTCCAGGTCTCCCAGTCCTGACGGAGACCCCAGCTGCCCCGCCTCCTGCACGGGTCCCCCTTGCCGCCCTCCCCACCCCCCGCCTTTAGGGATGGGAGGAGGTGGGGGGGGGGATGACAGAAAGGAAGCCGGCACGTGGGATCAGGCCCTGCTCACTGATCCCGTGGAGCCCCAGGCTTAGCAGCTCCTCACTTAGAGCCAGACCCCTTGCCCCTCTTGCATGGGAACTTACTTCTGACCCCATAGCTTGTGATCTCTGACCAGATGCTCCCCAAATTTGTGCCTGCCTCTTCTCCTGAGGTGGGGGAAGGCCCCGTTTTCTGCTTCCATCTCACCCCGTTCTGCGCCTGCCAGCCCCCACCTGCCTTCAGACCTGTGTTTACTCCTGGCCCAGTGCCCAGCCCCAGGGTAAACCCCACAGGTTTCAGAGGAAGACGATGGTCCCTCCTGGTCTCTAAACACCCCCACTGGCGATGCTGCTTCTCTCAGGTGTCCTGCTGTCCTAGCAGAACATGGCCGGGCAATTACCTATGTTGAGATGTCTCATGGGTACCAGTGGAAACCCAGAGATTGGGGGATACAGTCCTTCCCCCCTCCATCTTCCAGTAGCTCCTGGCTTGCCGGTCTTCATCCCCTCTGTGGGTGGGGAAACTGAGGCACTGAGAATCAGCACCTGGCTTGGCAGATGAAGGGATAGGGTGCAGGGGCTCAGCATGGCCTCTGAAGGTGGTCAGAACTGAGGGTTCCCCCAGAAGAGCTTGAGTTGTGAGGTACTTGTGAACCCAGAACTTTGCCCTTCCCTCTCTGCTTGGTGACTCCCTTCCACAGGAATGCCTAGCTTTGCCTTTTTTTTATTTTATTTTATTTTATTTTTTTGTCGGTCGTGGGGGCTGAACTCTGGGCCTGGGTGCTGTCCCTTAGCTCTTAGCTCAAGGCTAGTGCTCTACCACTTGAGCCACAGTGCCACTTCCAGCTTTTTCTGCATATGTGGTGCTGAGGAATCGAACCTAGGGCCTCAGGCATGCAAGGCAAGTGCTCTACCACTGAGCCACCTTCCCAGTCCAACCCCCCTCCCCTCCCCCCGCTTTTTTTTATATATAGTGAGATAGTGTCTTGCTCTCTAGTTTGTGCTGGCCTTGAACTCAGGATCCTCAGGATCTTTCTGTTTCAGTTTCCCAAGTGCTGGTGTTACAGATCAGGCTCTGGTTTTGCTCCTTTTGTATGTGCCCTATGCACCCAGAGCGTGCAGAGCTCCTGCACCACTAGAACTGCTCCTCAGATGAGGCCTTCTAGCAGATTCTATTTTCTGGCAGGAGCCCACACTGGCTTGGGGGAGGGAGGGAAGAGAGTGAATCTTGAGGTGTTGTCCTTCCTAGAGCTCCCTTTCCCTTTGGGCCTGGGGTTTCCATCTGTGAAGCAGGAGGAAAACCTAGATTTCAGATTCTCAAAGGCTTCTGATTTTCTTACTCCGCATTTGGAGGGGACCTTGAACCCCAGGAGCCTACCCTTACCCCCTTGAAGGGAGAGAGGCTAGGGCTGGCCAGGGTGACCATAGACAGTTCAGGCCAGCAGCTGTGCCCTGCTCCCATTCTTCCTTCCTCCCCCCCCCCTCCCTTCCTCTTCTCCTCCCCCACCCACCGCTGCCAGATTTGGAAGGAAGGAAAGGAGCTTATTTATAAAAGTCACACTTGGGAAGGAGCTGCTGTTTCCTCAGCTCTGCAGCCCTAGCCCAGCCCTCCCACATGCACCTCTCATGGGGCCCATTTCCCTCTCAGCAGAGGGGCAGTGCACAGCTCCTTGTGGCCTGTGTGGGTCCCTCATCAGTATTCAGAGATCGGGTCAGCCCCTCAGGGTGCACATGGGAAATGAGACCCTAGAGGAGTAAAACTGGCTCAAGCCAGCTGAGGATCGCAGTTAAAAGTGGGACCAGGCAGAAAAGTCTGTGGCTCTTCTCCAATTAACCACCAAAAAGGCTGGAAGTGGAGTTGTGGCTCAACTGGTAGAATGCCAGCCTTAGGTGAAAAAGCTAAAGGACAATGTCCAGGCCCTGAGTCCAAGCCCCAATACCAGCTCCAACTCCACCGCCCTCCCCCTACCCCCCCCCCCCCAAAAAAAAAAAAAGAAAAAAGGATGGATCAGCTCAAGCGAAAGCAAATAGCTACCAAGTAAGGCTGGGGGTGCTCACACCCAGCCTCCAGAGTCCCTTGAGGTCTGGCGTAGGCCAAGATCACTGGAAACTGAAGCTCCCTCCCGTGCGCGCCCCTCCCCCCCCTCCCGCCCCAGCCCACCCACCCATCCTCTGTCTCTTGTTCAGTTCCTCTGTTCAGCTCACCTGTGGAGTGGAGCTGATTTTACAGAGAAGGTGAGAACAGGCCCAGAACAGGCCCCCCTTCCCTCCCTCCAGCTCAGGGGTGAGGGTATGTGTGTGTCTTAGACTGAAGGATGGCAACACAATTTTTATCTGGGGTGCTGATGGCCTCATTCTCTGCACTACTGGGATTTGAACTCAGGGCCTCGTACTTGCTAGGCAGGTGCTCTACTATTTGACCTCAGCCCTAACTTCCTGTCTCAGATCACGCAAGCCAAGATCAGAAAGGGCTAGGCTTTATCCAAGGTCACACAGCAGAGCCCAGCCTCTTTCCAGATCTGGGCCTTAGTGAGCTCCCAGGGGCCCTCTGAAGGAGACCCATCCTGGGGGGGAGCAGAGAGCCCAGGATGTGGGGAGGGAACAGAGGTGCCCCGATTTTAGAGCCAGCTTTACTGGGGAGCTGCCTGGCCTCTCCCATACCCTGATTCTACTCCGGGCCTCTCTGCCCAGTGATATTGACTTTGATTAGTCATTAAAAAGAGGAAAGGGAAAAAATAGCCCTGGAGGCAGACAACAGAGCTGGCTGGGCCCAGCTGTGATGAATCCACCCTGCCTGCCGGCTGGCCTGACACCAGGCGGGATGGGCTGGAGGCCACAGGGCCTTAGTGCCTCCTGTAGTGGCCAGACTCGTTACCTGGAAGGCACCCTGGGGTCCAGGACCAAATACAGGATGAACACCAGGGCTGCCCAGCACCACCCAGAGCAGCTGTTTTCTGCCCTGATGGTTCAATCCAGCTATGAGGCCTGAGCTGGGGCTGTTGCCCAGAGGCTGGAAAACCAGACCTAAGCTATCCAGGCGTAGAGAGGGCATTTTATGTGCTGTGCTATGGAGCACAGGGCCTTGGGCTTGCTAGACAAGTGCTTGAACTCAGAGCCTGCTTGCTAGGCAAGCATTTTACCACTTGAGCCATGCTCCAGCTCTTTTTGCTTTAGGTCCCCTGTCCTCCCCCTCCCCCCCTCAGTAATGGGGCTTGAACCCAGCCTGGGCAATGTCCCTCAAGGCTAGGGCTCTACCACTTGAGCCACAGCGCCACTTCCAGTTTTCTGGTGGTTAATTGGAGATAAGAGTCTCACTGTCTTTCCTGCTTATGCTGGCTCTGAACCAAGACCCTCAGATCTCAGCTTCCTGAGTAGCTAGGATTACAGGTGTGAGCCACAAGCACCCGACTTGCTTTAGTTTTTGTTCCCCCCCCCTCTTTTTTTTTTTTTTTTTTTAGACAGGTCTCTTCCCTTTGCTCAATCTGGCCGCAGATTTTAATCCTCCTACCTCTGCCTCCAGGGTGCCTCTTGGGATTACAGGTGTGAGCTATCAAATCTGGCTTGGAGGAGCCACACCAGCCACACCCTTACAAACTCCCACTCAGCCTCCAGAAAGGTCTAGAAGCACGCTTTTTTTTTTTTTTTTTTGGTCCGGTCATGGGGCCTGAACTCTGGGCCTGGGCGCTGTCCCTCAGCTCTTCAGCTCAAGGCTAGCGCTCTACCACTTGAGCCACAGTGCCACTTTCGGCTTTTTTCTTTTTTTGCTTATGTGGTGCTGAGGAATCGAACCCAGGGCCTCAGGCATGCAAGGCAAGCGCTCTACCACTGAGCTACCTTCCCAGCCCCTAGAAGCACGCTTTTTAACTATCACCACCACCCCTCCCCTGGAGCTGGGCCAGGGTTGACAACCGTAGAATGAGAAATGAATACCAGGCTTGAGTGTTGGTAGGACTCAAAGGGATTAAGAATGCTGGTGCCTCTAGGTTTCTAGCTTGGGGTGGGGGAATGGGGCTAGGATAGTGGGGGTTTGGGCTGGAAATTTTGAGGTGATCTGGGGAAAGGTGGAGGCCAGAAGGTATCTCAGTACATCTGTCCAGAGGGCACTGGGGCTTTTGAACCTGTGGCTCCAGCTGCCTCCGCCACATCAGACCTTCCCAGGTTCCTAGCTGCGTTACAGCTCTGTTCTGGAAGATTTCACTTGTTTTTGTTTGGGGGCTGTACCAGGGTTGGAACTCAGGGCCTTGAGCTTGCTTTCTTGGGCTGGTGCTCTACCATTTAAACCACACCCCAGCCCAGCATTTTGCTGGAGTTCTCATGGACTTTTCTGCTAGGCCTGGCCTCAAACCTAGTTCCTCAAGATCTTGTTCTACTGAGTAGATAGGATTACAGGCATAAGCCACCGGCCTCTGGCCCCATCTAGGTTTTTCTGAGAGCCACCATAGCTGGTGGGACCACAGCAGAGAAGTCATACCCCAAACCTTCTGATTGGCTATGGGGCCCCTCTGAATACCAGGTCCAGGGTGGAGCCTGTCCTGGTTGCCCCATTCAGGCTCAGAACCTGCATCTCTGTCTCCCCGTTCTGGCATCATGGACCTAAGTCCACACATGTCTCTCTGTGTCCTCATGGGAGAACCTTTTGGGTTTATCTTTGCACCTGTGGGCAGGGATAGTTTTGAGGCCAGAATGGGCAGATGCCAGCAGAACACAGGTCTCTGTGTGACACATAGCAGGCTGAGGTCCAGAGGGGCTTAGACAAGCCAGGGGTCTCTGAGGACAAGGCTGGTACCCTCTGTTACCCCGGACATTCCTCTTGCTGGCAAAGGGACTGCTAGAATATTCTCTGTGCACCCTTTCCCAGTCTCCCTGACCTTCAGCCACCCAAAGGACCCAAGGTGCGGATGGCACATCTTAACCTGGCTGGCTGCCCAGGATGTCGTGTGCCTCAATCTCCCCCGGGAGGGCTTGGGCCTGGCATGGTCCAGGAGTATGGGGTTGCCCCTGTCTTGTCTATGGGTGGGCTTGGGGGAAGGGTGGCCACCTAGCAGCCTGGCCAGCAGATGCTGGTGAGAAGGAGGGTGCTTTTAGCTTTGGAGAGGAGGTGTGATTTTTAGACTTAGGGGGGGGTGTCCCCCAGCTGCCTCCAGCCACCCCACTGTGACTGTCTGTTGCTTGTAGTGGGTCCCACTTTGGGGGGATGAAGCCAACCTCCTCTCTGTAGCCCTCTCTCCCTGCAGCCAGAGGGTCCTCCCTTAGCCCCTCATCCCCAGTCCTGGGGAAGAACCCAGCGGGAGGTGGCTGCTCCCCTGGGAAGTGAGCCCCAAGCTGGGCACTGGTGGCTCACGCCTGTAATCCCACCTACTCTGGAGGCTGAGATCTGAGGATCATAGTTTGAAGCCAGCCCAGACAAGAAAGTCCATGAGACTCTTATTTCTAATTAACCACCAAAAAGCTAGACATGTTCATTACTGTTTTCATTTTCTTTTCTGTCTTATCTCTTTATCTGTCTTTGGGAGGGTGAGGGTAGGGGCACAGAAATGGACGGATAAAGGGCGAACAGCAGTGGTGCTCACTAGACACTCTGTAGAAAATGTACTGTACAGTTTTTGGGTGGGGATGGAGGGAAAAACTGGGAAAAAGTGAGGGAAGGGGTGACATTGTCCAAAAAGAAATGTACTTTTTACCTGAGTTATGTAATTGTAACCCTTTTTTTTTATAATAACAAAAAACTAAAAGAAAGCTGGAAGTAGAGCTGTGGCTCAAGTGGTAGAGCACCAGCCTTGCGCAAAAGACAGTATCTAGGCCTTGGTTTTTAAACCCAGGACTGGAGAAGGAAGGCAGGAAGGAAGGAAGAGAGGGATGGAGGAAGGGAGGGAGGAAGAGAGGGAGGCAGGGAGGGAGGCAGGGAGGGAGGGAAGAAGGAAGGAAGGAAGGAAGGAAGAAAGAAAGGAAGGAAGGAAGGAAGGAAAGAAAGGAGGGAAAGGAGGGAATGGAAAGGAAATGGGCCCCAAGTCCCCGTGGGAGAGGTGGCAGCCATGCCTGGGCAGAGCTGGCTGACCCTGGCACCCTCCAGGCAGCCAGGGACAGCAGGACCATCAGCACCCAGGACGTATGGATTTCCTACAGCTCATGCAGGGCTCTGATTTGTACACACCCTGGGCGAGGGCTAGGGCAGGCCCGGGCCATGGCAGTGTGCCTTCCCCTCACCCCTTCCAGAAGTGGGGGCATCGGCCCAAGGTGGAAGCTGACCCCAGAGAGACTGGATCAGGATGGTGTGGGCCTTGCTGACACCAGAATCCTGCTCACATTGGGTTTTTGAGGCTGGGCTGGGGGTGCATGAGGATGACCCATGTCTGAGGGCTTGGGGGTCCCCTGGAAGATGAGCCTGGAAGCTCTGGGCTCCATTGTAAGACCATGGAGGAGCTAGGCTTGCTGGTTCATGCTTGTAACCCCAGCCCTAGGGAGGCCAAGGCAGGAGGATTGTGAGTTTGAGGCCAGGTTTGGTGACACCCTGAGGCAGCTCAGAAACACAAAGACTACTGGGCCTGGGGAGTACACAGTGCTGGCTTACAGGCCAGGGCCTGTGCCTTGGAGGGGTCAGATAGGCCCAGCTAACACACACCAGCCCAGCCATGACTCAGGCTCGGGGGCTACTGGTGGGGGGACACCACCCCCGCTCCATGACAGGGCAGCTGTCAGGAGAGGATCAGCAACTGGGTCCCTGGCCTGGAGGAAGAGACCATCACCAGGCTCTCAGGCAAGGTTTCTCTGTCTTTTTTTGTGCTGGTACTTGCACTCGCTATGGCTTACCTTTTCTGCTGAAGGTTGGCACTCTACTACTTGAGCCACAGCTGCACCTCTAGCTTTTTACTGCATCATTGGAGATAATATGCTCTCATATTTTTTCTGCCTGGGCTGGCTTCAAACTGTGATCCTCAGATCTCAGCCTCCTGAGTAGCTGGGATTACAGGTGTGAGCCACCAGTGCCCTGCTTTACATTGACATTTTTATCATCATCCCAATTAATCTATGCAGAAAAGAGACTGAGGCCCAGTGTGGAATGTCCCTAGCTCAAGTTTACCCCGACTCAAGCCAGACTGTCTTTGTCCCTGCTCACAGGCCCCCAGGAGGGAGGGAACGGCCAGCTGGCAGAGCTGTGCCCAGTATACCTTCCTGTATACAGATGCTGGGCAGTTGGGGTATCAGTTCTGGAGGGATCCAGGGGTCCTGCACAGGCCCATTCATGTGCACACACCCCTGGGTAGGCCAAAGACAGTGACGATGATGACGAGGTCACAGTCACCGTGGACCGGGATCGCTTCATGGATGAGTTCTTCGAGCAGGTAGGAGGGCCTGCCCTGTCTCCTCCCCAAGCTGGGCCTGCCTGCCCAGCCCTGGGCTCCCATGTGTGGGCATTTGGGCGTGGTCACCCCTTCCCACCTGTCCTCTCCTGGAGCTTCCTGGGCTTTCCTCTGGGCCAGTCCTGGGCCCACACAACCTGGCCTTGGTCCAGGTGGAGGAGATCCGGGGCTTCATCGACAAGATTGCTGAGAACGTGGAGGAGGTGAAGCGGAAGCACAGTGCCATCCTGGCCTCCCCTAACCCCGACGAGAGTGAGTAGGGGTCCAGGAGCCATGGGGACGGCTGGAGCACTAAAGGGTGCCCAGGCTGGTTGGGTCAGGGGAGGGTTCTGAGAGACCATCCAGGACTGAGGACAGTCACTGGTGGGACCCTGGTCTCATGCAGACTTGTGTGGGTGGGCCAGATGTGGTGGCAAGGCCTGTAAGCCCAGCTAATCAGAAGTGGAGGTAGGAGGATCGTGGTGTGAGGCTGGGGCATAAACTTGAGAAAGAACTAAAGCAAAAAAGGCTGGGGATGTGGCTCAAGTGGTAAGTCTAATTCAAACACTAATTCTAGCAAAAGAAAGAAAGAGAGGGAAAGGAAATAGAAGAGGGAGGCTTGGGGGGGTCTCTTCCTGGCCCAAGTAGGGTCTGTAGCCTGCTTGGCCCTTTCCTTCCTCTGGGTTTTTCCTAAGGCTGGCTGCTGTCCAGGGAGGCCCTCTGGGAAGGAGAGGGAGGGGCTGGGAGGGGCCCTAGGGCCCCTCCCAGCTCCACCTCCCCAGGGAGCAGATGGTAGCTTTGAGGCAGCAACACTGTGGGAGGGCAGGCCGGCTGAGCAGGCAGAGCTTCCGGCAAGAGCTGGCAGCCCTGGCACCTGGCCACTTGGTACCCTGGAGCCACGCATCCTCCCGGCTCCAGGAAGTCACCTCGCTCTGCCAGCTCAGGGAGCCTGTGTGGCCTAGGTTCCATACATGCCAGGTTGCTCCCCCAAGACGACTTGGCCATTTACCTGTCTCCCCCTCCCCCCCATGCTGGTTGCAGACCTCATTGCAGCCCATCAGGGCCCAGGTTGTTTCCCTGGGTACACTTTCTACTCTCCCGCGTGGCCCCCAAGCCACCCAGACACTTCACCTGTGCCCAGCACTGTGCCCTGGGAAGGCAGGATGTAGTGTAGTTAGGGAGACACCAGGGTGCCTCCAGAGAGAGAATATGCCGGCTGGTTTGACCCCCTTTGCCCCCTATCCAGAGATGCCCCTGGTGGCCAGGCCTGTGGCGCGTCTGTGTGGCCCTGTGCGGGCTCTTCCCGCCGAGGCTAGGAGGTGGTGACTGAAGTGAGGTGGAAGGATTCAGCTTCTGGAGGGGGTGGGTAGGGTTGGGGGTAACAGAGCCCCTTGGCTTCCTTCCTTGGGGTTCCTCTGTGTCTTAAGCTGAGCAGGAGACCTGGCAGGGGGGAGGGCTGGGGAGGGGTGCTGCAGGGCAGAGTAGAGTCAAGGAGGGACCAGAAATCTGGTGGTGGGGGGCTTTCCCAGCCCAGGTGCTAGGCCTCCTCTGGGCCCGCCATCCGGCTGGGCTATTTTGGGTCTGAGCAAGGAAGGCTGAGATGAGAGCAGCTGGTAACCAAGCTGCCCTTGTTCTTGCTAAGAAGGTGGAGCCCCCCACACCCACCCACGCTGCCTGTGGGAGGTGACCCTCCAGGCCCATCCCCAAGGCCAGCAGCCATGCCTCTCCCCAGCCACTTCAGGACTTGGCTTGAGGGGTGATGGTGGAAGGCTAGCCCTGGCTGATGGGGGGGCATCCCAGGGAGCACCTGGGAACACTGCAGCAGGGAGCAGCCGGCTCCCCTGAGGGAGAGGGGCCAGCTGGGCACCCCCTGGCCTCTGCCAGCTTAGTAAAAAGATGGCTTCAGTGGCATGTCAGGCCGCAACCCCCCTTCCCCTCCCTTGGCCCCAGCCACCTGCTACCTCAAGGGCCCACTTCTTTGAACCCCTTCTCCATCAGCTCTCAGCCGGGCTGGGTGCCGCCAGTCCCTGAGGAGGGGCAGTTCAGGGATCAGGGGGACTGCACTCTTGTCCCCCATCAGCCCATGGCTGGCTGCTCAGTCCCAGCCACCAGGTAAGGCCAGGTGAGCCCCACCTAGCCTGGCTCCAGCCAGCAGCAAGTCAATGTCCCCAGCCTCCTGGCGCCAACTCCAGCCTCACCAGCTGCTCCACAATTATTCTTGCCTTAAATTTCGACCCATCTGTGTTCTGCAGGGGGTGGGAGAGGCGGGAATGGGGAAGGAGCGGGGAAGGGGGATGCGGCTGCAGCTGGTGTGGCCCTGACCCAGATACGGGGCAGCAAGCAACCACTCAGCCAGGGCAGGACCCCATCCATCCAGTGCAGGAGGCAGAGCCTGACCATTAGGATAAGGGGGAAGGTACCCCAGTGCCTACACCACACCCCTTCTGCTTCCCCAGAGACAAAGGAGGAGCTGGAAGAACTCATGGCAGACATAAAGAAGACAGCAAACAAAGTTCGTTCTAAGTTAAAGAGTGAGTTGGGCTTTGGGCTATGCTTCTTCACTCTGGTGGGTTGAGGGTGGGAGACGGTCCCTGACCCCCGGGGCGATACTGCTGTTTGGGTTCTAGGATAGGTGCTTGAGTACCAAAGGAGCATGGGAGCAGGTGAGGAGGGCTGGGATGTGGCTCCGTGGCAGTGCCCTGTCCACAGGGTCTGAGGTCCTGGGTTCCAACACCCTCCAAACAAGCTGGTGGCCGTGCAGTGGACACCTCAGCCGAGGGCCAGGTGTTGTGAAGGTGGTGGCTGCCTAGGAGCTCAGCCCTGTGCCCAGCCTTGCTGGGGCACGCAGCCAGCACACAGTAGGTTTGCCACCAGCACCCCCCCCCCATTCCCCTGCTTCCCGGGGGAGGGCCTTCAGGGCTTGCCAGCTTGCCTTGCTTCCCATGTGGCCCCCACAAATCCCACACGGAGGCCCTCCCAGGGGAGCAAGCACCCTATCCCGGACTTGGGGGTGGGTGGGGATCTCGAGGGCTCAGCCGCTGCCTCCTCTAGGTATAGAGCAGAGCATCGAGCAGGAGGAAGGCCTGAACCGCTCTTCTGCGGACCTGAGGATCCGCAAGACACAGGTGCGCGGGCGTCTGGGGCGGGGACGCCCCGGAGGCTCTGGGGCTCCGTGAGGCCTGACAGCTGCACCCCTTGTCCCGGACTCCCAGCACTCCACGTTGTCCCGGAAGTTTGTGGAGGTCATGTCCGAGTACAACGCCACGCAGTCCGACTACCGCGAGCGCTGCAAGGGCCGCATTCAGAGGCAGCTGGAGATCAGTGAGCGGGGGTGGGGCCTGCTCAGAGGCGGGGCCTGCGGGGCGGGACCGACAGGGAGGGGCGGGGTCTGCCGTGAGGCAGGCCCTCTAGGAGGGGCGACCAGGCGACTATGGTTAGGTTGCATGCTCAGCGTGGTCCCGTCCACAGCCGGCAGGACCACCACCAGTGAGGAGCTGGAGGACATGCTGGAGAGTGGGAACCCCGCCATCTTTGCTTCTGGGGTGAGTGTGGAGCCTGCTGCTGTGGCCTGCTAGCCATCCCTACCCCAAGGCTCCAGGGTGTGGGGGAGAAGTGCTCGGTCAGGGCGGTAGCTGGACCTAGCCACCTATGAGACAGGTTTCAGATACAGCCGAGTCCCCAGAGGTGAGGTCACATGTTAGTTGCAAAGACCTATCTATGCCCAGCATGGTGGAGCACACCTGTAAGAGGATTTGAATTCAAGGTTAGCCCTGGCTACATAGTGAGACTTCCACAAACACCCACTGTGTTCCCAGTATCTCCTAGGGGGCTCCACTTCTGTGCCATTGCTACCCCTGGGCCTTTGCTAATAACTGTCATTGGGGTCTTTTTCCCTCCTGATAGACATACTGTATGGTACACTCCTGGAAGGCTCCAAGTTCTCCTGGCACAGGGGGCTCTTGGGTTTATATTTTGAGACAGGGTTTTCTTTTGCAGCCCAGGCTGGTCCAGAACTTGAGATCCTTCCTTCTCAGCCTGAGTGCTGGCATTACAGCACTTAGGGTGCATTGCGGCACCTTGCTAGGGGATGCCTTATGTGAAGGAGGTGGCCCATAGTTGTGGGTGGGGATTCCAAGAGGAGAGGAAGGGGGCAGTCATTGAATGATGGTAATTCAAGGCCTGGGTCCATGGGGCTGCAGACACTGATGTTAAGAACTGTCTCTCATGGAATGGGAACTGTGGAGCATGCACAGGTAGGTAGTTCCATGGAGAAATGGAGTTGAAGCTGAGCAGATGGGTGGAAGGACTGTGGCAGTTGGTACTGGAAATCTGCCATCCCAGTTGCCTTCCACCCTGGCCTTCTACCCTCCTCTCCCTGGGCCTGTGCCCTCCCCCTGGGCTGGTCTCTGGGTTCCAGCTCTCTGCTCCTTCCCCCAGATCATCGTGGACTCCAGCATCTCCAAGCAGGCTTTGAGTGAGATTGAGACTCGGCACAGTGAGATCATTAAGCTGGAGAGCAGCATCCGGGAGCTGCATGACATGTTCATGGACATGGCTATGCTTGTGGAGAGCCAGGTGAGCCCCAGGCCCCTCAGCCCCAGCCTCCACCACACCTGGGGCTGCATTAACCCCCTCCCTTTCTGCCCAACATGCTGCCCGGCCTGGGAGGGACTGAGCCCTCAGGTAACCAACCAAACACTTGCCCACCTGTGGCACCTCTCTTAATGGCTCTGCTTGGTCCTGCATGGTACCCCACCCTGATGTCTGTTCTCTGACCCACTGCTCTGCTAGGGGCTCCAAGATAGAATGATGAGGTCAGCAGAGGGGCCTGGAGCAGATCATTGTGTTCAAGGGCAGCATCAGTGAAGAAAGGGGTCAGCATTTTGTGGTGGTGCATGTGAGTAATACCAGCTACTCAGGAGGCTGAGGCAGGAGAATCCCACAGAAGCCTATCTGGGCAAGTTAGTGAGACAGCAGGAAAGGCTGTGAGGCTTCTATCTCTAGTTAAACATCAAAAGGTGGAAATAGAGCTGTGGTTCAAATGGTAGAACACCATCCTTTTAGAAAAAATGTGAGGGAGCATGGGAGGCCCTGAATTCAAGCCCCAGTACCGGCACAGGGGCTTGAGTGCTGCCCTGACAGCGGATGTGGAAAGGAGCCAACTTCCAGGGAAGGTGGAGCAAATGCCCAGGGCCCTGGTCAAGTAGCTGGCTTTACTTGAGGGAGATACGTGATCAGTGGCTGGACCCCAGGGTATGGGCAGGCCCAAGGTGAGGTCAGCTGAGGGAGGTGAAATCCACAAGGCCTTGGTTAGTGGCCTTTGTTTTGGTTCGTTATGGGGCTTGAACTCTGGGCCTGGGCACGCTGTCCCTCAGCTCCTCAGCTCAAGGCTAGTGCTCTACCACTTGACCCACAGCACTACTTCCAGCCTTTTCTGTTTTCTGAATTGAACCCAGGGCCTCATGCATGCGAGGCAGTCTCCCACTGAGCCACCTTCCCAGCCCTGGTCAGTGGCTTTGAGTACCTGAAAGCATTTACTTTTTTGTTGGTCCAGGGTTTGGGCACTGTCCCTGGGCTCTTTTGCTCAAGGCTAGCAAGCTGCCATTTTGAGGCACAATACCATTTCCATCTATTTTCTGTTTTTCATAAGTGGCTCCTTGGAGATAAGAGTCTCATGGGGACTTTTCTGCCCGGGCTGACTTCAAACCAGTCCTGATCTCAGCTTCTTGAGTAGCTAGGATGACAGGTGTGAGCCACTGGTGTCCAGCTCACTTCTGGTTTTTGTGACAGGATCTTGCCATGTAGCTCAGGCTGGACTTGAGCTCTCAATCATCTTGCTTCAGGATTACAGGTGTGAAGCACCACACCAAGTCAGTGGGGGCTTTGGGGCATGGTGGAGGTAGGACTTAGGAAGCAGGGAGGCTGGAGGAAGCTGTCATGCCCAGTGAGACACACTGTGGTGACCTGGACAAGAGTGAAGGCATTGGATATACTAGGAGTCTGTGGGCAGTGCCAAGATTGGACAGGCCTCCAGGGGGATCATGGGACCATGATGGCCGCAGAGGTGGGCAAGAGAGGCTTAGGGGAGTCAGCCAGCCAAAGCTCAATGGAATCATTGTGCCTCAGGGTGACAGGAACATAATGATGTTATCCCATAAGCTGTGGACAGGGAAGGCTTAGACTCACCTGCTGGTCCTGGGGGTCAGGGCCCAGTTGCCGCTCTCTGCATGCCTCCCTCCATCCCCAGCCTGCATGGCCAATGCCACCCCAAGATGGTTGCTGGGAGGGGAAACAACGGAGCCTGTGGTTGTCAGCTCAGCTGAGAAGCTATATCCTGGGGCTGGAGCTGGGAAGGTGGCTCAGTGGTAGAGCGCTTGCCTTGCATGCATGAGGCCCTGGGTTCGATTCCTCAGCACCACATAAGCAAAAAGAAAAAAGCTGGAAGTGGCACTGTGGCTCAAGTGGTAGAGCGCTAGCCTTGAGCTGAAGAGCTGAGGGACAGAGCCCAGGCCGAGTTCAGGCCCCACGACTGACAAAAACAAAACACCCAGCACCATGCCTACCTCTCATACCTTATTTTCCTGACTTCAGGTTGCTGGCATGCCAGCCCTGCCCTGCCCTGAGGAGCCAGCCCTGGAGCCACCACCCGGGCCTTGCAGGGGGAGATGATCGACAGGATCGAGTATAATGTGGAGCACGCTGTGGACTACGTGGAGCGGGCTGTGTCTGACACCAAGAAGGCCGTCAAGTACCAGAGCAAGGCGCGCCGGGTCAGTGTGCTGCCCAGCCCTGGCTGGTGGGCGTCCCTCCCCTCTGCCTGGCCAGGAGCTTCAACCCTTCTTTATTTTGTGTGTGTGTGCCAATAGTGGGGCTTGAACTCAAGGCTATCCCTGAGCTTTTTTACTCAAGGCTAGCACTCTGCCACTTACTTGAGTCACAATTCCACTTCCTGGGCTAGCTTTGAATCCTCATCCTTAGATCTCAGCCCAAGAGTAAGCTACCAGTACCAGGCACAACCCTCACTTTTACTTTGAGGTGCTGGTGTTATAACCCAGTCTCAGTCCCCCCTGCCTGAGGTCCCCCAGCTCTGCCTGAGGCCTGCCCTCCCCACCCTCTGTCTGCAGAAGAAGATCATGATCATCGTGTGCTGTGTGATCCTGGGCATCGTCATTGCCTCCACCTTTGGGGGCATCTTTGCATAGGGCTGCTTGCCTGCCACGCTACCCTGGACAGCTCACCCAAGGCGGTCTGACCACGGGCCCTCTCCACCCACCTCACCTCTGGCTTGGAGCAACTCACTGCCCCCCTCTGCCCAAGCTGTGTTGTGTGCATGATCTTGTGACTGTGTGTCTGTGCAGAGATGCAGCTGGGGCTGTGTGGGGCAGCCCCAGGTCCTCCCCCAGGCTGCCCTCCCTAGCCAGGCAGGGCTGGCCCATGGGCATGTTAGCAGTCCTCAGGCTTGGGTCCACCCTGACCTGGTGCCCAGGCTTTCTGGACCCCAACCTTGCTTCTACCCCTCCTACCCTGGCCTTCTCAACTGTTTTTCCCACCCAGCCTTCCGGAGCGCGGCCCAGCTGGCCTCATGGTGCTGCTTTTTCTGGCTGGGGGAGGGGGTGGCCCCAAAAGCTCTAGCACCAAGCCTCTGCCAGCTGCCACTGTCATGAGGCTCAGGGGTGCTGTTGCTGGCCTGTCAGGACTAAGCTCCTCCTCCTCCTGGGCCAAGCCTCTGGCTCTCATCTCCCTTCCCAGGGCCCAGGAACAACCCCAGGGTGGGGCCTGAGCTGGGGTGGGGTCCGGGAAGGCTGCAGCCTGGGCCAGTGTTGCGCGTTTGGGGATGCTGGCCCAGGTGCCTTGCCAGGCCTGGTCTTGCCCTGCCCTTGCCATTGATGTGTCAGTGCCATGTGGCTTCAGGTGTCCTGGATGCAGTATTAAGCAGCCAGTCAGGGAGTGCCCCCATCCTGGGGCTCCTAGTTCAAATGTGCCCCAACCCCAGATCCCCTCTTCCTTGACAGGCTAGGAGTCTGCATGCGCCCGCATGCAGGGGGACTGGCCATGCCCAGGCCACCGCCCTCAGCTTTGCTCCTGCCTGGTACCTGTGACCACTGTCCGTGTTGCCTTCTCTGCCCTCCCCTGCCACCTCCACCAAAGGTCTTGGTACAACCAGCTGCCCATTTTGTGAATTTTTATGTAGAATAAACATTTGTATCTGTAGCTGCCTCTGGGCGATCCTTCTGTCTGCAGCAGCCTAGCCTCAGGACTTGGGGACAATATGACGGGCCTGGGAAGGGCCTCTGACGGAGAGTCTGACTGCTCCCAACGCACGTGCACATACACCTGTGCCTTCCAGTTCCTGGTCCTGCCTCGGTCTGCCCTGCCCCCTGGAGTCTTAGTTGTGTTCCACGCCATCCTGTACTACCATGTGACTTTGTGCTCCTTGTCCTGGCAAGCTAATGTCTATGCCTCCTGGACAGGCTGCCCCTCACCCCACCACCTGTGGTTGTGGGTACCTCCCACCCAAGGCCACTAACACCCGACCATGCTTCCCCACTTGTGGTTAATGGTTAGAGGAGAGACACCCAGTCCTGCGACACCTGCCTGTGGCTGGAAAGAAAGCTCTTGTCCAGTACAGATTTGTTTTTGTTGTCGTGGGAGCCACACAGTGGTCCACAAAAAGTCATTTATTCCTTCCAGAATAAAATCAGATGTCCTCAGTGCTTCTGCAGAGATGAGAACATGCTGAGCACTGCAGAGCTCTTGGCAGCCTCTGGGTAGCCGTGGTCGGTGGCCCCATAGGGTGGCATGGGACCCTTCAGAAGCGAGGTCTGCGCTTGCGGCCCGTGTACTGCGTGTTGGGCCTGACTTCTCTGTGGAAGACAGCGTTAAGTGGGGCACCCTGCCTGCAGCCAGGCCCCTGTGGCCCTGTGCCCGCCCTGCTGGGCCTAGCACATACTTGCCCTGGCGCTGCCGGCGCGCCTTCTTCTCCAGCACCCACTCGCGGCTCTTTCTTACCATGGCCCGACGTGAGGTCCTGTGCGGAAGCCTGTCCCAGAGATGTAGCTGTGAGATCAGGGGAGGGCTTGGGACCCCTCTTCTTCCCAGAGCCCTGATTCCCCCCTGTGCAGCCTCCAGGAGGGGCAAGGCAGCTGGGGCAGGGCTCTCCTGGCACCCACTGGTGTGTGAGGCAGGAAAACGAGGCCGCCGGCTCATGGCAGCCCGACGAGCATCCTCAAGCCTAATCTGGGCCTCCTGCTCTGGCTGAGGGGACAGGGGACCCCTGACAGCACACTGGAGGGCAGCCCTGGGCTCCAGGCACCCATCTGTCCAGGGCCAGCATGAGTGGGGGGGTGGGAAGGCTGGCAAGGCCCAGGCCCACACCCATGGGCGAGGGGGCAGGTGTGAGGCCCCACCATGCAGGGGGCAGGGAGAGGGCGGTGGTGGGAAGCTCTCTGTGAGTGATACCTCTCTGTGGGTGATACATGTGTGGAGAGGTGGGAGCCAGGTGGCAGCATGAGGAAACACGCAGACAGACTAAGGGAGACAGGTGAAAGCTACAGTGCCTCCCGCTCCCGACAGTGTTGGGAAGGAAGCCAGGGTGTTACTATGCAGCTGGAGCTGGCCTTGAACTTGAGATTGCCCTGCCTGAGCCACACTCATCCCGTGACCTGCTTCTCTGGAAGGCTCCTAGTCCCGTGAGCCACATCCCTGGAACTAGATGCAGGCTCCCTCTGCGCCCACGCTGGCACTTGGCACCCTTCACCCACAGCCCTCCTGTCCCAGGGGCGGCCTCACCTCTGGTGAGTGAACGCCGACTCCGTGGCCTGCTCGGCATCTTGGTTTTCTGTCAGCCCCTGTGGGACACAGAGTGCTCTAGGAGCCCCATCTACCCCCACCTGGGTGTCCGACCAGCAGGCTCAGGCCCGGGTCCCCCACCAGGCATTGCTTCCCACTGTGGCACAGAGGTCCTGCACTAGCCGCACCCCCGCCCCAGCCGCAAACCCAGGGCCCCTCACCTTCGGCAGAGAAGTTGAAGGCCCAGAAAACAGGCAGAGGTAGAACCTGGAAGCAGAGCGCAGCCTTAGGCCTTCTAGGTCTGGGCCAGACCCTGAGGCCCTGCCTACTCCCTGGCTCCCCCAGACCCTGGTGGTCCACACTCCCACCCAGGTCCCCTGAGGCTCCACCCACATGGGGGCAGAGCCCTGCTCCGGGGTCTGTACTCACTTCTTTGCTCGGGCACTGTTGGGGTAGTCTACCACCACGCCGCCCGTGAAGCCGGCCTTCGTGGCCTGTGTCGTGATCAGCTCCAACTGCGAGGACGAGGGCAGGAGTTGGCGGGGAGGTGGAGGCAGAAGCTTTGCCCCACTCCTTGGGAAGCCGGGCGTGGCCCCGGGCTGCCTCTGAAGTGGACACCGATGTCCTTCCCCATGAGACCCCACAATGGAGCCCGCACAGTGGTCACCTGTCTCTCAAGTCCCTCCCGAGCTCAAATAATTGCTCGATGACTGCCCAGGGCCTCTGGCACGCCCATTTATGTACTGGGTTCTCCAGATGAGTCCCATCCTGGAAGTCACGAGGTCCAACATGGCCTTGGCATTCACCTATATGCAGGGCAGGTGAGAGAGGAAGCCAGCGCCTCCCCTCTCCCTTTCCCCACACTTCTAAGCAGCCAAAAGGCTTACCTGCTCTGAGTTCTCAGGGTATAGCTGTAGGATCGCTCGGGCTCCTCGGACCTGCAAGCAACAGAAATGTCATGACCTCCCTGGCCTTGGGTATCCAGATTGGGACTCTTCACCCCTCCTTCCACCACTGAATGCAAATGGAGCCCTGCCACAGGACCTCCATACTAGGAACAGGGCCATTTCAGGGATGGACAGTTCTACCCTGAGGGCCAGGCCACAGGGCAGGGCTGGCTCGGTGGGTCCTCTCTGAGGTCCTGAGCAGACCTGAAGAATGAGGGAGAGCTGGAGGTGGCATAGGGTAAGAGGAAGAGCAGAAAAGCAGAGAAGGGAGAACACAAGAGACCCTGTGAGTCTGGAGAAGGTGAGGAGATAGGAACATCCAGAGCCTTCAAACAAGGAGAAAACATATTTTGATCTTAATGAGAACTGCAACCACTGGGTGCTGTGGCTCACTCTTGTAATCCTAGCTACTTAGGAGGCTGACAATGAGACCTGAAGATCAAAATTTGAAGGCAGCCAGGCCACTAAAGTCCAATTATTCAGGAAAAGACTGGACTTGAAGTGTGACTCAAGTGGTAGAATGCCAGCTGTGAACATAAAAAGCCTACAGAGAGCATGAGGTTCTAAGTTCAAGTCCCAGTATTCTCCCTCTCTCAACCCCCCCCCCCCCCCCACACACACAAAATCAATCAATCAATCCAGGTACCATGGCTCATGCCTATAATCCTAGCTACTCAGGAGGCTGAGATCTGAGGATTAATGTTTGAAGCTTGCTGGGAAGGAAAGTCCATAAGACTCTTATCTCCAATAACCTACTCAGAAAAAGTGGAAGTAGTACTGTGGCTCAAGTGGTAGCAGGCTAGCGTTGAGCACAAAGAGGCTCAAGGAGAGCACCAAATCACTGAATTTAAACCCCAGGACTGGCAAAACAAAACAAAACTGGAGCCGATGCTTCCAAGTACAAAAACAAGAGACAGGGACTGGGAAGGTGGCTCAGTGGCAGAGCGCTTGCCTTGCATGCATGAGGCCCTGGGTTCGATTCCTCAACACCCACACAAGCAGAAAAAAAAAACCGGAAGTAGCGCTGTGGCTCAAGTGGTAGAGTGCTAGCCTTGAGGTGAAGAGCTGAGGGACAGTGCCCAAGCCCAGAGTTCAGGCCCATGACTGGACCAAAGAAAAAAACAAAAAAAAAAAAACACAAAACAAGAGGCAGCATATTCATGATGGCTCTGGTAAACCACGGGCTGTCCTGTCCTGAGGTGGGAGGTCCAGATCATGTCCTCTGAGGGCTGGATGCAATGCCTTTGTCCCAAACCAACTTACAGATAAAATGAGGCAGAAAATGGGGGAGTGCTGACACGCCTGGAATCCTAGCACTCAGGAGGCTGAGGGGAAACTTAGGTTCTAGGTCAGTATATAGCTGGCTGTCTCAAAAAAGAAACCAATCCAAACCAAAAAAGCCAGGCAAAGGATGCACAACTGTGATCCCAGCCCTCAGGAGGATGGCGTATTCAAATTCCAGACTAGCCTGGACTATAGAGCAAGACCCTGTCTCAGAAAAACAAAACCAAAAAGCAGAAGAGAGCTCAGAAACTAAGGTCATCAGAAGTGACCTAGTTCCAGGTTAAAATACTGTTTGCAGACAGCACATTCCAGCTTCTAGAAGTACCCACACACTGCCTGGACTTCTATGAGGCTGAGCCTCAGACCGAGCAGCCGTAGGAAGGTCCTGTTAAAGTGCTTATGAAGGGACCCCTTCACAACCTGCAGGGCAGGAGAAGAGACCCCATACTCACAAGAACAGAATAGAGAGTAGTAAAGAAGCAGTACAGGCGCTTGGCAGGGATGTGAGTCTTCTTGTTGGCATTACAGAGCCACTGCACTGCAGAGATGCTAGAAAGGAGGAGAGGGACATGGTCAGGGTCAGGAGAGCCCAGCCTTCCCCACCCATGCTGAAGGATCTGCCCCCAGCTCTTCCTACAAACTATCTCCTCTAAGGCCCAGGGCACACACAGGGTGCCACTCAGTCTGAGTCAGCACAGGGGATCCTGGATGCTACCAGCATCTCCTGTGTGTCTAGGCTGTGTGCACACCTGCCCCCTTCCCTTCCATCTATCAAATGAAACCCCTGGGCAGCCCTACCCGGTACCGCTCACACACCTCCTTCACCTGTGATGAAGGCACCAAATCCTCATGAGGCTCTATGTCCTCTGGTCTGTGCATTCAGCCGCAGGACTCCATGGCTCACTGGGTGGGGCCTGCCTCCCTCTCCCCAGCTTTTGCTTCCTCCCCACTGCCTCAGTACCCATTATCCTCTCAATGCGACACCAACCACCAGGTGCTCTGCAAATCCACCTGGAAACAACCTTCCTAAACAGTTAACATCATCACCCCCAGCTCCCTAAACCAGTGCCGGAACCTGGCAGCAGAGGATGACCTCAGAACTAGAGAGGTTTTGGGGTTTTCTTTTCTATTTTTTGCCAGGGATGAGACTTGAACTCAGGCCTCTTGCTGGGTCTTTACTACTTAGTGCTAGCACTCTACCACCTGAGTCACATCTCTAGTCCAGAGTAGGTGGTTTTGACATACTTTTGACATTGTGTGTGTGTGTGCCTTATCTGTCCAATAAATCTGCACATCTCAGGAGAGGTATGTTTTTTTTTGTTTTGGTTGGTCATGGGGCTTGAATTCAGGGGCCTAGGCACTGTCCCTGAGCATTTTTGCTCAAAGTTAGCACTCTATCACTTTGAGCTACAGCATCACTTCTAAGAGAGGAACATTTTTCAGCATCCTGTGTAACTGCTTCACAGCCAGGTTTGGGAAGCAGTGGCTTAAATATTAAGAGCAGGAAGTGAATACACTCACCTGATGCAGCCATCAAAGGAACCTGGTTTGAAAGGGAGACCCTGGCCCATATCCCCCAGAAGCAGGTCTCCCTCTGTGTCACGGTCCAAGGCTGCATCTACAGCAGAGATGAGAATAGGAGGGCATGGTATAAGGACGGCTATGCACTCTTGAGTGTGGTGGGCAGAGTGCATCACAAGGTATACTCACCCAGCATGGACGAGCTGATGTCAATGCCCACCCAGTAGTGTCCTGACTCTGAGAGGTGATCTCCACTCAGCCCAGACCCACAGCTGGAAAACACAATCACAGAGCCCTCCAGTGGTGAGTACAGAGAAGCTCCATACCACCAAAGTGATTGTAGCCAGGCCTCACATCTCACCCAATATCCAACAGGTAGCAGGGCTGACCCTCAGGCAGACAAAGGAGCTCCAGGGCTCGCTCGGCCATCTTGGTCTGGACATCAATCATCCGAGAGCTGGGAAGGCAAAAACACAAGCTAGTAGAAAAGTATTTCTGGGGTAATCTTTCTTCTAGAACAACAATAATCCAAGAGAAGAAAAAAAAGTCAGCCAGGGTCCTTTTTCCTGACCCTTTTACCTAGTAATTCTAATATGAGATTAACAAACTCAACTGTAATTATTTAAAAGAAGCCAGGCATGTAGGCTTATGAAGGTAATCTCAACTACTTGGTAAACAAACCTTTGAGGTCAGTCCTAGCAAAAAGTTAATGTGATTCAAAGACATGCCTGTAATCCCAGCTACCTGGGAGGCAGAGGCAGCAGGCTTGAGGTCTGAGGCAAGATTAAAACTAAAGCAAAAGGTCTGAAGACATGGCTCAAGTAGATCCCAAGATAAGAAAGGGAAAGAGAAGAGCTCTAAGTTCAAATTTTAGTACTTTCCCAAATCCCAAAGAAAATCTCTCACACACACAATAATCATGCAAAATAGTTTCAAAACACTAGACACAGCTCTGCAGCTAGAAGAAAGATTATTTTGTTGACCCTCTGTTTGGACCTCCAGTTTGAGCAGAAATGAGAGACTGAGTATGTAATATATATAGAAAGGGTAGACTTAAAAGTTGCTGCTCAAGTCTTTCTGTCACATGGCTTTATATACATAACTATCCTTTATGAAATTCAGACAATATGCAGCCAGTTATGGTGAATATTTAGTGTTACTGTAAATAGGGTAACACGATAAGCCTATGTTTTCTTTCTTTTTTCTTGGGTCCAGTCGTGGGCCTGAACTCTGGGCCTAGGCGCTGTCTCACAGCTCTTCAGCTCAAAGCTAGTGCTCTACCACTTGAGCCACAGTGCCACTTCCATCTTTTTTCTTTTTGCTTATGTGGTGCTGAGGAATCGAACCCAGGGCCTTAAGCATGCAAGGCAAGCGCTCTACCACTGAGCCACCTTCCCAGCCCTATGTTTTCTTTCTTTAGTTACTAAGTTGTTGTAAATAACAGTTTCAAGCTGGGTGTTGGTGGCTCACGCCTGTTATCCTAGCTACTCAGGAGGCTGAGATCTGAGGATTGCAGTTTGAAGCCAGACCAGGCAAAAAAGTCCATGAGACTCTTAGCACCAATAAACTACTCAGAAAAAGCTGGAAGTGGTGCTGTGGCTCAAGTGGCAGAGTGCTAGTCTTGAGCACAAAGAAGCTATGAGACAGCACCCACGTCTTGAATTCAAGCCCCAGGACCGGCCAAACAACAACAACAACAAAACGTTTCAACTCCCTAAGTCAGATAAGTGCAACTTTTCTTGATCAATATATCCCCTTCCATTGTTCTCCCCCCATTTCCCCCCGTACCATCTCATCACTACCCTCAAGTTACACAGTTCGGTTTTTACAAATGTACACCGAATATAATGGCTACATTATATTGGCAGTCCTGGGGGTTGAACCACCGGAACCCCGCCCCCAACCTCTAGTTTACTCTTCTTAGAACAAGTTATGCCACTGAACTTTGAAAACCACCCGAGCCCCTTCAACTAACTTTACCAGTGGTAGACACAGACCTGACCCAGGGACTTTCCTTCCCCCCCCTCCCCCCAAATGCTACACGCTTTCCCAGGAAGACTTGCCGGTCCCCTGGACTGGCGCCCCGGAGCCCCGACGCCAGCAGTCTGCTCACTTGCGGACGTATTTCTGGGCTTCTTTTTCGTCGTAAAACTGCAGGAAAGAAAGAAATGGCAGGTGGAGGGAAGCTTCCAGACGCATCAGGCCTAGAGTAGAATGGGGGGGGGGGGGTCTCCGAGGGCCTTCAGGTACTCACCAACTCCGGGGGACCGCGATGCTCCGGCCGGCGGCTCCGACACGCCATCGTGCACAGTGGCGGGCGCACCTTCCGGAACCGGGTTTTTACGTCATTAGCCCCGCGACCGCTCCTTAACGCGCATGCTCTACTTTCTGTCCCCCGCCTTCGCTCTCAGCAGATTGGTTACTGGGGCCGACGCCCTGACAACAACTTGCGGCTCCTATTGGAGCGGCCCGTCCGCCTCTCAAATGGCGGCCACGCAGAGACTGAAGTGGTCGCGGCTGTTGCTCCCGGGTAGGTGGCCGTCCCCCAGGCTTTCCGCGGCCCCGGCCCCCGGCTCCCGGGTGTGGGCGAGCACGTACTCCCGCACGGCGCTCTACGACCTGCTCGGCGTCCCCGCCACCGCCTCGCAGGCGCAGATAAAGGCGGCCTACTACCGGCAGAGCTTCCTCTACCACCCGGACCGCAACTCGGGGAGCAGCGAGGCCGCCGAGCGTTTCTCGCGCATCGCCCAGGCCTACCTGGTGCTGGGAAGCGCCACCCTGCGTCGCAAGTACGACCGCGGGCTGCTCACCGACGAGGACCTGCGCGGGCCGGGGGTGCGGCCCTCCCGGGTGTCGGCGGCAGACCCCGACCCGCCCTGCGCCCCACCGCCCGCCGCCTCGGCCAGCCGGGACCGCGCTCGGGACGGACGCCGCTCCGCGTCGGATGCCAATCGCACCATGTTCGACTTCGACGCCTTCTACCAGGCGCACTACGGAGAGCAGCTGGAGCGCGAACGGCGCCTCCGGGCCCGCCGGGAAGCCCTGCGTAAACTCCAGGAAGAGCGGGCCAAGAGGGGCTTCCGCTGGGACGAGACCCGAGACCTGTCTTTGATTCTCCTTTTCTTTGCCCTCTTCGCCATCTTCGGCTTTCGGGTTTAACTGGAGAAGGGAGAGTAAAAAGGAGCCACCCCAGCCAGCCCGCACAAGAGACCGGCCTGCATGTACTACCTCTGCTGGGGTGTGAAGAAACCGCACCCCTACGCCCTGCCCTCCTGCTCCACACAGCCAAGAATCGTCTTACGAAGGAAGTGTTTCCATGCCCTAAGGTGGGGGGTGGGGAGGGCTTCCTAACGGACGGAGAGTCCTGAAATCCCATGATCAAGGGATTTCCGGGGTCCCTGCTTCTAAAGGTTGCCTTCTCCTTCAGCCTGCAGAACAACTTGCTGAGGCTTCATTGGAAAATCTCAGCAAAACTTGTCTGCCTTTGGGCCTACAGTATTTGTCCCTTGTGGCCAAAACCCCGTGCAATATTTT
Organism: Dipodomys spectabilis; assembly: GCF_019054845.1. Taxonomy (NCBI): domain Eukaryota; kingdom Metazoa; phylum Chordata; class Mammalia; order Rodentia; family Heteromyidae; genus Dipodomys; species Dipodomys spectabilis. The sequence continues at coordinate 4,904,362 of NW_024870789.1, forward strand.
CTCTGACCTAGTTGGCTGCCAAAAGAACAATCCTGGGGTTGCCCAAACTTTGTCTTTCTATCCATTTCTGAATCCACAGGTGAGAGCTGACTGACCCAGGATGAATGTGGTCCTGGAAAGCACCGCTATTTGTTTTGGGTTGCCCCACGGCTCTCCTTTCTGTCTGTGGCAGTGGGAACTGGGAAAACAAGGTCATCTGGCATAAGGAGTATGCCATTTTGTGTACCTCATGAATGACCTTGGCTGCTGTGTGGTTGTCACAGGCAGAGGTTAATCATTTGCTGCCTTGCGGCCTGTCACACTTTACTACAGTCCAGAGTTTCCATCCCATGCAATTATTTACATAGTGTAATCTCAGCTGAGCTGGGAAGTGTGCTTGTCACCTCTCTTCCCTGTACTAGCCACCCCCATCCCTAACTGCTGACTGTCACACAGCACTTGTAGCTGTCACAGTAATCCCAGTCATTCGGAGACTTTACAGGTAGATGAAGAATTCTAGGCCAAGGCTGGGAATGTGGCTTAGTGGTAGAGTTCTTGCCTAGCATGCATGAAGCCCTGGGATTGATTCCTCAGTACCACATAAACAGGAAAAGCCAGGAGTGGAGCTGTGGCTCAAGTGGTAGAGTGTTAGCCTTGAGCAAAAGAAGCCCAGGGACAGTGCTCAGGCTCTGAGTTCAAGCCCCAGGACTTGCGCCGTGCATGTGTGTGTGCATACACAAAATTCCAGGCCAGCCTAGGACAAAGGAAGGAAAGGGAAAGGAAAGGGAGAGAAAGGAAAGGAAGTAGATGGGCTCAGAGCTCAGATGGACTTAGGTGTGGCAAAGTTCACAAGCCCCACAAGCCATGTCCTTGGAACTCTGCAAGTTTATTGTAGCCAGTGCTGCTGAGCAACCACCTGGTGGTCCAAGAGAGACAGGGTTCCTTTGTAGTACTGACTAAAAGACTGCTGTAGGTTTCCAAAGGGAAGCCCCCTGGGCCTTATGGTAGCTTACACCTGTTAAGTCCAGGAAAGGGAACTGATTTTAAGCCAGTCAAAGTTAGTGCAAGACCCTAGTTGTAAAACTAAAAGCAAAAGGACTAGGGAGCTGGGGAGGTGACTCAGTGATAGAATGCTTGCCTTGCATGCATGAGCCCCTGGGTTCGACTCCTCAGCACCACATAAGCAGAAAAGGCCGGAAGTGGTGGTGTGGCTCAAATGGTAGAGTGCTAGCCTTGATCTGAAGAGTGGAGGGATTGCTCCCAGGCCCAGAGTTCAGGCCCCACGACCGACAAAAAAAAAAAAAGTTTAAGTGTGGCTGCAGTGGTAGACCAAGAGGCTCTGAGTTCAGTTCCCAGTGCCACATATGTGCATACTTGCACAAAGAAGAAACACCTTGCACGAGGTCTTCAGTAAGGATGGAGGCCCATGTCAAGGATATAACAAAGCCAGGGGGCTTTGATGTGTTAATAGGAGTTTCTACTCTTGATATTTTGTGCCAGATCCTTGTACAAATTAAGATAAATCCACTGCTAGTCCAGCTTGTTCTCATGAAAACCATTGATCACTGTCTCTGTCTGTCTCTCTTATGGAGTGGGGGGTGGTTAAGCTCCCAGCCATCTGCTATGCAATTCCACAGTGAGGATCTGATCCCCCCACTAGTTAGACTTGGTAGATTCAGGGAGCCTTGGTTTGGGGGTAAGGGAGATATATGCTTCTTAAAAAAGCATTTAATATTATTGTCTTTCATATTTGGAAAAGGTAGTAAGCTAAGCTTTGCAAAATGGACAGAAATCAGGGGCTGAGAAGGTGGCTCAGTGGTAGAGCGCTTGCCTTGCATGCTCAAGGCCCTGGGTTCGATTCCTCAGCACCACATAAGCAAAAAGAAAAAAGCCGGAAGTGTGCTGTGGCTCAAGTGGTAGAGTGCTAGCCTTGAGCTGAAGAGCTCAAGGACAGCGCCCAGGCCCAGAGTTCAGGCCCCACGACCGGACCCCCCCCCCCCCCAAAAAAAAAAAAAAAAAAAAGGACAGAAATCAGTGATTTCTCAAACCAAGAAACTAAGGTGTAAACTGGGCCTGACAGCACACACCTGTAATACAAGCAACTTGATAGACTGAGGCAGAAGGATCTCAAGTTCCACACCAGCCTAGACTACAAAAATAAAAGGGAGGGCTCCTTTTGTTCTTGGTTTGTAAAAGCACTCATGGTCTGTAATACCACGGACCCATTGACCTTCAAGTCTGCTGTCAGTGTAAACTACAGCCAAGAATGTCCCCTGTGACCTCCTACCTGTAGGTATATAGGAAGTTCCAGAAGCCTTCAAACTGGGGTGCCTGTCCAGATGAAGTGAAATTTCTGGAACATGCCAAACATCCCATGCAAATTGAAGCAAAGCAGTCCATATTTATTAATTACCATCCGACTTCAAGCCTGTCCTACCACCCAGAACTAGGTCTGTTCTACTCTAGTGTTGGGCCATAGCTGACCCCTTAGGAAAGGACTTCTGCCCTGAGACTTTTGAAGGACCCAGTTTCCACAGTAATGTATTTCCCCACCTCTCTAGGCATCCTTGATCTTCTACCCACCCTAGTAAACAGTGAGTTGGGCATGGGCTCCTTCCTTCTAGGGGCTATCATCCACCTCTTGGTAATGGAGGAATTGGGGCAGGGAAGGAGCTGAAAGTACAGTAGGAGACTGAGTGAATGTGGGCATGCTTCCTGGGGGGATGGCGGTGGAGATGGGGCACAGGCAACAGGACCCAAACACACAGGCCGGGGGATTGTGTTGTCTTTGGACTCAAGACTTCATGCCTCTTGAGCCAAACTGCTTTTCCCTCCTTGCTCTTCATTTGTGGTTCTTGGCAGAGCCCCAATGTGGATGGAGTAGGACATCTTCCCTGGATTCCTTCCCTGCCATCCTGTGGCCTCCGGCATGGTCCCAGCACGAGCTGAGATGATCACCAAGAGCCTGTCCCTCCAGGGCTGTGCCTCCAGTGTATGGCACTCGCTAGGCAAGCCCTAGGCCCTGAATTGAATCTCCAGTCCCATAGTAAGATGTAAATATCGGCTGGGACTTGCAGTGCCTCCCTATAATCTCAACACTCTGGAGGTGGAGGCAGGAGGACTGACAAGGCCTGCTCAGGCAAAAGAAATAAGTCTACTTCAGAAACAAAACACAAAAGGGCTGGAGGTTGGGCTGGGAAGGTGGCTTAGTGGTAGAATGCTTGCCTACCATGCATGAAGCTCTGGGCTCGATTCCTCAGTACCACATAAACAGAAAAAGCCAGAAGTGGTGCTGTGGCTCAAGAGGTAAGAGTGCTAGCCTTGAGCAAAAAGCTCAGGGACCAGTGCCCAGGCCCCGGAGTTCAAGCCCCAGAACTGCACAAGGGCTGGAGGGCTGGGAAGGTGGCTCAGTGGTAGAGTGCTTGCTTTGCATGCATAAGGCCCTAGGTTCAATTCCTCAGCACCACATAAGCAGAAAAAAGCTGGAAGTGGCGCTGTGGCTCAAGTGGTAGGGTGTTAGCCTTGAGCTGAAGAGCTGAGGGACAGCATTCAGGACCAGAGTTCAGCCCCCAGGACTGACACACACACACACACACAAACATGAGGTTGGAGATGTGGCTCAAGTGGAAGAGCACTTGCCTAGCTAGCAGGAGACTCCCACTGTGTTACCAGTGAAATGAAAAAACAGTTGCCCTATGCCAACAAGTGTCACTGTCCTGACTGACTTCTCAGAAGGTCCCATAGATACCTGTGAGTGGCTACCAACAGCCCTTTATGGAAATGAACTTCTAACGTGCCAAGACCCTATAGAAGGCTGAGAGAAGGGACAGCTGGTAGGTCTTGAGATTCCTCCAGTCTCAGCTTTTGTGTGTGTGTCTTGAAGGGACAAAAACCCTCATGTCATCATGTGTCATAACAAGAAGACAGCAACACACAGAGAAGTTAGTAATTCCCAAATGAAGAGACAGATAACTTTAAGACTTCCTCGTGGGACAGAAACTCCTAAAGAAGTGAGTTTTGTTTTGTGGGGGCTATTTTTTCTTTATTTGGGTTTGTAAGAACACTAATAGTCTGTAACAGGGCTATTCTTAGGGAACCCCTAATGTAGACCCTCAGGGATGCTGAACTCCTGGAACATTTCAGGCAACAGGAAGGAACCTTCCAGAATATTCCATGTACTTGCAAACAAGGGGCTTTTTGTTTTGTTTTGCCAGTCCTGGCACTTGAACTCTTGACTTTTTTTTTTTTTTTTTTTTGCTTCTTTTGCTCAAGGCTAACACTCTACCACCTGAGCCACAGCACCACTTCTGGCTTTTTCTGTTTATGTGGTACTGAGGAATCAAACCAGGGCTTCACGCATGCTAGGCAAGCACTCTATCACTAAGTTACATTCCTAGCCCAAGCAAGGGCTTTATAAATTTTCTTTCATTGTTGTGTAAGACTAGTGGGAGAGTTTTCCTACATATCTCAGCCCATGCCTTTGGTTCTTGCGTTTCTCCTGTCTCAGCCTCCTAAGTGCTGGGATTATAGGCCTGCGTGTCCAGCCCTTTTCTTGCCTGAGTCTGCATTCTCTGCTTCTCACTTGCTCTGGGAGCCTGGACCTAGTCTGGGACACTGGTTGCTGAGGCTGCTCCCCAAGTTAGAGTAAGGAAAGGCTCAAACATGCCCACCTTAACCAACCCCCATTTCTCCTTTAGGTTCCAAAGGCCAGTGAACATCCCTGTAAGCAGGAGCAGGTGTGGGGTTTTGTGCGTGTGCCCTGAGAGCAGGGTGGGTGAGGGCACACACGTCTGCCATGGGCATCACCTGTGTCCATAAGCCTCATCTGAGCCGGGTTGGTGCCATCCTTCCCATGAAGTTCTAATGCAGAACTTCATCCCACAGCTCATTACCCTAAACATGCCATTTGGGGCGACTTCTAGTACAGAACTTGGGCAAACAGCTTAGGTGCTCCACCACTTGAGCCACACCTCCATCCCTTGTTGCTTTATTTTTCTAATTGGGTCTCACATTTTTGCCAGAGGCCAGTGATCTCCCTATTTGTACTTCCTGTGGCTGGCATGACACATGTGTACCACCACATCCAGTTTTTATTTTTATGGGTGAAATAGGTCTCAATGTTTTTGCCCAGGCTAGCCTCAAATGGTGATACTCCCAATTTCCACCCCTGACTAGCTGGGATTATAGGCCTGAGCCACCATGCTCTACTGCTTTAGCACTCTTGACTGCCCTCTTCTTGCTTGTAAGAACTTCCGTGCCTCTTGGCCAAACTCCATATCCTTAGACTTGCCTGTAACTGATCCAGGGTCTCAATGGAAGCCAGGCTGGCCTCAAACTTGTACTCTTCCTGCTTCAGTCTTCTGTGCTGGGACTACAGATGTGTACCAACATGCCCAGCTCTGCTTACCCACCTTCTTGGCCCATACTCACCAGCCAGCTGGCTACCCAGGGTAAACCTAGCTGAAGAACGTGCCCTCCATCCTACCAAACCTTTCCATTGCCCAGTGGGGATGGTCATTTGGAAGGCCGGACGGAGCAGGTGCCATTCTGATTGGGCTGACAAGTGACCTGGGAATGGGGGGAAGGTGCCATAGATGAGGAAACTGAGGTGGAGGTGGAGCAAGTGCTGGGAGGTGAGACTGGGAAAGGCTCTCATGGCTTGGTAACCAGAGAAGGCTTCTTGGAGGAGGCAGCAGCAGCACTGGGCCTTCGGAAGGACAGCTGGGCCCTGCATGGGAAAGGACCAGGGAACATCTCAAAAGGAGGACGAGCTGGAGCTGGTGTGGACGCTGCGCCCCTAAGTGCAGGCAGGAGTCAGGCAGCAGCATCATCTTTATCAACACATTTATTGACGGCCCCTGGGAGGCGGGGCTGGGGACAAAACATACAAACACAAGGACCTGCCCTCAAAAAGCTTCCATTCTAAGGAGACAGGGACAGAAAAATACAGATCGGTCTTTCCTAGGGACAGCCCACTCTGCCCGATGCAGGTCAGATGTCCCGGCCTACCTTGCCCTAGGGTCTGCAGCCTGGGCAGTGCCCGCAGAGGCCTGAGGGCTGTAGCGCTACGCTGGGGGCTGACCACCTGGCTCCTAGGCGGTGGGCCCCAGAACTGGGGGAAAGGTGGGCTCAGGCCCAGAAGGGGCAATCCTGTCTGCCTTGGCCTTGGTACTGCTCGAGCCCAGTGGAGATGTAGGGTGCCATGGGCCCCCTGGCAGGGCCCAGGGAGGTGGGCGCCCTGCCTGGCCTCCACGGGTGAGTGGATCTGTCACGGGGCTGGTCCCTTACCCTGGAGGCCCCAGCCAGGGAGACGAAAAAGGCAGTTTCCTCAGTGCCCACCCCCCCACCCCCCAGCCCTCAGTGGGCCACTTGGGGAGACCCTCCTCCCAGAGTGGCCTCCAGGGCCAGGGCCTGCCAGAGGCCAGGGGGAGGGGCCTGCCCCTCCCCCCACCCAGGCAGTGGGGAGGGAGGAGGAGCCACTAATCAAGTTTGTCTGGGCCCCCACAGGGGGGCCACACCCCAGACCCTACCGATGGGGGGGCTCTGGCTGCGAGGGCCGTGGGCTTAGCAGAGGGGCTGGGCCCAGGGGGACCCCCGGGGAGCCCTTCAGGGGGGGCACAGGGCGGGAGTCCAAAGGGGGCAGGCTCCTGGGTGCAGCTGGTGGCCCCCGTGCAGCCCCGGTGGGCAGGACGGCTGCGGGTGGAAAGGGTTTGGGGGGATCTGGAGCTGCTGTGGGGGTCGGCTGTGGGGGGCGCTCACGGCGCCGCAGCAGCTCCTGCAGTTTCTCGGCCTGCGTCCGCCTCAGGTGTGCCAGGGCCCGGCCTCGCTGGAAGGCAGGCAGGAAGGCCTCCAGGCTCTGCTCCCCAAGCAGCAGCTGTTCCATCTGCACCTGGGAGTGGGCACAGGAAGCTTGGGAGACTGGGGCTGCTCCCACCCCTCCCACCATAGCCCCCCACTTTGAGGTCAGAGAAGGGGCAGGAACCCATGTCTAGTCATGACATCCAAGCATTAGGCCAGGCCTGCTGGTGCACTCCCACGATCCCAGCTACTCGGGAGGCAGAGATCAGGAGTCTCACACTCCAAAAGGTCGGCCAGACACCCTATCTGCAAAATGACTATAGCCAAAAGGGCTGGGGGTGTGGCTCAAGTGGCTGAGCACCTGCCTAGCCTGAAGTTCAAATCCAAGAAGTGCAACATCATCACTACTATCCAAGATCCTCAAGGAACTGGAGGGATTGCTCAAGTGGTAGAGCACCAGCCATGAGTGAAAAAAGCTAGGGGTCTTGGGTTCAGAAAACAGCAAAACAAACCCCATACACAAGCTGGCCCTAGGTCCTCTCATCCATACCCTCCAAGGCTCCCTACCCTGTCTTGAGTCCTGGGCCTCACTGCTGTGCAAATCCAGCCCTCTGCTGCTGGGGGTGTGGGGGGAGGGTGGAGAAGGGTCCCCACAGCCGCCTGGGGCCCTTCTGTGGGCCAGGAGCTCCCAGCCTATGATGGAGCTGAATAGGACTGGTTGGATCCCCTCCAGTTCCTAGGCCCAGCCACCTCGCCCCTCACCTCAGCTTCCTGCTCAGCTTCTTCCAGCTCAGCCTGCAGCCAGCCTAGCGCACAGTGGGGGCTCCAGCGATGCGTGCTCTCCTCTGAGGACCACAGAGGGACAGAGTGACAGGCCAGGCCAGACCAAAGCCCAAGACCTCTGCCATTGGCTCTGTGTGTGAGCCTAAGTGTCTCGCCTCCTCTGTGGAGCCTTGTTTACTCATTTGTCCATTACTAATCACAGGACACTGAGTGATGTGGACAGATGGCCTCCTGACTTCCAAAACCAGGTGAGAGGTGAAGCAGCCCCTACTAATATTCTGCCTCTAGTGTAAAAGCAAAGAAAGAAGCAGGTCTGTGAGGCTCACATGCATGATCGCAGCTACTGGTAGACACAGACCAGGAGGCTCTCAGTTTGAGGCAGGCCCAGACAACACAGCATGCCCCCATCTCAACTAAGAAGCTGGGTGTGGTGGTGCCCATTTTAATCCCAACTACATGGGAGGACATAGGTAGGAGGATCCCAGCCTAAGGTCTTCCCATGGCAAAAATGCAAGTCCCATCTGGAAAAAAAGGTGTGTGTGTGTGTGTGTGTGTGTGTGTGTGTGTGTGTGTGTGTGTGTGTGTGTGTGTGTGTGTGTGTGTGTGTGTGTGTGTGTGTGTGTGTGTGTGTGTGTGTGTGTGTGTGTGTGTGTGTGTGTGTCAAGTGGTAGGGTGCCTAGCAGGCATAAGTACTGAGTTCAAACTTCAGTACTGGCAAAAGGTGGGGGAAAAAAAGAAGAGTTTTGACCTCTAAAACACTAGGGCTTCGGGTCCCTTTCTTCCCAACCCTCCAGCCCAACTCCTTCCAAGGATTCAGCACCACTCACATTTGCCCAGGGTCAGGACTACCCCCACCCTTTAGGGTTAGCCTGCTCTATGTCAAGGCCAACCAACCAGGAGGTCAACAGCGGGCCTCTCCCGAAGGGCCTCGCCTTGTCCCCTCACCCAGTCGCTGTAGCTTGTCAGCGCAGTTCTCAGCCACCTCTCGAAGCTCCTGGTACTTGATGGCCAGGGCCGTCCTGCCCATCTCCAGGCGAGGCCGCAGGGCGAGGTTCTCCTTGGCCAGTGCATAGTTGGAGGCCAGGCACGCCTCTCGCTCCAACTGCAGACCTTGGAACTGCCCCAGAGAAGAGGTGAGCAATCGGGGGGTCCGCCAGATATGTGGCAACCCCAGGGGCACAGCCAACAGCCCCCTCCACACCCCGAGCCACAAGGGGGAGAAGCCCAACAGGTTGACAAGGGACCGGCTCTCACTCCAGCCCTGGGCCTGGTGCTCTTCCACCCTGAGTTACAGTCGCCTCTCTCCTAGGGTGGCTGTGAACCCCTAGTGAACCAAACTATCAAGGCCTCTACAAATGTTAGTTAATTTTTAATTTTTCAATTAATATGTCTGCTCGGGTCCCGGAGGACTTCTCCCCCGCCTCCCTCCCTCCCTCCCTCCCGGTCCCATTTTCCACGAGCTGCTCGTCCAGCGTGCAGGCTTTGTCTGGCCGCCTCCTCCTCAGGTGGCTGTGGTGACCACACGGGTCCCCCGGCCCGGGGCTCGGCCGGGGGTGCTGGGTGTGTGCGCCCGCCCCCCGCCCCCCGATCGCCCCCGCGCCCCGAGCACACCCCCCTCCCGCTTCCCGGGCCCGGCCGCCTCTCGAGGCCGGCGGCGGGCGGTCGGCCCGGCCTGGCGGAGCCCGGTCTCGGCGGCGGGGCCGCGCGCGCGTCCGGGCGGCGGGCCCCGGGGGGCGGCCGCTCCTCCCGCCGCGGCCCCGGGCGCCGGGCCTGGGCCGCGGAAGACAACTTTCTCCCCGGCGGCGGCCTCGGGCCCGCGGCCCCGCCGCCTCCCCCCCGCGCCCCGGGCGCGCACGCTCCCTCCGCGGCTCCCGGCCCCGGCCCCGAGCCGCCGGGCCCCGCGCCACGGCCGCCCCCCGCCCCCCGGCCCCGGAACACGCCCCCCGCCCGCCGCGGGCCCGCGCCCCGCCCGGGCCTCCCGGGGCGCCCCCGCCGCGGGCCTCGCGGTCCCGGCAGGCCCCGCAGGCCGCGGCCCGGCCCCCCGCCCGGCCCCGCGCTACCTTCCGGCTGAGCCGCACGATCCGGTCCAGCTTGGGCTCGTCCTGGAGCAGGTCCCGCAGCTGCCCGGTGCTGAGGATCCCAAAGCGCCCCGGGCTGCCGGGCTCCGGCCCCGCCCGCGCCGCCCGGGCCCGGTACATCCCGCCCGCCCGCGCCCCCAGCTCGGCTGCTGGCTCGGCCCGCTCGGCCCGCTCCGCCCGACTCCGCTCCGCGCCGCGCCGCTCCGGCTCCGCTCCGCGCCGCGCCGCTCCGGCTCCGGGATCCGCGCCGCGCCGGCCGCCGCGCCGCCGCCAGGGGGCGCGCCGCGCGCTCTTAAAGGGGCCGCGCCGCCGGAGCGCGGGAGCGCGGGAGGGCGGGGCGGGGAGCGGCGCGCCGCACCCCTCCACGCCCCAGCCCGGCCCGCCGCACCCCGCCTCCCCTGGCCCGCCGCACCCCGCCTCCCCTCGGAGGCTCTCCCGCAAACTCATCCTCCCGCAGAAATCTGCGTCCTTTTATCCCGCCACGCCCCCCAGGCTGGTCCCCGTTTCCCTCTTCCTCCCCTCCCGCGCCTCGGGCGCCCACAATCTGCAGGGCTAGGTCATGTTTTCCCCACCCCACTTGCATTGACACAATTTTCAGAGTTTGGCTTCCTTGATGGTGACTGGGACTAACACTCACCCTCCCCGGGCCTCAGTTTCTCCTCTTCTGTAAAAGGAGTCTACCATTGAAACACATACCATAAGTAGTGAACCGTCGCTGCTTCCCACGGAGTAGGCGAGTGAATGGGCACCTTTCACACCCACACCCCGCAGCGGGGCGGGGGGAGGCTCCGTGGAAAAGCGCTGGCCTAGCACGTGCAAGGCACCTGGTGCCAACCCCTGGCACCACACACACACACACACACACACACGCACACACACACACACACACACGCTAACCACGACAGCACCAATCTCATGATAGCTAAGTGATGACCTGCAGCTTCCCACTGTGAGCTGTGCCCTATCTCCCGGACAAGGAGATCACCGATAAGATCACTGTGCTAAAGTTCAAGGAAAGGCAGGTGTCACTACTGGACAGCCTCCAGTTCTCCTGAGATGTCAGATACAATCTTATCTCTACAGCTAGGCTTGGCTGTTGTTAAGGTCTTCACCTCAGGAAAAGACATCCCGAGATCAAGTTGCTAAACTGAATGGAAATCAATGCCCCAGTTCTACCTCCTCATGTGGCAGACAAGTTCTACCACCCCATGTGGCAGACAAGAATAGAGGTGGGACCTGAGTAATCAAAAAGGTTATGAGAGGTGGTGTTGCTTAAGCTGGGTTTCAAGGGATGAATAGGAGTACTGAGGTTTGAGGTGAAAATAAATAGCTGAGGGAGCTCAATAGGGATGCTTTCAATGGGCTGGGAAGGTGGCTCAGTGGTAGAGCGCTTGCCTTGCATGCACGAGGCCCTGGGTTCGATTCCTCAGCACCACATAAACAAAAAGAAAAAAGCCGGAAGTGGCGCTGTGGCTCAAGTGGTAGAGCGCTAGCCTTGAGCTGAAGAGCTGAGGGGCAGCGTCCAGGCCCAGAGTTCAGGCCCCATAACCGGACCAAAACACAAAAAACAAAAACAAAACAAAAGGATGCTTTCAACACAGGCTGACTTGCGATATAGCACAGACCGTCTGGAACTTGTAAAACTTCTGCCCCTGCCTTCCAGAGTGCTGGGATTACAGATTGCATCAGCAAGTCTAGCTCCAGCTCCTTCCACATCTTTGTGAGTTCTGACACATTAGGAACATTAAGGCCTGTAGGAAGCCCTCTCTCCATCCCCACGCTGAGAATGTGCCCTTCTCTGCCCTTTGCTCCAAACACACAGACCCCTTGATCTGCTCTGCCATAGTCCCAATATTATAACAAGAGACCCAATGCTGGTGGGCATCAGTAGGTCAAGCCTATAATCCCACATACTCAGAAGGCTGGGATCTGAAGATAAGAGGCTCAAAGTCAGCCTGGGTAGACAATGAACCAGTGAAAAGCTGGTAGTGGAGATGTGGCTCAAGTGGTAGAGCACCAGCCTTGGGCAAAAAAGCAAGAGAGTTCCAGTACTGTCACAAAAGAAGAGAAAAAGGGAAAGAACTCCAATGTCCCTCTTGGCCTTGCCCTGCCTCTTCCAGTGCCTTTCCCCCTTGTTTCTTCTGGTGCTAATTACACTGCCTCTTCTAGTGCCCCTTGCCCCACCCCTTCTGGTGCTCCTTCCACGGGTCTCTACTGTTTGGCCCGCACCCCTTCTCTTTCTCTTTTGCCCTTACCCTCACTCCTCTCTTTCACTACAATTTAAAAATCTAGAACTTGAGATTGAAGTTAGGACTTTTTTTTGGTTTGTTTTAGCTTTGTCAATCCTGGGGCTTGAACGCTGGGCCTGGGTGCTGTCCCTGAGCTCTTCAGCTCAAGGACAGCACTCTACCACTTGAGCCACAGTGCCGCTTCCTGTTTTCTGGTGGTTCATTGGAGATAAAGAATCTCATGGACTTTCCTGCCTGGGTTGCCTTTGAGTCCCGATCCTTAGATCTCAGCCTGCTGAGCAGCTAGGATTACAGGCGTGAGCCACCGGTGCCTGACTTGTGCATGATGTCTTTCATATGAATTTTCTATTTCTGTGAAGAATGTCATCAGGACTTTGCATTGAATCTGTACATTGCTTTCAGTGGCTGTGTTCATTTTCATGATATTCTGTCAGCCCATGAGTTGGGAGGTATTTTCAACTTCTAATGTCTTCTTCAATTACTTTCTTCAAGGTATTTTTTTTTGTCAGTTGCAAGGCTTGAACTCAGGGCCTGGGTGTTGACCCTGAGCCTCTTTGTGCTCAAGGCTAGTGCTCTACCACTTGAGGCACAGCACCACCCATTTTTGAGTAGTTAATTGGAGATAAGAGTCTCACAGGGACTTTTCTGCCTGGGCTGAACCTCAGATCTCAGCCTCCTGAGTAGATAGGATTACAAGCATGAGCCACCAGCGACTTGCTGTAGTTGTTTTTGTAAAGGTTTTTACTCTGCTTAGGTTAATGCTTAGATATCTTGTTATTTTTGAGGCTATTGTAAATAGAATTATTTCCTTGATTTACTGCTCTGCTATTTCATTATTGGTATTAAAAAACAACAACAACTGACTGTTGGGCACTGATGTAATTCGAGCTACTCAGGAGGCTGAGATTATTTCTTTCTGTAAACGCTGAATGGGTTTGGAAGCCAGTCTGAGGAGGAAAGGATGTGAAGACTCTTTTCTTCAATTAACCACTAAGAAGCCAGAAGTGGAGCTGTAGCTCAAGTGATAGAGCACTAGCCTTTAGTGAAAACAAAAACAAAACCGCAAAACTCAGGGATACGTCCCAGGATGAGTTAAAGCCCCAGGAGGATCAGCACTAAAACACCAACAACACCACCAACAACACCAAACAAACAAACAAAAAACGTTATTGACTTTTTTTTTGTCGGTTGTGGAGCCTGAACTCTGGGCCTGGGCGCTGTCCCTCAGCTCTTCAGCTCAAAGCTAGCATTCTACCCTTTGAGCCACAGCACCACTTCCGGCTTTTTCTGCTTATGTGGTGCTGAGGAATTGAACCCAGGGCCTCATGCATGCAAGGCAAGCACTCTACCACTGAGCCACCCTCCCAGTCCCCACTGACTTTTTTTTCTTTTTGCTTATGTGGTGCTGGGGAATTGAACCCAGGGCCTCATGCATGCAAGGCAAGCGCTCTACCACTGAGCCACCTTCCCAACCCCCCCCATTCACTTTTGAGTGTTGCCTTTATATCCTGCAATGTTTATCAGATTTAGAATTTTAGTGGAATCTTTAGGGTTTTAAAATACAGAATCACAATAGTGACATACAATAACGTTCATTTTTTATCTTGCCTTATTTCCCCATCTAGGAATTGTAGAAATATGTTGAATAAGAGTGGGGCAAGTGGATATTGAGTTCTGTTCCTGATTGTAGGAAAACTGGTTACAGATTTCCTATTTAGTATGATGTTGTCTGTAGGTCTATATTAGGTAACCTTTCTTATGTTGAGTTATGACCTTTTTCTACTCCAGTTTCTGCAGAAATTTTGTCATAAAAGGATGGGGTTGGCACTGGGAATGTGGCTTAGTGATATGATGCTTGCCTAGCATGCACGAAGCCCTGGGTTCAATTCCTTAGCACCACATATGCAGACAAAGCCAGAAGTGATGCTGTGTCAAGTGCTAGAGTGCTAGCCTTGAACAAAAGAAGCCCAGAGCCAATGCCCAGGCCCTGAGTTAAAGCCCCAGGACTGGCAAAAAACTTTTAAGGCCCCCAAATTCTGAGAGCTCAACTTTGTCATTTGCATCGTGAGATCCAGATGTACATGCATCAGCTTTCCACAAAGTCAGGGGAAAAAAAAATCAGATCTGTGGCTGTGGATAGTGAGAGGGGAGGGGACAGGCCTAGGTGCTAGGATAAACACAGGAGCTGCTTTTGACAGAAAGAAGCTATGTAGTTAACTTTGTTGGCATGTCTGTCCTTGTGTTAATGTGTAGAACACTCAGGTTAGGGGTACTAAAACAAGATGATGAGTGTATTGGAGCTCAGGATGTAAATGACAAAGTAGAGCACTCAGAATTTGGGGGCCTTATAATATTTCTTTTAAGGCCCCCAAATTCTGAGTGCTCTGCTCATATACCCGATGCATGCCACCTCTGTGGATGCAGGCATTTGCTGATGGCTCACTTCACAACACCTGCTGCCCACACTGATGCCATCGTCTGCTCACAGTGTAGTGCCACAGCTTGCTGCCCACATGGATGCTATCGTCATTGGCTCACAGCACACTGCACAATGCCTGCTGTCCACACATATGCCAATGTCCACACATAGACACCAGTGTCCACTCACAGCCAAGTTTCCCCCACATCTGCTGACCACATGGGTGCTGGGGTCCACTCACATCACACTGCCCACGCCTGCTGACCACATGGGTGCTGGGGTCCACTCACATCACACTGCCCACGCCTGCTGACCACATGGGTGCTGGGGTCTATTCACATCACACTGCCCCTGGCCCGCTGCCCACACAGACAGTGGAGTCCTCTCATAGAGCAGTGCACAATGTCTGCTGCCCACATGGACACTGGCATCCACCCACAGCATATTGCCCCATACCCGCTGCCCACACAGTGGGCTGCACAATGTATTGCCCCATACCCACTGCCCACACAGTGGGCTGCACAATGTATTGCCCCGTACCTGCTGCCCACACAGTGGGCTGCACAATGCCTGCTCTCCAGCTGGATGCTGGCATCTGCTCATATCCAAGCTCCCACCATGCCCACTGCCCATATTTATGCTGGCATTCATTTATAGCCAAGTTGACCCGATGCCCAATGCTCACGCATATGCTCACACAGTGCACTGCCCCATGTCCAGTGCCCACGAGGATGCCATTGTCCGGTCACAGGGCATAGCCCATGCCTGATGACCACACGGACACTGGCTTCTGCTGACAGCATGCTGTCCACACATGCTGCTGTCTGCTCACAACGTGCTGCCCCATGTCTGCTTCCCACATAGATGCTGGTTTCCACTCACAGTGCACTGCCCCACACCTGCAGCCAACATGGATGCCAGTGTCAACTAACAGTGCACTGCACAACACCTGCTCCTACATGGCGCCCATTCTCAGCACACTGCCTATTGCCCACTGCCCACTTGGATGCCAGCATCCAATCACGGCACATTGCACAATGCCCACTGCCCTCACAGACCCTGGTGTCCACTCACAATCAAGCTGCTTCCAAGCCTGCCGACCACAGGGACACCAGTGGCACTGCCTTACACCTGCTGCCCACCTGGATGCTGGTGTCTGCTCCCAGCCAAGCTTCCCCCAGGTTCACTGCCCACACAGACACTGGCTTTTGCTCACAGTGCACTGCCTCATGCCTGTTGCCCACATGGATGCTGGCAGCTGCTCACAGCTTACTGCCCACACCTGCTGCCCAGAGATTGGTATCTGCTCACAGCGTACAGCCCCCATTCCTGCTGCCCTCACGGGTGCTGGCATCCACCCAAAAAGCAGGCCTCCATGAGAGCAAATGGTAGTGCATCTTTACTATTGCACTACAGGATGTTGCCCTAAGCTCAGGCTTCGGTGAGAGCAAATGATGGTGATTTTTTTCACCACCAAATGGTGCTCTAATCCTAGGCCTCCATGAGAGCAAATAATGGTGGTTCTTCACTTTCACCACATGAAGGCGCTTTAAACTCAGGCTTCGGTGAGTTCAAATGATGGTCCATCTTCACTATTGCACCACAAAAGGGCTCCCTAAGCCCAGAATTCCATCAGAGAAAATGATGTTGCATCTTCACTATAGCACCACATGAGGGAGCCCTAAGCCCAAGCTTCCATGAGAGCAAATGATGGTGATGCTTTACTTGCACCACAAGAGGGCACCCTAAGTTCAGCCTTCCACGAGTGCAAATAATGGTGATTTTTCACTTTAACCACAGAGGGCGCCCTAAGTCCAGGCTTCCATGAGAGCAAATGATGATTCTTGTCTTCATTATTGCACCAGAAGAGGGCACCCTAATCCCAGGCTTCTTTGAGAGCATATGATGGTGATGCTTCACTTGCACCACAAGAGGGCACACTAGGCCCAGGCCTCCAGGGGAACAAACTATGGTCATTCTTCACTTACACCACAAGGGGACTCCCTAAGACCAGGCTACTGTGAGAGCAAATGATGTGGCATGGACACGAATGCAGCACAAGAGGGTGACTGTGACAACAAATGATAATTCTTCACTTTCATTATGAGAGGGCGCACTAAGCCCGTGAGTGCTCTCTTGGAAGCCTGGGCTTAGGGTGCCTTTTTGAGGTGAGAGTGAAGAATTACCATTAGCTCTCATGGAAGCCTGGGATTATGGAGCCCTCGTGTGGTGAAAATGAAGATTCATCATTTGCAGTCGTGTAAGGCTGGGCTTAGGGCTCCCTCATATGGTGCTATAATGAAGACACAACATCATTTACTCTCACTGAAGAACGGGCTTAGTAGCCCTTGAGCTGAAGACCTAGGGGACAGTACCAAGGCTCAGAGTTCAAGCCCTAAGACTGACAAATAAAAAAACCAACACTCATGTCATAATTGACACACATGTCAATATGTAGAAGCATGTCAAAATGAACACAATTGACATGAATGTCAAAATCTACATGCATAACCAAATTGACCCACATATTGAAAATAACACACATGTCATATCCACACACGTCAATATTGACATACATGTCCAACTTGGAACACATGTGGAAATCAACGTGCTTGTTGAAATCAATGAGCATGTCAGTATCGACACAAATATCAAAATTAACACAATTGACACATGTCAAAATTCACATGCATGTCCAAATCCACTATATATCACAATTGACACACTTATCTAAATTGACACACATATGAAAATCCATTCCCATTAGTTGCCTGCCATTGGATCACCTCTTTTATCCTAGCTACTCAGGAGGCAGGGATCTTAGGATTGTGGTTTGAAGCCATCCCAAGTAGGAAAGTCTATGAGACTTTTATCTCCAACTAAACACCAGAAAAAATCAACACACATGTCAAAATGGACCCAATTGACTTGCATGTCAAAATCCACAAGCATGTTCAAAGAGATTCAAAGGTCTGATTTGTTATACTTGTCCAAATGGACACACATGTCAAAATCAACACACATGTCTAAATCGACGCATAAGTAACAATCGACACATTACCTAGGTGTTGATAGCTCAAGCCTATAACCCTAGCTACTCTGAATCCTTAGATCTCAGGATTGTGTTGGGAGCTAGTCCAGGCAGGAGACTCTTATCTCCAATTAACCACCAAAAACCCAGAAGTGTGGCTGTGGCTTACATGGTAGAGCATTAGCCTTGAGCTGAAGAGCTCAGGGACATTACCAGTCCCAGAATTCAAGCACTATGACTGACAAAATAATTTGACACAGTGTCACAATAGACACACATCAAATTTACATGTGTCTCCAAATTGACATGTATGTCAAAATTGACATGCATGCCAAATCAATGTCCATGCCAAAATTGACACACTTGTCAAAATCAACACACATATCATAATTGACAAAATTGACACATGTGTCAAAATCCACATGCATGTCCAAATTGACATGCATGACAAAATTGGCCCACAAATCTAAATTGATATGTATGTCTAAATCAACTCCTGTTAATTGGGCACTGGTGGCTCATACCTGTAATCCTAGCTACTCAGGAGGCTGAGATATGAGGATTGCGGTTAGAAGCAAGCCAAGGGAGGAAAATCAGTGGGACTCTTTAATTAACCACCAGAAAACTGGAAGTGGTGCTTTGGTTCACATGGTAGAGCTCTAGCCTTGAGTTGAAGAGCTCAGGGACAGACAGAGCCCAGGCATAGAGTTCAAGCCCTAGAACTGATTAAAAAAAATGAAACCTGCGTCAAAATAAAGTAGAACCAGGCACCTCTAATCCTAGGATTAGTATTACAGGCTCAAGCCTGTAATCCTAGCTACTCAGGAGGCTGAGATCTGAAGATTGAGGTTCAAAGCCAGCCCAGGCAGGAAAGTCTGTGAGACTCTTATCTCCAATAAAAACCACTAGAAAACTGGAAGTGGTGCTGTGGCTCAAGCGGTAGAATTCTTGCCTTGAGCTGAAGAGCTCAGGGACAGCACCCAAGCCCAGAGTTCAAGCCCCACGATCGACCGAAAAACAAACTTGCATGTCAAATTTGACATGATTGACATGCATGTCAAAATCAACACACACGTACAAATCGACCCGCACACCCAAATTGACACACATGTCCAAATCGACACACATGTAAAATCCACACACTTTCAAATTGACATGCACATCCAAGTTGACATACATGTCAAAATCAACATGCATGCCACAATGGATGCTCATGTTGAAATTAACAAAATCCACATGCATGCCCAAATTGGCATGCATGTCTAAATTGACACCTATTAGCTGGGTGCCAGCGGAAGATCCCTGGCAATATTTGCTTCTAAATAGAATATGTTGCTGTTACTCTCTTGAGCTATCACAAAGCAACTTAGGTTGAGGTGCAAAAGAATTTAAACCAAAGAGCTTTTGGCTAGCTGCAAGGCTTCAGATCAAGGATTCAGGTTCCATTTACTCAATCAGCCTACGGACTCTGACTGCCAATGTCTGCTTCTAAATCCTAAAAGATTGATTATGGCTGGCTGAGCTTTTACATAGTCACTCAGTTTGATGTGCTGAGTAAGATTAAACTACAGGTATTTTATTGTTGTCAAGAATTCAGATCAAGGAGTCAAGTTACTTTGACTAGATGTGCTTACAGCAGCTGACTGGACATATCAGTCTCTAAAAATGAAATGGTTCATTGTTAAGGGAATGAACTCTTGATGCTCACTTAGGTTTGTTAAGGGAATGAACTCTTGATGCTCACTTAGGTTGAGGTTCTGACCAACATGAATCTAACAGCATCTTACTGGCTTCAATTATTCCTAGGAAGAACTCTGGTTTTTATGACCCAGTAGTCAATGGAAGCTCCCTGGCAGTATCTGTTTCTAATATTAAATGGTTGCTGTTACCCATTTTATCTATTGCAAAGCAACTCAATCTGAGGTGTTGAACAATTTGAACATCAGAGCTTTGAACTGGCTGCAAGCCATCAAATCAAGCTTTCAGGTTCCCTTTACTCCATAGGCCTATGGAAGGTGACTGGGAATATATGCTACTCAATCCTAAGAAGTTGAAGGTGGTTGTTAGAGCTTTTACATAGTCACTCAGTTGGATGTGCGGAGTAATATGACCCACAGGCATTTTACTGTGTTCAAGGGTTCAGATCAAGGATTCAGGTTTCTTTTACTAGACATGCTTATGACAGCTGACTGGATATATCAGTCTGTGAATACTAAATGTTTTTTGTTAGCTGAATGAAATCTTGTATGGTCACTGGGGTTGAACTTCTGAGCCATAGGAACCTAACAGTATTTCACTAGCTTTAAGTCTTTCTAGGAAGAACTCAGGTTTCTTTGATCCAATATGTTGATGGAAGTTCCCTGGAAATGTCTGCTTCTAAATATATAACGGTTGCTGTTATCCTCTTGAACTGTGGGAAAGCAACTCAGTTTGGAAGCTGATGAATTTAAACCAAAGAACTTTTAATCTTGCAGGCTTGCAGATCAAGGATACAGGTGTCATTTACTCCATAGGTGTATGTATGCTGACTGGCAATATCTGGTTCTTAATCCTAAAAGGTTGATGGTGGCCAGGTGAACATATACATAGTCACTCAGTTGATATGTTAAATTAGAGGAATTTAGGGCTATATTATTATGTTTTGTATTAGTAATGAGTATTCAGGTTTCTTTGATCAGAAATGCTTATGGCTAACTGGAAATACCCTCTAAATACTAAATGGTTATTGTTAGCTGTATGACTTCTTGTATGTTGACTGAGTTTGAGGTTGTGAGCCATGGGAACCTAACAGCATTTCATTGGATTCAAATCTTCCTAGGAAGAATTCTAGCTTCTTTGACTCAGTATGCTTATGGAATCTCTCTGGCAATATCTGCTTATAACTACTAAAGGGTTCCTGCTACTCCATTGACCTATGGAAAACAAGTCAGATTGATGTGCAGGAGAATTCAAATTAAAATGATTTGGAATATCTCCAAGGCTTCAGATCAAGGATCCAGGTTTCAACTACCCCATAGGCCTATAGATGCTGGTGGGAAAAATCTGTTTCTAAATCCTAAAAGGTTGATGGTGGCCAGTAGAGTTTTTACACAGTTACTCAGTTTGACATGCTGAGAAAGATGTAGCTACAATCATTGCACTGTGTTCAAGATCTCAGAACAAGGATTCAGGTTTCTTTGATCTGACATGCTTATGGAAGCTGACTGGAATAATCAGCCTCTAATTACTGAACAGTTGTTGTTAGCTGAATGAACTCTTGCACCCACGCTGGGTTTGAGGTTCTGAGTCATGGAAATCTAACAGCATTTCACTCGCTTCAAGGCTTCCTAGGAAGAATTCAGGGTTCTTTGATCCAGTATGTCCATGGATGATTCTTGAAAATACCTGCCTTTAAATAGTGCATGGTTGCTGTTACCTGCTTGAATTTTGGCAAAGCAACTCAGTGCGAGGTGCTGAACACTTTGAACCTAAGAACTTTGTAAGGTTGAAAATCTCCAGGCCAGACTTTCAGGTGACTTTTACCCCAGGACTATGGATGTTGATTGTGAACCCCTGTTTCTAAATACTAAAATTTGGATGTTAGCCAGTGGAGTTTTTACACAGTCACTCAGTTTGACATACTAAGATGAACCTACAGTCATTGCACTGTGTTCAAGATTTTGGAGCAAGGACTCAGGTTTCTTTGACAAGACATGTTTGTGGAAATGACCAGAAATATAAGCCTCTAATTACTAAAAGATTGTTGTTAGTTGAATAAATCCTTATGTGCACACTGGTTTGAGGTTTTGAAACATGCAAATCCAATCGGATTTCACTGGCTTGAAGGCTCCCTAGGAAGCATTTTGGTTTCTTTGACAGAGTCAGCTCATGGAAGCTCCTTCGAAATATCTGCTTTTGAATACTACATGGTTTCTTCTACCCACTTGAGTTTTGGCAAAGCAACTCAGTTTGAGGTGCTGAACAATTTGAATCTAAGAGCTCTTAACTGGCCTCAAGCCTTCTGACTAGGCTTTCAGGTTTAAGTTACACCATAGGATTATGGACTTTGGGAAGATTTGCTTCTAAATTCTAAAAGGTTGATGGTGGCCAGTGGAATTTTTACAGTCACTCAGTTTGATGTGCTAAGTACTATGTTCATTGCACTATTTCAAGATTTCAGAGCAAAGATTCAGGTTTCTTTGACCAGATATGTTTATGGAAGATGCTTTGAAATAATAGCCTCTAATCATTTTATGGTTGTAGTTAGCCGAATGAAGTCTTGTATGTACACTGTGTTTGAAATTCTTTTTTTTTTTTGGGGGGGGTCCGATCGTGGGGCCTGAACTCTGGGCCTGGGCGCTGTCCCTCAGCTCTTCAGCTCAAGGCTAGCGATCTACCACTTGAGTCACAGCGCCATTTCCGGCTTTTTTTTTTTTTTTTTTTTTTTTTTTTGCTTATATGGTGCTGAGGAATAGAACCCAAGGCCTCATGCATGCAAGGCAAGTGCTCTACCACTGAGCCACCTTCTCAGCCCTTGTGTTTGAAGTTCTGTGCCAGGGGAACTAACAGCATTTTGCTTGCTTCAAGGCTTCCTAGGAAGAATTATGGTTTCTTTGACCCAGTATGCCCACAGATACTCCCTGGAAATGTCTGCTACTAAATACTAATTTAGAAGCAGATTCCAATTTTGTAAAGCAACTCAATTTGGGTTGCTGAACCTGCAAGACTGTAGACTAGGTTTTCGGGTTTCCTTTACCCTATAGGACTATGGATGCCAATTTGGAACATCTGCTTCTAAATCCTAAAAGGTGGATGGTGGTCAGTGGAGCTCTTACACAGACACTCAGTTTGATGAGCTGAGTAAGATGAATCTACAGTCATTGCACTGTGTTCAAGATTTTGGAACAAGGGGAGGACCCAAGATGTCAATGGAACAGTAGGGAAACACTATAGCTCTCTCCAACCAGAATTCAAGTTCCAGCACTTGGCTTCCCCAAGAGACTGACAACAGCAAAAAGGTGAAAGCCCAGAGAAATACAGGAAGTGAAAAAAGAGAAGGAAAAAACTTCAGAACTTACATAAAGATGGAAAAATGCAAAGACCCTTCCCCCACACCTCACTGGCAGCGTGGCTCCACTCCAACCCACCCAAGTGGCCCAGCCTGTGGCCACTGGGGACCCAGAGTCAGAGGAGTCTGTAAAATGCCAGTGCAGAACACTCCCAAGGTGCCAGTGCCAGACTCAGTGATTGTAAACAGAGGCAGAAACCGTGGAGCTCAGAACCTGCACAAAGACCCTCCCCCCACTCCTCACTGGCTGTGCAGCTCCATGCCAAACTGCCAAAGAGATGCTGGGGACCCCAGAGCCACAGCAGTCTGTAAAATGCTAGTGCAGAAGACTCCCATGGTGCTGGTGCTGACATGGAGAGTGCAAACAAAGACAGAAACCTCAGAGCTCAGAACCTGCATGAAGACCCTTCCCTTGTCAGTGGTGCAGCTGCACACCAACCCACCAAAGCAACCCAGCCTATGGACGCTGGGGACCCCAGAGCCCCAGTGGTCTGTAAAACACCAGTGCAGAAAACACCTGTGGCACTGGTTCCAGTCAGGGTAAACAGAGACAGACCATGAAACCCACACCCAGAGCCTCCACCACCACTTGGCCCAGCCCACAATCATCACAACAGAATGCAGAACATGTTGGTGGCCAGCAACCTACAGTGCACAGAAACAGAGATCTGCCAGCACTGCTGGACAGCTCTCAACCAGTTCCAGGATAAGTGAGTACCCCACAGGGGATACCCCCCTGTCATGGGAGATCACTGCTGGTGGTAACCTCTAGAGCTTGACTCAGACCCCCCCTGTACCACCTGGGCTACAGGTCCAACTGAAGCTGGGAACTGTACTAGTGCCCCAGCAAATGGTAGAGCACACCCAGACCACCAGTCTTGACCAAGAGCACCCCTGAGAGGGAGTTGAACACTGAAGCTGGGAACCATGCCCATGGACCCCAGCAGCCAGTGGTGGAAGAAGTCTGAGACCCAGCAGCCCAGGTCCTATCAGAGCCCAACCTGTGTGTCCCGGGTTGGGGACCTGGCTAAAATCGGGAACTTCAAGTGGGCTCCAGCAACTGGTGGAATATGTCCAGCATACCTGGTTTTGCCAAGAGTACCCCTAGGAAGGAGCATGAAGAGTCTAGGCTACCAGTCGTTGGCTGATGGTGGGAACCACTTGTGGTCTCCAGCAGGCAGCAGAACAAGCCCCACCTGTGTCTCATGCAGGAGCCCAAGCTGTCTAACTACTTGTCCCTGACTGAAATCAGGAACTGAGTGCATGCCTCAGCAGAGGGTGGAGTGTGTCTGCCCACCAGAATCTAACAAGAGTGAGCCCTATGTGCTAGTCTGCTAGCAGCTGGAATTCAGCCCCTCCCCCAACAGAATTGAGACCCGGCAAAGTCTCTCTTAGCCAGTCCAGGGTTGAGAGCAAGATTCATCAATTGATCCAGGAACCAACCCAGAACAAAGTGAAGGCAGCTACTTATTGACCAAAACAGGCAGAGCTTGGGATTTGTCTCTAATACTCCCTGAATCTCCATGTGAAAATCACAGTGAAAATTTATAAGATTCCTCAGCAGCCAAGAAAGCAAACCATCCCTAAAGGCCAGCAGCCACCTAGGAAAAAGCCTCATTGAAAGCAAAAAAGAAATGGAAGACAAATGCTACATCCAAGAGATGGTAGAGGCAATGACTCAAGAAAAAAAGAATTAAAGAGAGAAATGGATCAGAAAGAACAAAGAAATGAATTATCAAAAGAGATCTAGGATTTCAAACAAGAGATGCACTTAAAAATACATGCAGTAGGGCTGGGAAGGTGGCTCAGTGGTAGAGCGCTTGCCTTGCATGCCTGAGGCCCTGGGTTCGATTCCTCAGCACCACATAAGCAAAAAGAAAAAAAAGCTGGAAATGGCACTGTGGCTCAGGTGGTAGAGCGCTAGCCTTGAGCTGAAGAGCTGAGGGATAGTGCCCAGGCCCATAGTTCAGGCCCTACGACTGGACCCCCCCCCCCCCCAAAAAAAATAGATGCAGTACACACCTTGCTAAAAGATTAATACTCTGAAAACCGATAGAAAAATCATAAATGGTTCAATTTCCTCCATGAAAACCACAATGGAAGCCATTGTTAATAGAGTGAATGAGATGGAAAATAGAATATCAGGTACTGAAGACAAAATGCAGCAACTGGAAAAAGTCACAGATATGGAAAAACACTCAAAATATGCCAAAAGAATTTCAAGACCAAGCAGGCAGTGCCAAGAATGTTAACCTTCATGTTACTAGGTTGGACAAAGGTGAGGAATACCAGAATAAAGAAATGCAATACTTATTTAATAAGATTATCACTGAAAACTTCCCCAATCTTAAGAGAGAAAATCTTACCCATGTAACAGAAGCATACAGAACACCTAACAAGCAGGATCCCAGGAGGAACACTTCTAGTCATATTATAGTAAAAATGCTAGACATGAACAATAAAGAAACAATCTTGGACACAGCAAAAGCAAATGGGAAAAAAATCAGAATCACTGCAGATCTCTCCACACTGACACTGAATGCAAGGAAAGCCTGGGAAAGTACCATCTGAACTTTGAGAACCAATAACTGCCAACCCAGACTGGTATATACAGCAAAGCTAGCATTCACATTCGATGAAGAAACTAAAATTTTAACAATAAAGAAAAATTAAATGAATTCATAAACTAAACCAGCACTATAAAGAATATTAAGAGGGGGATTACAATCTGCAGAAAACAATCAAGATCAGGAATCCACATCAGATAAATATCAATAGAAGCACCAA
This sequence comes from Dipodomys spectabilis, assembly GCF_019054845.1. Lineage (NCBI taxonomy): Eukaryota > Metazoa > Chordata > Mammalia > Rodentia > Heteromyidae > Dipodomys > Dipodomys spectabilis. Next base: position 4,929,533 of record NW_024870789.1, read on the forward strand.
TTTAGTAAGCACAGGGGGAAAGGAAAGAAGAAAAATTTAGGAAAGCAAGAAAATGACAGGAAACACAATGCACCTCTCTGTAATAACCATAAATATTAATGGACTCAATTCACCAATCAAAAGAAAGAGATCTGAAGGTTGGGTCAGAAAACAAGATCCATTTATTTGTTGCCTTCAATAGACCCATCTTACAGCCAAAGATAAAAACAAACTCCAAGTGAAGGGATGGAGGAAGATCTACTGTACAAATGTTCCCAGCAAGAAGGCAGAAATTGCCATCCTGATATGTGTAAAAATAAAATTTTCATTAAAATCAATACACAAAGACAAAGAAAGACACTACATATTAATACAGGGGACAATCCAAGAAGAGGATATCACTATTATCAATTTATACTCTCCAAACATTGGTGTGCCCAAATATGTTAAGAAAATACTTTCAGACTTACAGGAAAAATAGATCCAAATACAATAAACTAGGAGAGTTTAATATTCTACTCTCACCAAAGGACTGGTCTACCAACCAGGAGGATTGGCAAAGAAGCCTCCTATTTAAATGATTCCATATCTCAAGTGGACTTAATTGACATCTACAGAGTCTTCCACACAACAACAACCCAGTACATATTGTTCTCAGCAGCCCATGGAACTTTCTGCAATATAGATCATATCATAATTCATACAAAGAATTTAAGCAAATACAAGTGGATTGACATAATCCGCTATATTCTATCCAACCACAATGGAATCAAGCTAGTTATCAATAACAAAGCATACCTTACATATTACTCAAATACATGGAAATTGAACAGCACACTTCTGAGCAACACCTGGGTCACAGAAGAAATTAAGGAAGAAATAAAAAAGTTCCTACAGTTCAATGAAAATGAATATACATCACAAAAAAACTGTGGACATGGCAAATGCAGTCCTGAGGGGAAATTTATTGCTCTCAGTGTACACATCAAGAAAATAGAGACAGATCAGTAAATAATCTCATGAAGCAACTAAAACTGCTAAAAAATTGAACCTAAAGTGACTAGATGGAGTGAGATAACCAAATTAAGAGCTGAAATTAATGAGATAGAGACTAAGAAAACTAAAACTAAAGTTCATAAAACAAAAAGCTGTTTTTTTTTTTAAATCAATAAATTGATGGACCTCTGGCAAGATAAACTGAAAAAAGAGAGGAAACCCAAATCAATAAAATCAGGGATGCCCCGGGAAAAATGACAACAAATACCCAAGACACCCAAACAATTATAAATAATTATTTCTAGAATCTATATTCACTAAGGAAGGTAAACCTAGCAGAAATGGGTGAATTTTTTTTTTTTTTGGGTCCGGTCGTGGAGCCTGAACTATGGGCCTGGGCACTGTCCCTCAGCTCTTCAGCTCAAGGCTAGCGCTCTACCACTGTAGCCACAGCACCACTTCCGGCTTTTTTTCTTCTTGCTTATGTGGTGCTGAGGATTCGAACCCAGGGCCTCAGGCATGCAAGGCAAGTGCTCTACCACTGAGCCACCTTCCCAGCCCAAGACTAGATGGATTCACTATGGAATTCTATCAGACCTTTAAAGAGGAACTAATGCCCATACTCCTCAAGCTCTTCTGAAATAGAAACAGAGGGAGTAATCCCAAACTCATTCTATGAACCAATATCACACTCATCCCCAAGCCAGGAAAAGACAGAACAAAAAAGAACTACAGACTAGTCTTCTTTCTTATTTTTTAAAAATTGAGATTAGGTGATTACATAAATTTCACAGTATTCTGGAATAGTGATAGTTAAAGTCATAAATGCTTTTTAACCTTCACAAGGCAAATTGTCATTATCATGGTCTATAAAGTTTGTGAATTCTGAGTTTTGACGATACAATTATTTCTTCCACATCAGGTGATATTTACATTTCTTTCCTTTTGCTTAATGTAATCTGTTCCCTCTTTCCCTCTCATTCCTCCCTTCCCATCACTGTCTTTGGGTTGCTTAGTTCATTTTCATCTATGTCCAGTGCAGCTGATGACCCCTCTGTTTTCCTATTTCTCACTGATTCTGTGTCCTCCTCCTAGCTTTCCTCTATCACACACACACACACACACACACACACACACACACACACACACACACACCAGATATGTGGTCAATAACGTGGAGTCATTTAGCAATGATCCAACAAAATGAGTGTCAGTCTTTTGTTTCTTGAGTCCTGTTTACTTTGTCATATCTCCTTGCCTTTTGGCGTTAGCATCCACATATCAAGGAGACCAGGTGCTGTTTGTCTCTGCTCTTGGCTTACCTTGCTCAAAATGATTTGTTCTAGTTCCATCCATTTCCCTGCAAATGCCATTATTTTGTCCTTTCTAATGGCTGCATAATATTCCATTGTATATAGATACCACAATTTTTGGATCCACTCATCAGTAGTGGGGCATCTGGGTTGTTTCCATATCTTGGTTATTGTGAACAGTGCTGCAATGAACATGGAGGTGCATGTGTCCTTGTATCCAGGTTCCTGTTGCTCAGGGTATATGCCTAGGAGTGGTATGGATGGGTCATAGGGGAGATCTATATTTAGCTTTCGGAGGTACCTCCAGACTACTTTCCAAAGTGGTTGTATTGGTATACATTCTCACCAGCAATGCAATAGGCAGACCAGTCTCTTTGATGAGCACAGATGCAAAAATCCTCAATAAAATTTTAGCCAACAGAATCCAGAAACATATAAAAAAATCATACATTACGATCAAGTAGGCTTCATCCCAGAAATGCAGAGATAGTTAACATGTAACTCAATAGATGTAATCCGTCACATCAACAGATCCAAGGTCACGAATCACATGATTATCTCCATTGACTTGGAAAAGGCTTTTGGTAACATAGAACATTCCTTCATGTTAAAAGCTCTGGAGAAAATAGGAATAGAAGGAATATTCCTTAAAGCAATAAAAGCCATATACGACAGACCAATAGACAATATTATACTAAACAGGGAAAAACTGCAATCAATTCTCCTAAAAACAGGAGCAAGGCAAGGATGCCCAGTCTCTCCACTACTCTTCAATATAGTTCTGGAATCCTTAGCCAGAGCAATAAGGCAAGAAAAAGACATTAAAGGGATCCACGTAGGGAAGGAAGAAGTTAAACTATCCTTTTTTTTTGCAGATGACATGATATTATACCTTAACAACCCCAAAAACTCCACTCTCAAACTCTTAGAGCTTATGAACCACTTGGGCAAAGTAGCAGGACACAAAATTCACCTACAAAATCAATTGCCTTTCTGTATCCTTTCTGTTCACCAAAAATGTACAAGCAGAAAGGGAAATCAAGGAAACAACCCCATTCACAATAACCTCAAAAAAATAACTATCTACGAATTAACCTAACCAACGATGTAAAGAAATTATTTAGTGAAAACTATAAGCCTAAAGAAAGAAATCAAAGAGGACACTAGGAAATGGAAAGACCTTCCATGTTCTTGGATATGCAGAATTTATATAGTAAATGGCCATACTGCCAAAAATGATATACAAATTAATGCAATTCCCATCAAAAGCCCGACAACTTAAAAAAAAACTGAAATAGAGAAAACAATCCAAAAATTCATATGGAGCAACAAAAGACCTAGACTAGCTGAAGCAATTCTAGGCAAAAGAAACAATACAGGAGGGATCACTATACTGGATTTCACGCTCTACTATAGAGCTATAATAACAAAGACAGCTTGGTATTGGCACAAAAATAGACTTGGAGACCAATGGAATAGATTAGAAGATCCAGAAATAAAACCACATACTTACAATCAGTTGATATTTGACCAAGGAGCCAAAGGCATACAATGGAAGAAGCATAGCCTTTTCAACTATTGGTGCTGGGAAAACTGGGTGTCCACATACAGAAAACTAAAAGTGGACGCCAGCCTTTCACCATGCACTAACATCAACTCAAAATGGATTAAAGACCTTAACATTAAACCTGAAACTGTGAAACTACTGCAGGACAAAGTAGGAGAGACAGTTGAACTTATAGACACAGGAAGGAACTTCCTGAACAGATTCCCAGGGTCCCAACAAATTGGAGAGAGATTCAACAAATGGGACTACCTTAAAAAGTTTCTGCACAGCTAAAGACATATCTACCAAACTAGAAAGACAGACAACTAATTGGGAAAAATATTTACCAGCAACATATCAGACAAGGGGCTAATATCCATTATATACAGGGAACTTAAGAAATGAATCCCTCCCAAATATAACAAACCAATCATTAAACAGGCAAGGGAGCTAAAGAGAGACTTCTCAGAAGAAACATCATCCCAGTCAGGTTTCTGATTAGGTTTAGGGGTATCGGGTTTGGGTTCAGAATAGGGTTATAATTAGGGTTAAGGTTATGATAATGGTTTGGTTTGGATTCAGGTTTGGGTTAGGGTTTGAGTTCAGATTTGAGTTAAGATAAGGATTTGGTTTAGGTTTAGGTTTCAGCTTAAGGTTAGGAGTAGGATTCGTTTTATGGTTATGGTTCAGGTTAGTTGTTAGGGTTAGGTTTTAGGGTTTATTTTAGGGTTAAGATTAGAGTTAGGGTTCGAGTTAGGATTAGGATTCTAGTTCTGGTTAGGGTTTGCGATTGGGTTTGGGTTAGGTTTAGAGTTAGGGCTAGGGCTAGGATTAGAGTTAATTTCAGGATTAGGGTTAGGGTTAGCATCTGGTATAGGGTCTGGATTTGGTTTTAGATTAGGGTTCAGGTTTGGGTCAGGTTTCGGGTCTGGGTTTGGGTTCAGGTTAGGTTTATGGTTAGTGTTAGTGTGAGGGTTCAGGTTCGGGTTACAGTTAGGGTTTGGTTAGGATTATGGTTAGGATTTGGGTTCAGTTTCTGTTTTGGGTTAGGATTAGGGTTAGGGTTTGTGTAAGGGTGGGGTTTCGGGTTAGGGTAGGTTTAGGTTTAGGATTTGGGTTCATATTAGCATTCAGGTTCGGGTTCGGGTTCAGGTTAGCGTTAGTGTTATGATTTCTTTGTCAGGTTAGGGTTAGGGTTTCCGTTAGGTTTCGGGTTTGAGTTCGGTTCAGTGTTAGGGTTAGAGTTGCGTTCTGGTTAGTGATAGACTTAATGTTAAGACTAGGGATACAGGTTGACCCATTGTAATAATGAGACCTACAAGATGCTATGTTGAAAATGAACTTTACAACTTGGGGGGGGGTGGTAGGGAGGACTTGGGGAGGTGGGGAAGGAAGGGGTAGTAAGGGAAAACAAAGGAGGGGGTGACAATGCCCAATAGGAAATGTACTCATTACCTTACTCATGTAACTGTAACCCCTCTGTACAGTATCTTTGCAATAAAAAAGGCTAGGTATAGTGTTAGGGTAGGTTGGGGCTAAGGTTAGGATTAGGTTTTGAGTTCATGTTTGGATAGGGTAATGGTTAGGGATAGGGTCAGAGTTAGGGGTAGGTTAAGGATTAGGTTTAGGGTTAGGTTTTGGGCTTGGCTTGTGGTTAGTGTTAGGTTTAAAGAGCAGGTTAGGGTAAGGGTTAGAGTAAGGGCTTTGGTTAGACCTAGGGTTCTGGTTAGGTTTAGGTTTAGGGTTCATGTCAGCGTTTGGGTTTGGGTTAGGGCTAGGATTTGGGTTCAGGTTCATGTTAGGGATCAGGTTCGTGTTAGGGTTAGGATTCAGTTTAGTTTTAGGGTTCAGCTTAAGGTTAGAATTAGGGTTCATTTTATGGTTACAGTGCATGTTGGGTTTAGGGTTAGGGTTTGTTTTAGGGTTAGGGTTACAGTTATGGTTCAGATTAGGGTTAGGATTAGAGTTAGGGTTCAGGTTTGGGTTTGGGTTAGTGTTTGGGTTAGGGTTAGTATTCTGGAAAGGGTTTGGATTAGGGTTTGGGTTTGGGTTCAGAGATTAGGGTTCAGGTTCAGGTGAGGTTTCTCTTTCAGGTTTGGGTTTGGGTTAGGTTTTGGGTTAGGGTTGTTTCGGTTCAGGTTAGAGTTAGGATTGGGCTTAGGGATAGGGTTAGGGTTTGGTTCAGGTTAAGTTTAGGGTTAGGGTTTGCATTTTGGCTTGCTTTGAGGTTGGTTTCAGGTTTGGGTTAGGGATAGCATTAGGGTTAGGGCTTGGTTTAGCATTAGGGTTAGGGTTCAGGTACAGATACAGTTTAGGGTCAGGTTAAGGGTTTGGGTACATTTAAGGTTAGGGTTAGGGCTTGGGTTCCTTTAGGCTTAGGGTTCAGGTTCAGGTTTGGGTTTGGGTTGGGGTTGGGGTTAGGAATAGCGTTATGGTTAGTCTGGTTCAAGTTATGTTTCGTATTTGGGATTGGGTTAGGGTTAGGGATTGACAGGTTAAGGGTTAGGGTTAGAGGTTGGAATAGGGTTAGGGTTAGGGTTCTAGTTAAGTGTAGACTTAGAGGTCAAGTTAGGGTTCGGATCTGGGTTAGGGTTAGGTTATGTTCAGATCAGGTTATGATTAGGGTAAGATTTAGGATTAGGATTAGGGCTAAGATTTGGGTTAGGGTTTGGGTTCAAATTTGGTTTAGGGTTCAGGTTAGTGTTTGGGTTTGGTTTAGGGTTCCGGATCAGGTTAGGGTTAGAGCTAGTATTGGCTTTTGGGTTATGGTTAGAATAAGGAGTTGGGTTCGGGTTATGGTTATGGTTTGTGTTGGGATTAGTTTTCAGGTTCGGGTTAAATTTCAGGTAGGTCTCCAGTTCGGATTAGATTGGGGCTGGGGCTAGGGCTAGGGCTAGGGTTAGGGTTTGGTTCTGGTTAAGGTTAGGATTAGCGTTTGGGTTTGGGTTCGGATTCAGGTTATTGTTTTGGTTAGGGTTAGGGTTTGAGTTAGGAATAGTGTTAGGTTTAGAGTTCGGGTTTGGGTACGGACTTGGTTTAGGGTTCAGGTTAGGGTCAGGGTTAGGTTTGGGTTAGGATTTGGGTTTAGGTTAGGTTTAGGGATAGAGTTGGGGTTGAGGTTCTGGTTTGGTTAGGTTTGGGGTTAGAAACAGTGTTAGGGTTAGGGGTCGGGTTTGAGTTATGGTTAGGTTTCAGGGTTGGTTCAGGGTAGCTTTAAGTGTTGGGTTAGTGTAAGGGTAAGGGTTAGGGTTCTGGATAGCTATAGGTTTATGGTCAAGGTTCTAGTTAGGTTTAGGGTGAAGGTTTAGGTATGGGTTTGGGTCTGGGTTAGGGTTAGGTTTAGGGTTTGGGTTCAAGTTAGGGATGGAGTCTGGTTTGGGATTTGGGTTAGGGTTGGGGTTAGGGGTAGGGTTAAGGTTAGGATTACAATTGGGGTTTCGATTAGGGTTGGGTTCAGGGATAGCATTAGGGTTATGGTTCAAGTTTGAGTCAGGGATGAAGTTCGGTTTGGATTCTGTTTTGGGTTCAGGATCCAGTTCAGGTTGGCTTTAGGGATAGCATTAGGGTTAGGGTTTGTGTTCAAGTTAGGGATGGGGTTTGGGTTTGGGTTTGGGTCTGATTACGGTTCATTTTAGGGATTGTGATAAAGTTAGGGTTAGTGTTCAGGTTCTGGTTCTAGTTGATGTTGGCTTTAGGGATAGTGTTAGGGTTGGGGATAGGGTTAGGGTTAGAATTCAGGGTTGGGTTAAGGTTGGGGTTAGGGATAGCATTGGGATTAGGTTTTGGGTTAGAGTTAAGGGTTACTGTTCAGTTTAAGTTTAGGGTTTGGCTTAGGGTTAGGTATTAGTGTTAGGATTATGGTTATGGTTCATTTTAGGATTAAGGTTCATGTTGGTTCAGGTTAGAGTTAGGTTTAGGGTTCTCTTTAGAGTTAGTATTCTGGTTCAGGTTAAGATTAGGGTTAAGTTTTAGGGTTTAGGCATACGTTTCATTTTAGGGTTAACTATCAGGTTAGGATTATAGTTAGGGTTTTGGGTTCAGGTTAAGTTTAGTGTTGGTGTTAGGCTTTGCTTTAGGGATAGCGTTAGGATTGGGGTTTGGGGTAGTGCTTGGGTTTTAGTTTTGGTTTGGGTTGCTTTAAGAATAGCATTAGGGTTAGGTTTAGGGTTTAGGTTCAGGTTTGGATTCAGTTTAGGATTTGGGTTAGGATTAGGATTAGGGTTCAGGTTGGGGTTAGGATTTTGGTTTGGGTTAGGGGTAGGATTAGTATTCTGGTTAACATTAGGGTTATGCTAAGATTTGGGTTCAGGTTAGGGTTAGGGTTCAGGTTGGGGTTGATCGTTAAGGCTGAGTTTAGGGATAGCTTTAGTGTTAGGGGTCGGGTTTGGGTTAGAGTTAGGGTTTGGGTTAGGGTTCAGGTTCTATTCTATTACTTTTAGGGTTAGGATTCAGGTTATGGGTCGGGTTTGGGTTATGTTTAGGGTTGGGGTTCAGATTTGGATTAAGGTTAGGGTTAGAGTCCGGGCAGGATTAGGTTTTGGGTTAGGGTTAGGTTTAGGGTTTGGGTTCGGGTTCAATTTATGGTTAGGGTTAGGATTAGAGTTTGGGTTCGGCATCAGGTTCTAATTCTGTTTTGGGCTTACTTAGTGTTCAGATTCAGAAACGGGTTAGGGTTCAGGTTAGTGTTAGTGTTCGGTTTAGGGTTAGGTTTAGGGTTAAGTTTCCGGTTAGGGTTAGGTTTCAGATTCAGGTTAGGGTTTGATTTTGGGTTCAGTTTAGGGTTAGGGCTTGTTTTAGGATTAGGGGTAGGGGTAGGGTTTAGACTTAGCATTAGGGTTTGGTTTTGGATTAGGGCTAAGGTTAGGGTTAGGATTAGGTTAGGGCTCAGGCTAGGACTATGATTAGGGTTATGTTTAGGGTGAGGGTTAAGGTTAGGGTTAGGGTTAGTGTTTGGGCTAGCATTAGCTATAGGGATAAATTTAGGGTTAAGCTTAGGGCAATGGCTAAGGTTAGGGTTAGGGTAAGGGCTTGATTTAGTGTTAGGTTTAGAGTTAATGTAAGGGTTAGAGTTAAGGCTAAGCTTAGGATTAAGGCTTGGGTTAGCATTAGGGTTAGGGCTAGGTTTAGGGTTAAGGTAAGGGTTAGGTCAAGGCTTTGGTTTAGGTCTAGTGTTGGGGTATGGTTAGGGTTATGGATAATGTTAAGGTGAGGTTTAGGACTAGGATTAGGGCTAGGGTTAGAGTTTGAGTTAAGGCTAGGGTTAAGGTTAGAGCTAGGGCTAGCTTTGAAAGACCCTAGTCCCCTAGGATACTTTCGTCAACGGGAGGGCGCCCCAGAAAACTCAGACTCCAGGCCGGGAGATGCAATAAGCAAGAGGAGTTTATTTGACGTTTGCGCAAACAGACTCTCTGTCCCGAGCAGACAGGGAGCCCCGAGCAGCGGTTACAAGCCTTTTTTAAAGGCAAAACCCACAAGATTAACGCATAACACAAAGCATCCCATGATTGGTCCATTTAAAGGTCACCATATACACCAACAATCACTTTGCCACGCAGGAAATTTTGTAACACTCTTTGTAAAATGACTGGCCCATGGTTGGTTTAAGGGGGGTTTACATGGTTACAGGCCTATGATTGGTTGACATTTGGCTTAGCTTGTGGTCTTGCCAGGTAGTCTTTATCTCAAGGTCCTGTCTGGGGAATTTTTAAATGGGAACTGAGGAACACGTACTGTCTGTTTTTTATCTACGACCACTGACCTTGTCCTGGGGCCAGCATCTGGTCCCTGAAACTTTTTAACTCATTTCTGGGAAGGGAAGGGTCAATGCTAGCATAAGCAAGTTTACAGAAGCAGAATCGGCAGTTAGCAAGTTAGTAATGGTAATGGTCAATTTTTAATCTTTCAGCTTTAGGGTTAGAGTTAGGGTAGGGTTAGGGTTAGGTTTAGGGTTTGAATTAGTGCTAGGATTACCTTTAAGTTTAAGGTTAGGTTTAGTATTAGGGTTAGAGTCAGGACTAGGTTTAGGGTTAGAGCTAGGGCTAGGGTTAGGTTTAGGGCTACAGTTAGGGTTAGGGCTAATTTTAGGGTTAGGATTAAGGCTATGGTTAGGGTAAGTCTTAGGCGTAGGTCTAGCGTTAAAGTTTGGATTAAGACTAGTGTTACGATTATGGTAAGGGCTATAGTTAGTTTTAGGGATAGTGTTAGTGTTAGAATTAGGGTTAGCATTAGGGCTAGGGTTTGGCCTAGGTTCAGGTTTAGAGGTAGATTTAGGGTTGGGTTAGGGCTAATTTAGGGTTAGAGCTAGGGCTAGGGTCAGGTTTAGTGTTAGGGTTTGGGCTAGGTTTTGGGTTAGTGGTAGGCTCAAGGTTAGGACTAAGACTAGGGGTAGTGCTATGGTTATGTTTAGGTTAATTATGGCTAGGGTTAGCCTTACCAATATAGTTAGGTTGAGGGCTACGATTAGGGTTAGGGCTAGGGTTAGGGCTAGGGCTTGGCCTAGGTTTAGGTTTAGAGATAGGGTTAGGGTTGAGGGTAGGGTTAGGGCTAGTATCAGGATTAGATTTAGGGTTTGGGCTACGTTTTGGGTTAGGGGTAGGTTTAAATTTAGGACTAGGGCTAGGGTTAGGGTTAAGGCTTGGTCTGGGACTGTGGTTATGTTTAGGTTAAAATTTAGGGCTAGGATTAGGGTTAGGGTTTGGGTTAGGGTTAGGGCTACAGATATGGTTGGGGCTAGGGTTAGGTTTTGGGTTATGTTTAGCGTAGGTTGAGGGATATGGTTTGGTTTAGTGCTAGGGTTAGGGTTAGGCTTAGGGTTAGGTATAGGGTTTGGTTCAGGGCTATGGTTAGAGGTAAGGTTATGGTTAAGGTTAGGGATAAGACTAGTGTTAGGGATAGAGTTAGGTTTTGGCTTAGGGTGAAGGTTAGTTAGGGCTAGTGTTAGGGTTGTGTTTAGGGTTAAGGCTAAGTTCAGGAGTAAGATTAGGGTTCTGGGTAGGGCAAGGTTGAAGTTTAGAACTAGGGTTAGGTTTAGGATTAGAGATAGGGTTATGTTATGATTAGGGCTAGAGCTAAGTTTAGGCTAAGTTTAGGCTTAGTGGTTTATGGTTAGGTTTAGGACTAGGGTTAGGGTGAGGATTAGGGTAGGTTTAGAGTTAGGTTTAGGGTTTACAACAAGGGTTAGTAATCAGTTTAGGGTTAGGGCTCAGATTATCTTTAGGGCTTGGGCTAGGGCTAGAGTTAGGGTTAGGATTAGCTTTAGGGTTAGGGCTACTGTTAGGGCTAGAGCTAGTGTTAGGGTGAGGTTTAGGGTTCAGGTTAGGGCTAGGTTTAGGGTTAGAATTATGGCTAGGGCTAGAGATACAGCTAGGGTTAGGGTTAACTTTAAGGCTAGGGTTATGGATATGGTTATGGTTAGGTTTAGGTCTAGGCTCAGGATCAGACTGGAGTTAGGTTTAGAGTTAGGGTTAAGGATAGGGATAGGGTAGGGATAGGATAGGGCTAGGGTTAGGGCTTAGGTTAGGTTTAATGCCAGGGTTTCTTTTTTCATAAGGGTTACAGTTAGGGCTAGAATTAGGCCTAAGGTTAGAGTTAAGATTAGGATTAGGGTTAGGAGTAGGGTTAGGATTAGGGTTAGGTTTAGGGCTAAGTTTTGGGTTAGGTTTAGAGTTAGGATTATTATTAGGGCTAGGGTTATGGTTAGGATCAGGGCTGGGGTTAGGTTTAGGATTAGGTGCAGGGTCAGGATCAGGGTTGGGTTAGGTTTATGACTAGGGTTAGTGCTAGGCTTCGGGTTAAGTTTGGGTTAGGGACATTTTGTTAATGTTATGGTTAGTGCTTAATTTTGGGCTAGGGTTAAGTTTAGGTTTTGGGTCAGGTTTAGGTTTAGGGCTAGGCTAAGTGTTAGGCTTAGGGCTAGGATTACATTTAGTGGTAGGGTTAGCGGTAAGTTTATGGTCTGGGCTAGTGTTAGCTTAGGGTTTGGCCTATGTTTAGGTTTAGGTTTAGGGTAGGTCTGGGCTTAGGTTTAGGTTTAAGGTTAGGGCTAAATTTAGGGCTAGGTTTATATTTAGGGTTAGGATTAGGGGTAGGGTTAGTTTTAGGGGTAGGGTTATGTTTAGGGCTAGAATTAGGGTTAGGATCTGGTTAGGGTTAGGGGTAGGGCTAGGGTTAGAGTTAAAATTAGGGCTAGGGTTGAAAGACCCTAGTCCCCTAGGATACTTTCGTCAACGGGAGGATGCCCCAGAAAACTCAGACTCCAGGCTGGGAGATGCAATAAGCAAGAAGAGTTTATTTGACGTTTGCACAAACGGACTCCCTGCCCCGGGTGGTCAGGGAGCCCTGAGCAGCGGTTACAAGCCTTTTTTAAAGGCAAAAACCACAAGATTAACGCATAACACAAAGCATCCCATGATTGGTCCATTTAAAGGTCACCATATACACCAACAATCACTTTGCCACGCGGGAAATTTTGTAACACTCTTTGTAAAATGACTGGCCCATGGTTGGTTTAAGGGGGGTTTACATGGTTACAGGCCCATGATTGGTTGACACTTGGCTCAGCTTGTGGTCTTGCCAGGTGGTCGTTATCAAGGTTTGTCCCAGGGATTGCTTAATTAATCTGGAACTGAAGAACATGTACTATCTATAACCGCTGTCCTTGTCCTGGGTGGGCTGATATCCGGACATCTGGGCCGGCCAATATCCTTGAGTCACTGCCCAATTTTATTTCCCAGGGAAAAGGGGGTCTGAATGCAAGCATAGTTACAGAAGCAAAATCAGCAGTTAGCGAGTTAGTAATGGTAATGATAAAGTGAGGTTTTTAATTTTTAACCCTTCAGGGTTAGTCTTACATTAGAGTTAGGCTTAGGTTTAGGGCTAGGACAAAGGTTAGGATTAGGCTTAGTGTTAGGTTTAGGGTTTGGGCTAGGGTTAGGGTAAGGTTTAGGTTTAGGGTAATGCCTAGGGTTAAGTTAGAGTTAGGGTTTTTGCTAGGGCTATAATTAGGGGAAGTCTGAGGCTTAGGGTTAAGGTTAGGGTTAGGGTAAGTGCTAGGATTAGGGCTAGGGTTAGATTTAATCCTAGGTTTATGGTTATGATTAGGATTATGTTTAGGGCTAGGGCTAGCATTAGATTTAGGGTTAGGTTTAGGGTCAAGGCTAATGTTTATAGGATTATGATAATGGTAAGGGATAGGCTTAGGTTTATGTTAGGACTAGGATTAGGCTAGTGTTAGTGTTAAGGCTAGGGTTAAGGTTAGGTTTAGGGTTTGGGTTAGGGCTATTGTTAGGGTTAGGTTTAAGGTTAGGGTTAGGACTAGGATTAGGTTTAGGGTTATATTTAGTTTTAGGGGGAGGGTTAGGGTTAGGTTTAGGATTATGGTTTGGGTTAGGTGTAAGACTAGGGCTAAGTTTAGGCTTAGGGTTGAGGTAGTGTTAGGGTTAGGGTTATGGCTATCATTAGGGTTAGGATTAGGTTTATGGTTTGGGTTAGGGCTAGGCTAAGGGTTAGGTTTAGGGTTAGGATTTATGGTTAGATTGAGGGTTAGCATTAGGGATAAGGTTGAAGTTTAGGGTTAGGTTTTAGGGTTTAGTTTAGTGTTAGGGTTTAGAATTAGGTTTAGGGTTAGACTTTATGGTTGGGTTAAGGGTTAGGGTTTAGGGTTCAGGTTAAGGTTAGTGTATAAGTTTAGGTTTAGGTAAGAGTTAGTGTTAGGTTTTAGTGTTAGGTTTAGGGTTAGTGTTTAGTGTGAGAATTAAGGTTAGGCTTAGGGTTAGGGTTCAGGATTAGGGTTGGGGTTAGGGTTTAGGATTTGGGTTAGGGTTAGGTTTAGTGTTTAGTTTTAGGGTTAACGTTAGGGTTTGGGTTAATGTTTTAGTTCAGGCTACGTTTAAAGATTGGAAGTGTAAGTTTTAGGTCAAACAGTTTTATCTAAAAAACTGGATATACAGTCATCATGAAATTTAAAAGATACTCCAGTAGCTTCCCTAAGGTTAAAATTCAGCATCATTATGGTTAGATTTCTCATTATGTTTAGGGATATCTCTGCTTAGGTTTCTAAAATGAGTATGATATTGGTGAAATTACAACCTACTTTTACAAGAATTATTTGAATTCAGGTGAACATGAAAGAAAACTAGTGTATTTTTGTTCCTGATAGCATATGAGAGTCATTTGGGTTAGGGTTAGGATTAGTTTTCTGGTTTAGTTTGCCGGTTGGTTTGGGAATGTTCAGCCTCAGGGTCAAATGGAGTTTTCTTCCAACAGAGTAATTACATATTAAATTTTATAGACACTATAACATTTTTCTTACTATTACTCTTTGGGATTATGAGGTTTTGTTTGTAGATTAGAATTGGGATAGGTTTAGGGTTAGAAAAAGATATTGAGTAAAACTGGAAACTATAAGAACAAGTACAAGGGCATTCTAGGTCAGGATAAAAGAAAACTAGTGTGTATGAGTACCTTTTTTTCAGCTGAGGGTCATAAATTTTAGGGATAGTGTTCATTGTATAGTTCAGACTATAGTGAATGTTAAGTAAGGGTATGCTTTAAGGTCAAAAGTGTGTTCTACTTATTACTAGAAGTAACATCATCTGGAAATTTAAAAGAAACGCCAGTACTTTTTTAATTTTAGATTTCAGCATCATTAGGATTAAGTTTCTAATTAGTTTTAGGGCTATCTATGATCAGGCTTATTAAATGGGTAAGATATGTGTAAAATAGCAAATGATCTTAGCAAGAATCAATTGAATTCAAGGAAGGGTGAAAGAAAACTAGTGTATTTGTGTCCATGATAGCATTTGAAGGTCATTGGAGTTGGGGTTAGGTTTAGTTTTCTAGATCAGGTTAGGTTTAGGGTTAGGTACAGGTCAGCTTCAGGGTCAAAATGAGATTTCTACCTACAGTTAGATGTAAAGTACCCATGCAAATATACACTATAACACTTTTCTTACTATTGCCCTTAAGGATTATTAGGGTTTGGTTTCGACTAGGATAGGCTTAGCTTTAGAAAAAGAGTAAGATATTCAGTAAAGTTGCAACTTATTTTATCAAGTACAGGAGAATTCTAGGACAGGAGAAAGGATAACTAGTATTTTTGGGGTCCTTTTTGGACCAGAGTTTCATTAGCATGATAGTTAGGGATAGTTTTTTCATGCAGCTTTAGGATAAGGTTTAGCGAAGGTAAGCTTTAGATTCAAAATGAATTTACTGACTACAATAAGAAAAGTCCCCATTAAATTTAAAAGTCTTACTGTCCTTATTTTGACATTTGAGCATCATTAAAGTTAGGTTTCTGATGAGATGTAGGGGTATGTACTGTAAGGTTTTAAAATTGTGTAAGATAATGGCAAAACTGAAACCTATTTTAACAAGAAACAGGTGAATTGAGTAAGGATAAAAGAAAAGTAGGTTGGTTGAAATCAGGTGAGGGTTATTGAGCTTTGAGAGAAGGGTTAGGGTTAGAGTTAGGGTTTAGGGTTAAGGTTAGGGTTAAGATTTATGGTTAGGGTTAGATTTAAGTTTAGGGTTTATGTTTAAGGTTTAGAGTAAGGGTTAGGGTTAGAGTTTAAAGTTAGAGTTGGGGTTAGGGTTTAGAGTTAAGAGTTGGGTTTAGGGTTAGGATTTAGGGTTAGAATTTAGTGTTAGGGGTTAGGGTTAGGTTAGTGTTCGAGTTCAGGCTAGAGTTAAGGTTTGGTAGGGTAAGCTTCAGGGTCAAATTGAGTTTTCTATAAAAAAACTAGAAGTAAAATCATTGTGAAATTTAAATTCAACTCCAGCATCTTCCCTGCTGTTACAATTCAACACCACTATGGTAAGGTTTGTGATTAGGTTAAGGGCTTTCTCTGCTTAGATTTCTAAAATGGATAAAGTATTGGTAAAACTGCAAAGTACTTTAATAGGAATCAGTTGAATTTAGAAGAGGATGAAAGAAAACTAGTGTAATTGTTTTCCTGAAAGCATTTGAGTGTCTTTGGGATTAGAGTTAGGGTTAATTTTCTAGTTTAGGTTAGGTTTAGGATTAGGTACAGGTCAGCTTCAGGGTCAAAATGGGATTTTACCAACAATTACAAGTAAAGTACGTGTGAAAATATAAACGATAGCACTTTTCTTACTATTGCTCTTTGAGATTATTAGGGTTTGATTTCGACTATGTTGAAGGATAGGCTTAGCTTTAGAAAAATGGAAACTTTAGCTGGGCGTTTGTGGCTCACACCCTTAATCCTAGCTACTCAGGAGGCCGAGATCTGAGGATCCTGGTTCAAAGCCAGTCCAGGCAGGAAAAGCTGTGAAACTCTTAGCTCCAACAAACCACCAGAAAACCAAAAATGGTGCTGTGGCTCAAGTGGTAGAGCACTAGCCTTGAGCTAAAGAGCTTAGGGAGCGTGCTCAGATCCAGAGTTCAAGCCCCATGACTGACAACAACAAAAAAAGAAAAATGGAAGTTTTTCCATTATGACTGCAAACTATTTTAACAAGTAAAAGTGGATTATAGGACAGGAGAAAGGAAAACTATTTTATTTGGGATCCTTTTTGCACCTGAGGATCATTAGCCTGAGTGCTAGTGATACTTTTCTCATGCAGGTTAAGATAAGGTTTAGGGTTTTGGTTAGGGTTAGGGTTAGATTTTAAGTTTAGGTTTAGGGTTAAGGTTGGGGTTAGATTTAGGGTAAGCGTTAGGGTTAGAATTCAGGTTTAGGCTTAGGGTTATGGTTATGGTTAGTGTTCTAGTTCATTGTAGGGTTAAGTCTTGGAAGGGTAAGCTTTAGGGTCAAACTAAGTTTTCTACGAAAAAACTAGAAGTAAACTCATTGGGAAATTTCAAAGAAACTTCAGTAGCTTCCCTACTTTGACGATTAATCATCATTACGGTTAGGTTTTTGATTTGGTTTAGGGCAAGCTCTGCTTAGGTTTCTAAAATGGTTAAGATATTTGTGAAATTGCAACCTACTTTAGCAAGAATTAGTTGAATTAAGGTGAGGACACAAGAAAACTAGTGTATTTGTGTTCTTGATAACATTTGAGTGTCATTGGGTTTAGGGATAAGGTTAGTTTTCTGGTTCAGGTTTGCTTTAGGGTTTGGGAAGGGTCAACTTCAGTGTCAAAATGAGTTTCCTGCCAACAGAATAAAGTACATATGAAATTTTAAAGACACTGTAGAATTTTCTTTACTATTACTCTTTGGGATAATTAAGGTTAGTTTGTCAGTAGGTTTAGAAAAGATATTGAGCAAAACTGCAACCTATTTTAACAGTACAAGTGCATTCTAACCTGGTTAGAATTCCCCAAAAGCCTGTTCACCCCTCACCTCTAAAGGTAGGTGTTCTATTGGCTGCTAAGTTTTTTCCTTTCCCTTTTCTCTTGGTTCTTTTTTTTTTCAGTTGTGAACATACTGTACAGAGGGGTTACAATTACATGGGCAAAATAATGAGTACATTTCTTATCAAGCATTGCAGCCTCCTCCTTTGTTTACCCTTCACATCCCTTCCCAGCCTCCCCCCCCATCCCCCCACCAAATCCTCCCCCCCCCCCCACCAAAGTTGTAAAGTTTGTTTTTGACATGACAACTTGTACTTCTCATTGTTGCAACGGGTCCACCTATATCCTTAAACGACTTGTTTTTCCCCTTCTCCTCCACAAATTATACCGACATCAAATATAGTGAAATCAGGGGTTATACTGTAGGGGAGGGTCATACAAAGCAACAAAGAAATAATCTTATAAATGCGTTGGAAACAAATGCATGAAAGAAAAAAAGCATTTAAATACATATCTAAGGGTTCATTTTCCTAACATCACATTATCAGACCTTTGCTGCTTGACTCATACATATACTAGATATGGCAAATAAGGAAAACCATGGGACCTATGTTCTTAGGGCTTGGCTTACTTCACTTAATATAATTTTTTCCAAGCCTTTCCATTTCCTAACCAATGGGGCAATGTCATTCTTTCTGATGGAGGCATAGAATTCCATTGTGTATATATACCACATTTTCTTGATCCATTCATCTACTGAGGGGAATCTGGGTTGGTTCCATATCTTAGCTACGGTAAATAATGCTACAATAAACATAGTTGTGCTGGTCACTTTACTGTGGTCTTGTTTGTAAACATTTGGGTAAATGCCCAAAAGTGGGATTGCTGGGTCATAGGGGAGCTCTATGTGAAGTCTTTTCAGGAACCTCCATACTGCTTTCCAAAGTGGTTGAACAAGTTTACACTCCCACCAACAATGAAGTAAGGTTCCCTTCTGTCCACATCCCCTCCAGCATTTGTTGTTATTAGAGTTCTTGATTTTTGCCATTCTAACTGGGGTGAGGTGGTATCTCAATGTTGTTTTGATTTGCATTTCTTTGATGGCTAGGGAGGTTGAGCATTTCTTCATGTGTCTATTGGCCATCCTTCTTTCTTCTTCAGAGAAGTTTCTCCTTAAGTCTTTAGCCCACTTATTTATTGGGCAGTTGTTTCTTTGAGGATTTGTTGTTGGGGGATTTAATTTTTTGAGTTCCAAGTATATTTTAGATATGAGACCCTTGTCCGTTGTATGGCTAGTGAAGATCTTCTCCCAATCCGTGGGCTTTCTATTGATCTTGCTAGCTATGTCCTTTGCCATGCAGAAGCTCTGCAATTTCATGCAATCCCATTTGTCCAACCTTTCTTTGATTTGTTGTGTTTCCGGGTCTCTATTAAGAAAATTTCAGCCTGTTGCAAGGAGACTTAGGGTTTCTCCTATTCCATCCGGTAATGTTTTCAGAGTGTCTGCTTTGATCCATTTGGAGTTGATTTCGGTGCAGGGTGATATATAAGGATCTAGCTTTAGTTTTCTACAAGGAGTTAACCAATTTTGCCAGCACCATTTACTGAAGAGGCTGTCTTTCTTCCATTCTGTTTTTTTTTTTTTAGCTCCCTTATCAAAGATTAGATGGCTATAGATCTGTAGGTTCATTTCTGGGTTTTCAATTCTATTCCATTGGTCCTGAGGTTTTTTTTGTGCCAGTACCAAGCTGTTTTGATTACTAAGGCTTTATAGTAGAGTTTGAAATTTGGTATTGATATTCCTCCAGTAGTGTTCTTTCCATTGAGGAGCATTTTTGCTATTCGGATTTTTTGTTCCATATGAATTTTTGGATTGCCTCTTCTATTTCCTTGAAGAATGACGTTGGAATTTTGATAGGTATCGCATTGAATTTGTAAATAGCCTTGGGAAGTATTGCCATTTTCACGATGTTAATCTTTCCAATCCAGGAGCATGGGAGGTTTTGCCATTTTCTAAGTTCTGTTTTGATTTCCTTTTTTCAAGTTTTTAAAATTTTCATCATACATGTCTTTCACTTCTTTGGTTAATTCCTAGGTATTTTATTTTATTTATTTATTTATTTTTGGATCTGGTCGTGGGGCCTGAACTCTGGGCCCTGGCACTGTCCCTCAGCTCTTCAGCTCAAGGCTAGCACTCTGCCACTTAAGCCACAGCGCCACTTCTGGCTCTTTTCTTTTTACTTATGTGGTGCTGAGGAATCGAACCCAGGGCCTCAGGCATGCAAGGCAAGCACTCTACCACTGAGCCACCTTCCCAGCCCAGGTATTTTATTTATTGTGGGACTATTACAAATGGAGTTGCTTTCCTAATTTCAGCCATACTTTTCTCATTGTTGGCTTACAGAAAAGCCATTGATTTTTGGGGAGTTAATTTTACACCCTGCTACTTTGCCAAAGTTTTGAATCAGCTTGAGTAATTTGGGAGTGGAGTCTATGGGATTCTTTAAATACAAGGTCATGTCATCTGCAAAGAGGGAGAGTTTTATTTCTTCTTTCCCTATTTGGATCCCCTTTATGTTTGCATCTTGTCTTATTGCTGTAGCTAGGCCTTCTAATACTAGATTGAAGAGAAGTGGAGAGAGTGGGCATCCTTGTCTTGTTCCTGAGTTAAGAGGAAATGGCTTTAGTTTTTCACCATTGAGTATAATGCTGGCTGTAGGTTTGTCATATACAGCCTTTATTGTATTGAGGAATGTTCCATGGATTCCTAATTTTTCCAAAACCTTCATCATAAAGGGGTGTTGGATCTTGTCGAATGCTTTTTCTGTATCTATTGAGATAACCATGTGGTTCTTATTCTTGCTCCTGTTGATGTGATGAATAATATTAATTGATTTGCGTATATCGAACCAGCTTTGCGTCCCTGAAATGAATCCTGTTTGATCGTGGTGTATCATTTTTTGGATGAATTGTTGAAGTCGATTGGCCAAAATTTTGTTGAGAAGTTTTGCATCAATGTTCATCAAAGAAATGAGTCTATAGTTCTCATTCTTTGATGAGTCCCTGCCTGGTTTTGGGATGAGGGTTATGATGGCTTCATAGAATGTGTTCAGTAGTGAACTTTCTCTTTCAATTTCATTGAAGAGTTGGAGGAGTATTGGTGTGAGCTCTGCTTTGAAGGTCTTGTGGAATTCCGCTGTAAAACCATCTGGTCCTGGACTTTTCTTGGCTGGGAGGTCTCTTATTGCTGTTTCTATTCAATACTTGATATGGGTCTGTTAAGATGGTTTAACTCATCTTGGTTTAGTTTTGGCATGTCAATATTTGCTAGGAAAAGGTCCATTTCTGCCATGTTCTCAAACTTATTGGAATAAAGTTTTGAGGAGTATTCCCTTATAATGTTCTGAATCTTGGTTGTTTCTGTGGTGATGTTTCCATTCTCATCTCTGAGTTTATTTATTTGGGTGTGTTCTCTTCTTTTTCTGGTAAGATTTGCTAAGGGGCTGTGAAGTTTGTTAATTTTTTGGAAGGACCAACTCTTTGTTTTGTTGATTCTTTCTATAGTTTTTTTTTGGATTCTAATTCATTTAATTCTGATTTAATTTTTATTATCTCTTTCTGTCTACTAGATTGGGGTTTATCTTTCTGCTCTTTTTCAAGGAGGTTTAGATGTGTCATTAAATTGTTGGTTTCAGATCTCTTCTATTTGTTGATGTAGGGGCTCAGAGCTATAAACTTGCCTCTGAGTACTGCCTTTGCTGTGTCCCAGTGGAGCTGGTAATTTGTGTGCTCATTTTTGTTGAATAGCATAAACATTTGAGGTTCCTTTCTAATCTCTTCCGTGACCCACTCGTGATTCAGCAGTGTGTTGTTCAGCTTCCATATGTTACTGGATTTTCTTTGGTGGTTTTTGGTGTTGAGTTCTAATTTTATTCCCTTGTGGTCAGAGAGAATGCAAGGTATAACTTCAATGTTTCTGAATTTAGACAAGTTTGCTTTGTGTCCTAAAATGTGGTCTATTTTAGAAAGTGTTCCACATGCTGCTGAGAAAAACGTGTATTCTGATGTTGCTGGGTGAAATGTTCGGTAGATGTCTGTTAAATCTAGTTGATCTATGCAGCTGTTTAGATCTGCGGCTTCTCTGTTGAGTTTTTGCCGAATTGATCTATCTAGTGGGGAGAGTGGTGTGTTAAAACCCCCAACAATTAATGTCTTTGGATCTATGTGGGATTTGAGGGAAAGTAGTGTTTCTTCGATAAATTTGGGTGCTCCATTGTTTGGCAGATAGACATTTAGAATTGTAATATCTTCCTGAAGGAGAGATCCCTTAATTAGTATGTAGCGACCTTCTTTATCTCTACTCATGAATTTTAATTTGAAGTCTATTTTATCTGATATTAGGATTGCAACTCCTGCCTGTTTATGGCGGCCGTTTGCTTAGTAGATTTTGTTCCAGCCTTTAACATTGAAAATGTGTTTGTTTTTATAGGCAAGATGTGACTCCTGAAGGCAGCAGATAGAAGGATCTTGTTTTTTAATCCAACTAGACAGTCTATGTCGCTTAATTGGAGAGTTAAGTCCATTAATGTTGATAGATAGGATTGAGAGGTATTTGGGAGTTCCTGCCATGTTATCCACCTTCTTGCGGGCTGCGAAAACTGGGTTCTTCCTATGGTTCTTGGATTCTCAGTTTGGGTGCAGTTTCTTGGCCTTTATTGTGTTCTTGTTAGTTTTCTATGTGTAGGACATCTTTAAGAATCTTTTGTAGGGCTGGTTTGGTGGAGATGTATTGTTTCAATTTTTCTTTGCTGTGGCAGGTTTTTATTTGGCCTTCAGTTATGAAGGAGAGTTTAGCTGGGTACAGTATTCTTGGTTGATAGTTGTTTGTTTTTAGGGTATGGCATACATCATTCCAGGCTCTTCTTGCTTTGATTGTCTCTGCTGAGAAATCTGAGGTGATTCTGATTGGTTTCTCTTTATCCGTGATTAATCTTTTCTCCTTGACAGCTTTAAGGATCTTTTCCTTGGTCTGAGTTGATCCTGTGTGGATTATAATGTGACGGTGGGATGTCCTATTCTGGTCTGGTCTATTTGGAGTTCTAAAGGCTTCTTGTATCTGAATAGGCCTATGTTTTTGCATGTTTGGGAAGTTCTCTGCTAGGATCCTGTTAAACAAATTTCCTAGACCATTAACTTCTGTTTCTAGGTGCTCCTCTACACCCATTATCCTTAGATTAGGTCTTCTGATGGTGTCTTCCAAGTGTTGGATAGAACTATCATATTTCTTGGACTTGTTTTGGATGTTTGTATGTTCTTTCTCTATAATATCTAGGCTGTCTTCAATCCTGGAGATTCGATCTTCTTCATGATCTAACCTGCTGTCAAGACTTTCTACTTTTTTTTTTTTTTTAAATTTCTTTTCCTTCTAATTGGTCAGCTCTGATAGCTTCAAATTCTTTGTTGAAGCTTTGTTTTAGATCTTGTATGAACTTCTTTACTTCTTTAATTTGGTGTTCAGTGTTTATTCTATAGTCACTTAGTTGATTGGTTATGTTTTCCTTGGACTCCCATTCCTTCTGTTGGGTTCCATTCAGCATTCCCTTTCTGGTCTTCCTGACTTCCTTCAGCTATTTGTTAATGGATCCCATGAATGCCTTTAGTGATCTTTGTGTATTCTCATCCTGCTCTCTCAATTCCTGTATTACTCTTTGCTTAGTTTCCTCCCATTCATGCCATTCCTGTAGTTCTCTTTGAGTGTTCTCAGCCTGTTCATGCCATTCCTGCCTTTCTCTTTGATTTTTTTCAAGCTGCTCACACAAATCCTGTATCAGTTTTTGAGTAGTTTCCTCACGCTCATGATATTCCTGTATAAACCTTTGGATTGCCTCCTCTCTCTCCCTATCATGCTCATACAGAGTCCTTTGTAGGTTTTCAATCTTTTCTTGCATTGACCTTTTGTTTGCCACCTCTCTCTCCCTATCACACTCATACAGAGTCCTTTGTATGTTTTCAATCTTTTCATTTATCATGTTTGCCAGCAGTGTTTGTAGAGCTATTTGGGAACTCTCCTCTGGATTATTCAGTATCTGTTCTGTCCCCTAATTATCATGAGTGGGAGTTGAGATACCTGGTCTTGCTATTTTTCTCGTGTTTTCCCAGCTTACTCTGCCCAGTTGGGATGAAAATAACACCAGTTTTGTGCTAGAACATTATCTTAAGGCAAGCATCAACCAAAGTCTGAATTTGCACAGTCAATAGTCTGCAGATACAATCTAGTTCAACAGATATATCTATTCAACGTCAAACAACTATATATTAATGGACTACGAACTGCAAAGAATTTGAAAAACCAGAAATGATTAGGGTTAGGGAGAGATGTGGGTAAAAAATAGGAATAGAGTGATGTGGGAAGGCACAGGGAGAGTTAACTTAACTAAGTCCTAATCTCCAAGTAGGAAATAGGTTGGATAGGATAAAAGTAGTGAGAGAGAAAAGAAGAAGAAAGAAAAAGGGAAAAAAAGAGACCAGAAAAAATAGAAAAGTAAAAATTAAAAATATTATGCAGAAGCGAAAACAAACTATTGAGAGAATAACATGAATATAATGGGAGAAGGGGAGGGATATAAAGGAGAAGTGAAAAACTTAAAAATAAAAATACTTAAAATATTATGTAGGTATGAAGAGGTAGTACTGCTCTTAAGAAATTTAAGTCTCAGAGGTTTTGAATTGAGTAATATATTTGTGGATTAAGTGTGTACACAATGAGGGATAGGGTCTAATAGTCAACTACGGGTTTGTCTGAGGATGTGCAGAATAACAATTAAGTCACATAAAGAAGAACGAAAGAGAAGAAAAGGTGAAAAGGATAAGAAAGAAAGAGAAAAAAGATCAGAAGTTCAGTAGAGCTAAACAAAAAACAAAATGAAAAATTTTTTAAAAAAAGAAAGAAAAAAAGAAAGAAACACACACACACACATTTCCCTAAAATAAAAATCATAAGAGTAAAAAAAAAGTTACTAGAAAACAATTTTTTCCAAAAAAGATAAAAATTAAAAATTAAAAAAGTTTTAGAAAAGAAAAAGCAGGAGGGGGGACCAAGATGGCGACGGGGCAGTAGGGAAACGCCACAGCTCTCTCCAACCAAAAAGAGAGTTCGAGTTCCAACCTTTAATCTCCCCAAGAGACCGACAACAACAAAAAGATGAACACTCAGAGAAAAACCAGAGGTGGAAAATAACAAAAAAAAGAAAGAGAGGAAAAGAAGAATTTCAGAACAGAGAAGAGCCAAGACCCCTCCCCCAACCTTTACTGGCCACGCGGCAGTGCGCCAAGCTGCCGGCCAGCCGGCCCGGCGGGGGCTGCCGGAGCCACAGAGACACAGGGGGCTGCTTGCAGATCACCAGGTACCGGATTGCAGAACAGCGGATCGCCAGGAACAGAGAAACCTACCAGCCGGGAGTCTCCAGGAGGATCCCACCCCACCCATCACTCTCCACCGGAGCGGAGAGGCTCCATCCCGCCAAAGCCGCCTGGCACCAGCAGCGCCACAAAGGGACCTGTCCGCAGACCACCCGCCCAATCGCGATCGCAACGACCCGGCGGGGGGCCGCCCAACCCAGCCCTCAACCACCCCAACTGAACTCGGACTGCAACAACAACTGACGGACTGCAACAACTGACGACCTACAGGGTGAGTACCCATCAGGGGACAGAGAATCCATCAAGGGAGACCAGAGTTGGAGGGAATCCCCAGACCCTGACCTAGACTCCCTACCCCAACACCCGGACCACAGGACCCACTAAAACTGGGAACTGTTCGAGAGCTCCACCAGCCGGTGGAGCACACTCTGCTGGCCAGGCCAGAGCAAGAGCGCCCCTGGAAGGAA
The DNA here is from genome assembly GCF_019054845.1 of Dipodomys spectabilis. Classification (NCBI taxonomy): domain Eukaryota; kingdom Metazoa; phylum Chordata; class Mammalia; order Rodentia; family Heteromyidae; genus Dipodomys; species Dipodomys spectabilis. The sequence goes on from NW_024870789.1 coordinate 4,954,510, forward strand.
GCTTAAATGCTCAAGCCAGGAACAGTGCCCCTGGGTCAAGACTACCAACAGTAGAAGAAATTTGAACTGTGTCCTCCAGGCTGCATAACCAAGGTGGTATACACATTAGCACAGGCCTAACGAGCGCGCTCCAGGCGGGGGCCGGAACCAGGCCAGGGGACCGGTGCCTGAACAAAGCAAAAAGGGTCAGAAGTGGGGCTGTGGCTCAAATGGTAGAGTGCCAGCCCTGAGCTGAAGAGCTGAGGGACAGCACCCAAACCTAGAGTTCAAGCCCACAACCAGCCCAAAACAAACAAACAAAAACACATCAGGAGCCCATAGCAGACTCCAGTATTTGGGAGAGTGCATCCAGAGCATCTGATCTTCCCAAGAGCACCCGCAGGAGCAAACACAAGCAGTCTAGGCTGCTCAACCCTTCCAAAGGCGGGAATTGCTACAGCAGAGAGCTGAGAATCCTAAGTGAATAGCAGCTGGAAATAGGCTCCCAACAGAATCCAGATCAGGCACAGACTCTCTCTACCAATACAGAATCAGCAACCAAGCAAAGACAGACACACCAAAACAAGATTGAAGAGCAGTCTCCTGAACCCCCATGCGAAAATCACAGAGAAAAATCACAAGGTTTACCACTACCCAGGACAGCAAGCTCACCTCAAAAGCCAGCAGCCACGCAGGGGAGAGCCCCAGTGGGAGCAAAGCAGGAATGGAAGACAAAAACTACATCCAAGGGTTGCTGGAGGCAATGACTCAAGAAATAAAGCGAGAAATGGATCAGAAATTGAAAGAGCACAAGGATGAACTATCAAAAGATATACAGGATATCAAACAAAAATTGGATGCAAAAATAGAAGCTGCACAAACCTCAGTAAGAAGTGAGATAAACGCCAAATTAGAGGTAATGCATACTGATCTCACCTCATTGAGATGTGAGATCAGTACTCTGAGAACCAACATTGAATCCATAAAGGGATCCATTTCCACCATGCAAACCACAATAGAAGCCACGGTCAACAGAGTGAATGAAATGGAAGGTAGAGTGTCAGATACAGAAGACAGAATACACCAACTGGACCAAAAAGTGACAGATATGGAAAAATCACTCAAATTAAACCAAAGGGAAATTCAAGAGCAAGCAGATAATGCTAAAAAATTTAACCTTCGCATAATCGGAGTGGACGAAGGTGAGGAATTCCAGAGCAAGTGAATGCAACACCTATTTAACAAGATAGTCAATGAAAATTTTCCCCACCTCAAAAACGACCATCTTAACTACATCACAAAAGCTTATCGAACACCCAACAAGCAAGATCCCAGGAGAAACACCTCTAGGCACATAATAGTAACAATGATGGATCTGAATAATAAGGAAACAATCCTGCATGCAGCAAAAATGAAGAAGGAGCTATACTACAACGGGAAAAAAATTAGAATCACTGCAGATCTCTCCACACAAACAATGAATGCAAGAAAAGCCTGGGAAAGCACCATACGAGCCCTGAGAGCCAATAACTGCCAACCCAGACTGATATACCCGGCAAAGCTAGCATTCACATTCGATGGAGAACTGAAAACTTTTAATAGCAAAGAAAAACTAAATGAATACATAAACATTAAGCCAGCATTACAAAGAATTCTAAGAGGGGGGACACAACCTGAAGAAAGCAACCAGGAACTGGGACCTGCCCCAAACAGGCATTACTCAAAGTCTAACTGAGCATGCACAGGAGGAAAGGAAAGAAGAAAAACTTAGGAAAATGGAATGGCAGGGACAACAATGCATCTCTCTATACTTTCTCTTAATATAAATGGGCTGAATTCGCCAATTAAAAGAAAACGAACTGAGGACTGGATCAGAAAACAAGACCCATCCATCTGTTGCCTTCAGGAGACCCACCTCTCAGCCAAACATACAAACAAACTCAGAGTGAAGGGGTGGAAAAGGATCTACCAATCAAATTCCCCCAATAAGAAAGCAGGTGTAGCTATCCTGATATCTGACAAAATAAACTTTTCATTAAAATCAGTACAGAAAGACAAGGACGGACACTACATATTAATAAAGGGAACAATCCAAGAGGAGGATATAACCATCATCAACTTATATGCCCCAAATATTGGTGCACCCAGATATGTTAAACAAATGCTCTCAAACTTACAGAATAAAATAGATCCCAATACGATAATACTAGGAGACTTTAACACGCCACTCTCACCAAAGGACAGGTCTACCAACCAGAGGATTGGCAAAGAAGCTACCGAATTAAGTGAGGCCATACTTCAAGCGGAATTAACTGACATCTACCGAGTATTTCACCCTAAAACAACACAGTACACATTCTTCTCAGCAGCTCATGGAACTTTCTCCAAAATAGACCATATCATAGTTCATTCAAGGAACTTAAGCAAATACAAAGGGATCGACATAATCCCCTGTATCCTATCTGACCACAGTGGAATCAAGCTAGCTCTCAATAACAAAGCATACCACAGAAATTTCTCTAATACATGGAAATTGAACAGCACACTCCTTAACAAGGCCTGGGTAACAGAAGAGATCAGAGAAGAAATAAAGCATTTCCTAGAACTCAATGAAAATGAAAACACCTCACAAAGAAACTTGTGGGACACAGCAAAAGCAGTCCTGAGGGGCAAATTTATTGCCCTCAGTGCCCACATCAAGAGAATGGAGACAGACCAAGTAAACAATCTCATGTTGCAACTAAAACAGCTAGAAAAACAAGAAAAAATGGGACCTAAAGCTACTAGACGAAGCCAGATAACCAAATTGAGAGCAGAGATTAACCAATTAGAAAATCAGAAAACCATAACCAAAATAAACCAAACAAAAAGCTGGTTCTTTGAAAAAATAAACAAAATTGATGGTCAGTTGGCAAGATTAATTAAAAAAAGAAGAGAGGAAACCCATATTAATAGGATTAGGGATGCCACGGGAAACATCACAACACGTACCCAAGATATCCAAACAATTCTAACAGACTACTTTCAAAAGCTATACTCTCTAAAGGAAGAAAATCTGGCGGAAATGGATGCATTTTTAGAGAAATACAAGTTACCCAAACTGAGCAAAGAAGAAGTTAACCAATTAAATAAGCCAATATCCTATAATGAGATACAGGAAGCTATCAAAAGTCTTCCAACAAAAAAAAGCCCAGGACCAGATGGATTCACAGCAGAATTCTATAAGACCTTTAAAGAAGAACTAATACCCATACTCCTCAAGCTCTTCAGAGAAACAGAGAAGGAGGGAGCTATCCCAAACTCATTCTACGAAGCCAATATCACACTCATCCCCAAACCAGGCAAAGACCCAACCAAAAAGGAGAATTACAGGCCAATCTCCTTGATGAACACAGATGCAAAGATCCTTAACAAGATTCTAGCTAACAGAATCCAGAAACACATAAAAAAAATAATACACTATGATCAGGTAGGCTTCATCCCAGAGACACAGGGATGGTTTAACATACGTAAGTCAATAAATGTAATCCAGCATATCAACAGAGCCAAGGTCAAGAATCACATGATTATCGCCACAGATGCAGAAAAGGCCTTTGATAAAATTCAACATTCATTCATGCTAAAAGCTCTGGAGAAAATAGGAATAGAAGGAACATTTCTAAAAACAATAAAAGCCATTTATGACAGACCAATAGCCAATATTATACTTAATGGGGAAAAGCTACAACCAATCCTCCTAAAAACAGGAACAAGGCAAGGATGCCCACTGTCTCCACTCCTCTTCAACATAGTCCTAGAACCCTTAGCCAGGGCAATAAGGCAAGAAAAAGACATTAAAGCCATCCGCATAGGGAAAGAAGAAGTTAAACTATCCCTTTTTGCAGACGACATGATACTATACCTCCACGATCCCAAAAACTCCATCCCCACACTTTTAGAAATCATAAGTCACTTCGGCAAAATAGCAGGATACAAAATAAACCCACAAAAATCAGTTGCCTTCCTATACACTGATAACGCACAGGAAGAGGGAAATAAAGGGAGCAACCCCATTCACAATAACCTCCCAAAAAATAAAATATTTAGGAATTAACCTAACCAAAGATGTAAAAGAACTATTTAATGAGAACTATAAAAAGTTAAAGAAAGAAAGTGCAGAAGACACTAGGAAATGGAAAGACCTCCCATGCTCCTGGATAGGCCGACTTAATATAGTAAAGATGGTGATACTTCCAAAACTAATATACAAATTCAATGCAATTCCTATTAAAATCCCAATGACGTACATCACTGAAATACAGAAAACAGTCCAAAAATTTATATGGAACAACAAAAGACCTAGAATAGCCAAAACAATTCTAGGGCATAAAGACAATATGGGAGGGCTATCCATGCCGAACTTCAAACTCTACTACAGAGCTATAATCACAAAGACAGCATGGTACTGGCACAAAAACAGACCCGAAGACCAATGGAACAGAATAGAAGATCCAGATATAAATCCACAGGCCTACAGCCAGCTGATATTCGACAAAGGAGCCAAAGACATACAATGGAAGAAACACAGCCTCTTCAACCGCTGGTGCTGGGAAAACTGGGCAGCCACATGCAGAAAACTAAAAGTGGACCCCAGCCTATCACCATGCACCAACATCAACTCAAAATGGATTAAAGACCTTAACATTAAACCTGAATCTCTGAAACTACTGCAGGACAGAGTAGGAGAGACACTTGAACTAATAGGCACAGGAAGGAACTTCCTGAACAGAGTCCCAGGGTCACAACAAGTTGGAGAGAGACTCGACAAATGGGACTACCTTAAAATAAAAAGCTTCTGCACAGCTAAATCTATCGCAACTAAGCTAGAAAGACAACCAACTAATTGGGAAAAAATATTTACCAGCAATATATCAGACAAGGGGTTAACATCCTGTATATACAGGGAACTCAAGAAACTAATCCCTCCCAAACCTAACAAACCAATTACTAAATGGGCAAGGGAACTAAAGAGGGACTTCTCAAATGAAGAAATAAAAATGGCAAAGAAACACATGAGGAAATGTTCATCATCCCTGGTGGTGAAGGAAATGCAAATAAAGACAACCCTGAGATACCACCTTACCCCAGTCAGAATGTCCCACATCCACAAATCAGCCAACGACAAATGCTGGAGGGGATGTGGAGAAAGAGGAACCCTATTACACTGCTGGTGGGAATGTACACTTATACAACCACTTTGGAAAGCAGTCTGGAGGGTCCTTAGAAAGCTAAAGATTGACCTCCCTTACGACCCAGTCATACCACTTCTAGGCATCTACCCTGAACAACAGGAACCAATATACAAGGACACGTGCACCTCCATGTTTATTGCAGCACTGTTCGCAATAGCTAGGATATGGAAACAACCTAGGTGCCCCACCACAGATGAATGGATCCAAAAATTGTGGAATCTATACACAATGGAATATTATGCAGCCATTAGAAATGACAAAATAATGGCATTTGCAGGGAAATGGATGGAGCTAGAAGGAATCATGTTGAGCGAGGTAAGCCAAGAACGAAGAGACAAACGGTACATGGTCTCCCTCATAAGTGGATGCTAAATCCAAAAGGTTAGGTGATACCACAAAACTAACAGGACTTAAGAAAGAAAGAACTCCCGCTCATCTGGTTGAACCACTACTAAATATCCTCATGCTGCTGATCACAACTATGGTATATAACATGTGAACACTGTTATATATTACAGACTGTGGTAGACAATTTGCTCCAGGGAAGTTAGAATGAACTTGTGACTTTGAAATTATGTAATCATTTAATCACAATCAAAAAAAAAAAAAAAGAACCTCGGGGAAGGGAGGGATGGAGGGGATGGTAGGGGGAAAACAATGGACGGGGTAACAATGTTCAAGAGGAAGTGTACTCATAACCTCACTCATGTAACTGTAACCCTCTGTATAGTAGCTTTACAATAAAAAAAAAAAAAAGAAATAAAAAGCAAATTTTTTAAAAATAAAAGGTACAAAAAAAAAAAAAAAAAGAAGAAAAAAAAGTTCTTTGATTCTTTTGAGAGGGTTGGGAAAAATCCTGTATCTCCCCTGTGTCTGTAACCAGCCTCTTGTTGGAGTCTCAGGTCTGCTTGTGGTCCTGTGGCTTCGTTGGTTTCTTAAGCCAGTTTGTTTGAACAGGCAGAAAAATGCTCTGCTTTACCCAGGATTTTTCGATCCTCCTCCCAGGTTAGTTCAATGGGAGGAAGATCTGCTTTGAGTATCACAAAAAAGGGAGATGGCTTTTTCCTCAAGTTTGGAGATGCTGTGATGAGGCTAGGTTCTGGGTAGAGTTGAGGCCTTTCAGCAAACAGTAGCTTTTCCTGGGGGCTAATTTGTGAGAAACCCACAGAGCCCAGCCAGGAGCCACTCTCAGGGTTTATGTTTACTAAATTTCAATTGATTGTCAAGGCTGCTAAAGGGAGGGGCAGCCTCTGGCTCTGATTACTCAGTGAAGAAAGCCACTCCTAGGGCTGGCGCCAGAGCTGGGTGACTTTTCCCTGGGTGGAGCTGAGTCTGGCAGGTCAGTTAGGTTCTTGTGATCTCCTAAATGACTCTAGTTTTCTTCCAAGGCCTGAGTTGGAGCTAGCACTCCACCGAGCTTTGTCGGTATCCAAGATGGAGATCTCCGGTACTGGGCAGGGGAGGGGTGGCCTTCCCTCCTGTGCTCCCTGAGAAGGAGTGAGGACGTCAGGCTTCTACTCACGCTGAGTCTTGGTTCCTGGGTCATCTCTGGTCTGCGAACTGCAGGATGAAGATGTCTGTTCCTTTTCGGTTCTTGCTGGTGTTGAGTAGAGTCTCCTCACCCGCTGCATCTGGCTTCTTCATCCTGGACTCTGTGATTCAGGTATGGCGGGTTCGTCCACCCCGCCATCACTGCCACTACCATGGCGGCGGCTGCTGGCAAGAGCTCAGATCTGTCTCCTTGCCTAGATTTTCCCTCTCTGGCCTAACTCTCTGTCCTGTGAAGGCATACTTGGTGTGATTCTCTGGCTTAGGACTGTTCACTGGAACTCTGAAACTGCTTTCTATGCGAGAGCTTGTTTAGCGTTCAGCTTCTCCTCCGACATCTTCGCAGAACTCCACCCTCTCTTGGTTCTTGATTGAAATATCCAAGCAGATTTAGACAAAAGGAACAGGTAAAGTCTTTGGCAGTGGTAAACAAACCTTTAGATTTAAATTTCTAATACTTATCCCCAAATTTTAGTTGAGGGAAATAAATCCTAAATCCCCAATGCCTTTTTGCTAAGCCAGATAACTTGATTACAGTGTAAACAGTCTTAAGCATTTTAAAATACCAAAATTTGAGCCACTGGCCCCGCCCCCCCTGCCGGGCAGCCCTCAATCTCGCACCACCAGGACCCCCTCCACCTCCTCCCCCACCCCTTCCCCACGGACTCTGGCGTCCCCACCCCCCAATCTTCCTCCTCGTCCCCTCCCCTGCAGCATGGTGCTTGTGGGCCCGCTGCTGCTGGGCTTCCTGCTCCTCGCCCTGGAGCTGTGGCCCTGGGGGGAGGCGGCCGAGGGCCCTGCTGGGCAGCGGCCGCGGGGGTTGGATGGGTGGGGGTGCAGCGCACGCTGTCCGGTGTGCGTGTGGTGGCAGCACAGTCGCGAGCTGCGGCTGGAGAGCATCAAGTCGCAGACCCTGAGCAAACTGCGGCTCAAGGCAGTGCCCAACATCAGCCTCGTGGTGGTGAAGCAGCTGCTGCCCATGGTGCCGCCACTGCAGCAGATTCTGGACCTTCACGACTTCCAGGGCAATGCGCTGTAGCCCGAGGACTTCCTGGAGGAGGACGAGTACCATGCCACCACCGAGACCATCATCAGCATGGCCCAGGAGAGAGCCTTAGAAAGATCAAGGGAGAAAAGAGAAAGAACTAGACGTGGGGCACCACCTACTAAACCTGACCTGGTGCCTGCCACCAATCAGATCAATCCAACACAGATGTGGCCCCTTCCCTTCCCTATGAGTGCTTGGAGGGGGGGGGGGATGAGAATGACATGTGTTGGGGACATTCTCAAGCCCCATTTCCTTCTGTAGCTCTACCTGCTTCCCCTTTGTTTCTCCCTCTGAACCCTTTCTGCTCTTTTCTTTACCCCACTAGGTTCTACTCCCTCTTACCTCTAGCTTCTTAATTCCTACTCACTCCTTTCCAATTCACTACCTCAGCCTTCTGCAATTCCCAAACTGACTTCTTCCCTTACTGTGATCTAACCTGCCTTCATTCCAAGATCTCTCCATTTCTCCTCTCCCTTTTCCCACATCCACAGAAGTGTAGGTGTGAGGGTTCTCTAGTGTGGGTGAAGAATGAGGATAAGGAACCAGATTGCGGGAACAAGACTCTAGTACCTCCAAATCCTAGCTCAGCTTTGGTAGTGACATAGGTTTAGAGCTTAGAGAGTTAAACCAACATTGATTGAGAATTACCTCTACCACACTGAGTGTGGTAGGTAAGGAGTCTGGCAGTAGTTAAAACCCACTGGTGGCCTGGGGTCTGCTGGCACATATCTATAATCTTAGCTACACAGTAGGTTGCGATCTGAAGATCACTGCTCGAAGCCAGCCAAGGCAAAAAAGTCCATGAGACTCTTTTTTTTTTTTTTTTAAATTTTATTTTATTTTAATTGAGAACATACTGTACAGAGGGGTTACAATTACATGGGCAGGATAATGCATACATTTCTTACCAAACATTGCAGCCTCCTCCTTTGTTTACCCTTCACCTCCCTTCCCAGCCTCCCCCCTCCCCCCCCACCCAATCATACCCCCCTCCCCCCCCCTCCGACATTGTAAAGCTGGTTTTGACATGACATTTTGTACTTCTCATTGTTGGAACAGGTCCACCTGAATCCTTAAACGACTTGTTTGTCCCCGTCTCCTCCACATGTTATACTGACATCAAATATAGTGAAAGCGGGGGTTACACTGTGGGGGAGGGACATACAAAGCAACAAAGAAATAATATTATAAATGCGTTAGAAACACATGCATGAAAGAAACAAAAACATTAAAATACATATTTGAGGGTTCGTTTTCCTAACATCACATTCTCTGACTTTTTCCGCTTGACTCATACCTATACTAGATATTGCAAATAAGGGAAACCATGGGACCTATGTTTCTTTGGGCCTGGCTTACTTCACTTAATATAATTTTTTCCAAGCCTTTCCATTTCCTAACAAATGGGGCAATGTCATTCTTTCTGATGGAGGCATAGAATTCCATTGTGTATATATACCACATCTTCTTGATCCATTCATCTACTGAGGGGCATCTGGGTTGGTTCCATATCTTAGCTATGGTAAATAATGCTGCAATAAACATAGTTGTGCTGGTAGCTTTAGTGTGGCCTTGTTTGTGGTCATTTGGGTAAATGCCCAAAAGTGGGATTGCTGGGTCATTGGGGAGCTCTATATGGAGTCTTTTGAGGAACCTCCATACTGCTTTCCAAAGTGGTTGAACAAGTTTACATTCCCACCAACAATGAAGTAAGGTTCCTTTCTGTCCACATCCCCTCCAGCATCTGTTGTTGTTAGAGTTCTTGATTTTTGCTGTTCTAACTGGAGTGAGGTGATATCTCAATGTTGTTTTGATTTGCATTTCTTTTATGGCTAGGGATGTTGAACATTTCTTCATGTGTCTATTGGCCATCCTTCTTTCTTCTTCAGAGAAGCTTCTCTTTAGGTCTTTCGCCCACTTACTTATTGGGCAGTTGTTTCTTTGAGGATTTGTTGTTGGGTGGTTTAATTTTTTGAGTTCCAAGTATATTTTAGATATGAGACCCTTGTCCGTTGTATGGCTAGTAAAGATCTTCTCCCAATCCGTGGGCTTTCTATTGATCTTGCTAGCTATGTCATTTGCCCTGCAGAAGCTCTGCAACCTTATACAATCCCATTTGTCCAACCTTTCTTTGATTTGTTGTGTTTCCGGGTCTCTATTCAGAAAATTTCGGCCTGAGCCGAGGAGACCCAGGGTTTCTCCTATTCCATCCTGTAATGTTTTCAGAGTGTCTGCTTTGAGTTCAAGGTCTTTGATCCATTTGGAGTTGATTCTGGTGCAGGGTGATATATAAGGATCTAGCTTTAGTTTTCTACATGTAGTTAACCAGTTTTGCCAGCACCATTTACTGAAGAGGCTGTCTGTCTTCCATTCTATTGTTTTAGCTCCCTTATCGAAGATTAGATGGCTATAGGTCTGTAGGTTCATTTCTGGGTTTTCAATTCTATTCCATTTGTCCTGAGGTCTGTTCTTATGCCAATACCAAGCTGTTTTGATTACTATGGCTTTCTAGTAGAGTTTGAAATTTGGTATTGATATTCCTCCAGCAGTGTTCTTTCCGTTGAGGAGCGTTTTTGCTATTCGGGGTCTTTTATTGTTCCATATGAATTTTTGGATTGCCTCTTCTATTTCCTTGAAGAATGAGGTTGGAATTTTGATAGGTATTGCGTTGAATTTGTAGATAGCCTTTGGATTCTAATTCATTTAATTCTGATTTAATTTTGATTATTTCTTTCCGTCTACTGGATTGGGGTTTATCTTGCTGCTCTTTTTCAAGGAGGTTTAGATGCGCCATTAAATTGCTAGTTTCAGATCTCTCCAATTTGTTGATGTAGGAGCTCAGAGCTATAAACTTGCCTCTGAGTACTGCCTTTGCTGTGTCCCAGAGGAGCTGGTATTTTGTGTGTTCATTTTTGTTGAATAGCATGAACATTTGAATTTCCTTTCTAATCTCTTCCATGACCCACTCATGATTCAGCAGTGTGTTGTTCAGCCTCCATGTGATACCGGACTTTCTTTGGTGGCTTTTGGTGTTGAGTTCTAATTTTATTCCCTTGTGGTCAGAGAGAATGCAAGGTATAACTTCAATGTTTCTGAATTTAGACAAGTTTGCTTTGTGGCCTAAAATGTGGTCTATTTTAGAAAACGTTCCATGTGCTGCTGAGAAAAACGTGTATTCTGATGCTGCTGGGTGAAATGTTCGGTAAATGTCTGTTAAGTCTAGTTGATCTATGCAGCTGTTTAGATCTGTGGTTTCTCTGTTGAGTTTTTGCCGAGTTGATCTATCTAGTGGGGAGAGTGGTGTGTTAAAATCCCCAACAATTAATGTCTTTGAATCTACATGGGATTTGAGGGAAAGTAGTGTTTCTTTGATAAATTTGGGTGCTCCATTGTTTGGTGAATAGATATTTAGAATTGTAATATCCTCCTGAAGGAGAGATCCTTTAATTAGTATGTAGTGACCTTCTTTATCTCTTTTCACGAATTTTAATTTGAAGTCTATTTTATCTGATATTAGGATTGCAACTCCCGTCTGTTTATGCGGTCCGTTTGCTTGGTAGATTTTGTTCCAGCCTTTAACATTGAAAATGTGTTTGTTTTTACGGGCAAGATGTGACTCCTGCAGGCAGCAGATAGAAGGGTCTTGTTTTTTAATCCAACTAGACAGTCTATGTCGCTTAATTGGAGAGTTCAGTCCGTTAACATTAAGAAATAGGACTGAGAGGTATTTGGGAGTTCCTGCCATGTTATCTACCTTCTTGGGGGCTGCGAAAACTGGGTTCTTCCTATGGTTCTTGGATTCTCAGTTTGGGTGCAGTTTCTTGGCCTTTATTGCGGTCTTGTTGGTTTTCTATGTGTAGGACATCTTTAAGAATCTTTTGTAGGGCTGGTTTGGTGGAGATGTATTGTTTCAATTTTTCTTTGCTATGGAAGGTTTTTATTTGGTCTTCGGTTATGAAGGAGAGTTTAGCTGGGTACAGTATTCTTGGTTGATAGTTGTTTGTTTTTAGGGCATGGCATACATCGTTCCAGGCTCTTCTTGCTTTGATTGTCTCTGCTGAGAAATCTGAAGTGATTCTAATTGGTTTCCCTTTATAAGTGATTACCCTTTTCTCTCTGACAGCTTTAAGGATCTTTTCCTTGTTCTGAGTTGATCCTGTGTGGATTATAATGTGGCGGTGGGATGTCCTATTCTGGTCTGGTCTATTTGGGGTTCTAAAGGCTTCTTGTATCTGGACAGGCCTATCTTTTTGCATGTTTGGGAAGTTCTCTGCTAGGATCCTGTTAAACAAATTTCCTAGACCATTAACTTCTGTTTCTAGGTGCTCCTCTTCACCCATTATCCTTAGATTAGGCCTTCTGATGGTGTCTTCCAGGTGTTGGATAGATCTATGATATTTCTTGGACTTGTCTTGGATGGTTGTATGTTCTTTCTCTATAATATCTAGGCTGTCTTCAATCCCTGAGATTCGATCTTCTGCATGGTCTAACCTGCTGTCAAGACTCTCTACTTTGTTTTTTATCTCTTTTCCTTCTAATTGGTCAGCTTTGATGGCTTCAAGTTCTTTGTTGAAGCTCTGTTTTAGGTCTTGTATGAATTTCTTTACTTCCTTAATTTGGTGTTCAGTGTTTGTCCTCAAATCACTTAGTTGATTGGTTATGGTTTCTTTGGGCTCCCATTCCTTCTGTTGGGTTCCATTCAGCATTCCCTTTGTGGTCTCCCTGACTTCCTTCAGCTCTTTGTTAATGGATTCCATGAATGCCTTTAGTGATCTTTGTGTGTTCTCTACCTGGTCTCTCAATTCCTGTATTACTCTTTGATTAGCTTCCTCCCGTTCGTGGGATTTCTGCAGATCTCTTTGAGTGTTCTCAGCCTGCTCATGCCATTCCTCCCTTTCTCTTTGAGTATTCTCAAGTTGTTCACGCAAATCCTGTATCAGTTTTTGAGTAGCTTCCTCACGCTTATGATATTCCTGTATAAACTTCTGAGATGCCTCCTCTCTCTCTCTGTCACGCTCATACAGAGTCCTTTGTACATTGTCAAACTTTTCATTTATCATGTTTGCCAGCAGTGTTTGTAGAGCTGTTTGGGAACTCTCCTCTGGATTATTCATTATCTGTTCTAACCCCTGATTATCAAGATTGGGAATTGAGATACCCGAATTTGCCATTTTTCTTGTGTTTTTCTGGCTTACTCTGCCCATTTGAGATGAAGATAGCACCAGTTTTGTGCTAGAACACTATCTTAAGGCAACCATCAACCAAAGTTTGCATTTGTACAGTCAATAGTCTACAGATACAATCTAGTTCAACAGATACATCTATTCGACATCAAACAACTATATGTTAAAGGACTTTGAACCGCAGAGAAGAATTTGGAAAACCAAAAATTATTAGGGTTAGGGAGAGATGTGGGTAAAAAATAGGAATAGATTGGTGTGGGGAGGCACAGGGAGAGTTAACTATGTCCTAATCACAGTGCAGGAAATAGGTTGGGTAGGATGCAAGTAGAGAGAGAGAGAAAAAGAAGAAAGGGAAAGGGGAATGAAAAGAGACCAGAAAAAAAAATAGAATCGTAAAAATTAATGTTATTTTAGAGATTAAAAGACCATCTATTTATAGAGGAATATGAATATGTTGAGAGAAAGGGAGAGACATAGAGGAGATGTAAAAAACTTTAAAAAAATGCTTAAAATATTATATAGGTATAAAGAGGTAGTACTGCTATTAATGAATTTAAGTCTCAGAGGTTTTGAATTGAGTAATAAGTTTGTGGGTTAAGTGTGTACACAATGGGGGGTAGGGTCTACTGGTTAACTACGGGTTTATCTGAGGATGTGCAGGACAAGAGTTAAGTCACATAAAGAAGAACAAAGAGGAAAAGATGGAAAGGATAGGAAAGTGAGAAGAAAAGATCAGAAGTTCAGTAGAGCTAGACAAAAAACAAAAAGATAATTAAGAATGAAAGAAAAAGAGAAAGAAGACAAGAAAAGAAAGGAAAACACACATTCACGTATTCCTAAAATAAAAATTATAAGAGGAGAAAAGAAAAAAAAAAGTTAATGGAAAACAATTATTTTTTCAGAAGAGGCAAAAATTAAAGATTAATAAAAGTTTTAGAAAAGCAAAAAAATTTTTTTTGTATATATAAGGTAACAAAAAACAAAAAAAAAACAAAACAAAAAAAAAGAAAAAAGAAAAGAAGAAGAAGAAGAAAAAAAAAAAGGTCTTTGATTTTTTTTTTTTTTGTTGGGGAGGGGTGGGAAGAGTCCTGTATCTCCCTTTTGTCTGTAACCAGAGTGTGGTTGGAGTCTCTGGTCAGCTTGAGGTCCTGTGGCTTGATTGGTTTCTTAAGTCAGTTTGTTGGAACAGGCAGAAAAATGCTCTGCTTTACCCAAGATTTTGAGATTCCCCCTCCCAGGTTAGTTTACTGGGAGGGTGATCTGCTTTGAGAATCACAAAAGAGGGGGATGCAGTGATGAGGCTAGGTTCTGGGTAGAGTTGAGGCCTTTCAACAAACAGGAGCTTTTCCCTGGGGCTATTTTGTGAAAAAAACTCACAGCACCCAGCCTGGAGCCATTCTCAGGGTTTCTGTTTTTCAATTGATTGTGGTGGCTGCTAGAGGGAGAGGCAGCCTCTGGCTCTGGTTACCCAGTGAGGAGAGCCACTCCAATGGCTGGCGCCTGAGCTGGGTGACTTTTCCCTGGATGGAGCTGAGTCTGGCAGGTCACTTCTCCGTTAAGTTCTTGTGACCTGCTAAATGACTCGTTTTATTCCAAGGCCTGAGCTGGAGCTAGCCGCTCCTCCGAGCTTTGTCGGTATCCAAGATGGAGATGACCGGTGCTGGGTGGGGGGAGGGGTGGCCTTCCCTCCTCTGCTCCCTGGGAAGGAGTGAGGAAGTCGGGCTTCTACTCACGCCGAGTCTTGGATCCTGGGTCGTCTCTGGTCTGCAAAGTGCAGGATGAAGATGTCCGCTCCTTGTCGGTTCTTGCTGGTGTTGAGTAGAATCTGCTTGCCCGCTGCGTCTGGCTCCTTCGTCCCGGACTCTCTGTGTGAGCGCTCAGGTATGGCCGCGGCTGCGGTCGCCGCTGCGACCCTGCCGCCGCAGCAGCAGCTGCTGGCAGACGCTCAGATGTGTCTGCTTGGCTTCCCCTCTCTTGGCTAACTCTCTGTCCTGTGATGGCACACTTGGTGTGATTCTCTGGCTTGGGACTGTTCACTGGAACTCTGAAACTGTTTTCTATGCAAGAGCTTGTTCAGATTCCAGCTTCTCCTCCGCCATCTTCCCGGAACTCCCCGTCCATGAGACTCTTAACTACAATAAACCATTCAGAAAAAGCCAGAAGTGGCACTGTGGCTCAAGTGGTAGAGCACAAGGAGACTGGGGACAGCACCCAGGCCCAGAGTTCAACCTCCAGTACCAGTGAAAAACAAAAACAAATCCACTGGTGTTGTAACCAAAGAATAAGAGTTTAGGAAAAATTGAAGTCCTTGCGTGTATACGATCCCAGCATGGAATATTGAGTACAGCTTTGTATGTATGAGAAATCTGTTCGCAAGGAGATGAGTAGTTAGCAGCAAAACCCAGGTAATTCCTATGCTGCAATTAGGCATATTATGCCATGTGGACTGTTGCTTGTCATTCCAGATCTCACTAGTAGCTTCCCTGACCCAAATACTACTCTCCTAATCTCTGAATCTCCACTCCCCAAATCCCACTCCACTGCACCTCTACTGAAGCTCCCACCAGTAGAGTAACTGTGAGGACTACCAGAGCACGGGGACCTCAGAAGAACCAAGGAAAAGATGCGACAGAACAGAAGAACTTTGTGTATCATGTTCTGAATATATGGAAATCATTAAGCAAAACAACCCCCAAAAAACAAAATTTAAAATACAGTATTTTCTGATTTTCAAATTAAAGAATCCTTTGGAAGTCTTTTAACTAAAGTTACTCTTTAAGACAATGCAATAATCCCTGGAGTCATTTGACAACCAAATCTGATGACCTTTGTTGGAGTAAAAACTCACTGTTTACTTTTTACGGTGTGCTGATAACTTATATCTTGAACATGTTCACAATATACAAACATATACTCTCTCACAGAGTTTTTTTTTTTTTTTTTTGTCGGTCGTGGGGCTTGAACTCTGGGCCTGGGCGCTGTCCCTCAGCTCTTCAGCTCAAGGCGAGCGCTCTACCACTTGAGCTACAGCGCCACTTCCGGTTTTCTGGTGGTTTATTGGAGATAGGAGTCTCACGGTCTCTCCTGCCCGGGCTGGCTTTGAACCGCGATCCTCAGATCTCAGCCTCCTGAGTAGCTAGGATTACAGGCGTGAGCCACCAGCACCCGGCATTCTCTCACAGAGATTTTAAAGCACACAAAAAATGAAAAACGGTCTTACATTTTTCAGAATTTTTAGTGGCAAGAGATCTTTTTGCCAATCTTATTCTTGCATATAACAAAGACTTAAGACAAGACTTTTTAACAAAGCACTTTAGCTGAGCCTCATTTTCTAGGGCTTGCTTGTTTAAGCAAGGCATTTTACCAATTGGCCTTCTGAATATTTTCAGTTGGAGGAAGGCTGTGTGTGTGTGTGTGTGTGTGTGTGTGTGTGTGATGTGAAACTAAGTTAGTCTGACTCTGTCTTTTATCCAATTTTAGATAAAAGAACTTTACAAATTTTTTAATACTGTCAGGACCAGCCAAATGTCCAATGCAAACTTACAGCCTTCTACACCCTTACCTCTTACTGCCTCTGCAGGGAGATGCAGCCTGAGGCTTATGAGACCAGACAAGCCTTAACCCTTCCATGCCCTACCTCTTGACTGCAACAACACAAGGAAGGGGACGTAGCAGGTCTGTGATCAGGTTCAGACAGAGGCTGGAACTTTTATTCCTCCAGAGATGTCCAAATTAACAACAAAACTAAAGAACACAGACTCTAATAACTGAATAATTGCCTGGGGTTTTTCAGAGAACGGTGAGTTCTGGTGTTTCTAGTTGTACAAATCAATAGTGGAAAAGCCAACATTTATCATGTGGCTCAGCCCCTCTCCCCTTCCAAGGGCAGAAGGACCAGTGGCTGGGTATGTTGAAAAGCTGACTTACTGCAAATGTGGGCCGGACTCAAAAGGAAAAATAGTGTCTTTGGGATCCGTTTTACACCTGAGGGTCATTAGCATGAGAGTTAAAGGTAGTTTTTTCTTTTTTTCTTTCTTTCTTTTTTTTTTTTTTTTTTTTTTTGGGTCCAGTCATGGGGCCTGAACTCTGGGCCTGGGCGCTGCCTTTCAGCTCTTCAGCTCAAGGCTAATGCTCTACCACTTGAGCCACAGCGCCACTTCTGGCTTTTTTCTTTTTGCTTATGTGGTGCTGAGGAATCGAACCCAGGACCTCATGCATGCAAGGCAAGTGCTCTACCACTGAGCCACCTTCCCAGCCCCAAAGGTAGTTTTTCTATGCTCATTAAGATAAGGGTTAGGGAAGGTAAGCTGTAGATTCAAAATAAATTTACTAACTTCTAGAAGTAAAGTCATCACTAAATTTAAAAGAAACAGCAGTATGTTCTATACTTTGACATTCAGCATCATTAAAGTTAGGTTTTTGACTAGATTTAGAGCTATGTACACTAAGATTTGTAAAATTTGTATTAAATGTAAAATGAAACTATTTTAACAAGAAACAGGTGAATTGAGTTAAGGATGAAAGAAAAGTAGGTCAATTGGGTTCTTGATACCAGGTGAGGTTACTAAGCTTTTAGAGGAGGGTTAGAGCTAGGTTAGGGTTATGGCTAGTGTTGTGGTTAGGGTTCAGGGTTAGGGTTAAGGTTAGAGGTTTTGTTTAGGGTTAGGGTTAATGTTAGTGTTAGTGTTCTAGTTCAAGCTAGGGTTAAATTTAGGAAGGATAAGCTTTAAGGTCAAACTGAGTTTTCTATGGAAAAAACTAGAGGAAAAGTCATCGTGAAATTTAAAGGAAACTCTCAGTACCCCAAGATGGAGCCAAAACAATATGGAATCATCCTAACTCTCTCCAACCAAAAAGAGAGAAAGGGGAATCCAAAACACAAAACTCCAAGAGACTGACAACAACGAAAAGCTGAGCAAGAGAACTATCGGAACTGAAAGACTAAAGAGAAAAATGCTCATAGACTGCAACAACAAACAGCGTAACTCATGAAGATATGTTCCCCTCCCTTCTCCAGAGTGCTGCCCTGCACCATCGAACCAGCTACTGGGGACTGCAGATCCCAGATGCAGAAAACCCCCATCGAGTGGGACTTTGACAGCACTGGCAGCAGAGACCCCGTAGAGTTCAGTAGCTTCCCTAGTGTGACAATTCAGCATAATTATGGTTAGTATTCTGATTATTAGGTCTATCTCTTGTTAGGTTTTTAAAAATTGGTAACATATTCATAAAACTGCAATCTACTTTATCTGGAATCAGCTGATTTCAGGGGAGGATGAAAGAAAACTAGTGTAATTGTGTACTGAAAGCATTTGAGTGTCATTCGAGTTAGAGTTAGGGGTAATTTTCTAGTTCATGTTAGGTTTAGGGCTAGGTACAGGTCAGCTTCAGGATCAAAATGAAATTTCCACCACCAATTAGAAGTAATGTGCATGTGAAATATAGCAGTTTTGTTACTATTGCTCTTTGGGATTATTAGTGTTTGGTTTTCGACTAGGTTTAGGGTTAGACTAAGCTTTAGAGAAATATAAGCTATTCAGTAAAACTGCAACCTATTTTAACAAGAACAAGTGGATCCTAGACAGGAGAAAGGGAAACTAATGTGCTTGGGATCATTTTACACCCAAAGGTCATTAGCTTGATGGTTAGGGATAGTTTTCTCATACAGGTTAACAAAAGGGTTTGGAAGGTAAGCTGTAGGTTCAAAATGAATTTATTAACTACAAAAAGTAAAGTCATCATTAAATTTAAAAGAAACAAAAGTATTTTCCTTAATTTGACATTTTAGCATCATTAAGGTTAGGTTTCTGATTTGATTTAGGGCTACATACTATAAGGTTTTTAAAATTGCACAAGACAATGGTAAAACTGAAACCCATTTTTAACAAGAAACAGGTGAATTGATTTAAGGATGGAAGAAAACTAGTTCAATTGGGTTCCTGATACCATGTGAGGATCATTTAACTTTTAGAGAAGAATTAGGATTAGAGTTAGTGTTTAGGGTTAGTCTAAAGGTTAGGATATGGTGTTAGTGTTAGGCTTAGGGCTATGGTTAGGGTTTAAGGTTATGGTAAGGGCCAGGGTTAGGGATTATGGTTAGGGTTAGAGTAGGGTTTAAATTTAGGGCTAGCTTAGGGTTAGGATTCAGTTTTGGTTAGATTTTTTGGTGTTAGGGTTAGTGTTAGGGTTTAGGAATAGGGTTGGGATTAAGATTAGGGTTTATGTTTAGGGTTTAGTGTTAGGTTGAGGGTTATGTTTAGAGTTAGTGTTCTAGTTCAGTGTAGGTTTAACTTGGGTAGGGATAGCTTTAGGGTCAAACTGAGTTTTCCATAAAGAAACTAAAAGTAAAGTCATTGTGAAATTTAAAAGAAACTCCTGCAGTTTTTCTTTTCTTTTCTTTTCTTTTTTTTTTTAACCCCTGCAGCTTTTCTATGGTTACAATTCAGAATCATTACTGTGGTTTAGAGCTATCTATGTTTAAGTTCCTAAATGGGTAAGATATTGTTTAAACTAGCCGGGCGCTGGTGGCTCACGCCTGTAATCCTAGCTACTCAGGAGGCTGAGATCTGAGGATCGCGGTTCAAAGCCAGCCCGGGCAGGAAAGACTGTGAGACTCCGATCTCCAATAAACCACCAGAAAACCGGAAGTGGCGCAGTAGCTCAAGTGGTAGAGCGCTCGCCTTGAGCTGAAGAGCTGAGGGACAGCGCCCAGGCCCAGAGTTCAAGCCCCACGACCGACAAAAAAATAAAAAGAAAATTGCGCCGAACATTTCACTCCCTCACTCTCTTCTTTCTTCCCTCCCTTCTTCCCTCGGTGCCTCCCTCCCTCTGTTCCTTCCTCCTTCCCTTCCTTCTTTAAAAAAAAAAAGAATATATAGATATTGTTTAAACTGCAGCCTACTTTAAGAAGTAGTTGAATTTGGTGTGGATGAAAGCACACTATTGTGTTTGTGTTCCTGATAGCATTTGAGTTTAATTGGGTTAGGGTTAGCATTAATTTTCTTGTTCAGGTTAGGTTTAGAGTCAAAATGAATTTTCTACTAACAAAATAAAGTACATATGAAAACATAAACACTATAACATTTTTCTTACTATTACTCTTTGGGATTATTAGGGTTAGTTTGTCAGTTAGGTTTAGGCTTAGGCATAGAAAAAGATATTGAGTAAAACTACAACTTATGTTTATCAAGTACAAGTGGCTTCTAAATCAGGATAAACCCCTATTTTCACTGTATTTGATTCTGGTGACTTGCATCTTGTATATGCATTTTTCTAATTTGGGGAAGGGAAGGGAAATAACAAAAAGCTGACACGTTGACCCATTGTAACAATGACACTATGTTGAAAATGAAGTTTATAACTTTGGGGAGGGGGAGGGAGGAGTTTGGGAGGTGGGAAGGAGTAGGATGGAAGGGGAAAAACAAAGGAGGGATAGAAAATCTACTCATAACTGTAACTCCTCTGCACAGTATCTTTATAATAATAATATATAAAGAAAACTAGTGTATTTGGGATCCTTTTCATACCTGAGGGTCATTAGTGTTAGGGACAGTGTTAATTGTGTAGTTCAGGCTATAGTGAGGGTTAAGAAAAGGGAAGCTTATAAGCTAGTAGTTAGTAGAAAACTAACTACTAGAAGTAACGTCATCATGAAACTTAACAGAATTGACAGTACTTATCTTATTTTTAAATTTGAACATCAAGGGGAAACAAAGGAGGAGGCTACAATACTTGATAAGAAATGTACTCATTATCTTGCCCATGTAATGGTAACCCCTCTGTACAGTATTTTCACAATAAAAAAATAAATTTGAACATCATTGGGGTTAGGTTAGGTTTAGGATTATCTATGGTTAGGGTTATAAAATGGGCAAGATATGTGTAAAACAGCAAGCAATTTTAACAAGAATCACTTGAATTCAGGTGAGGATGAAAGAAAACTAGTGTATTTGTGTCCCTGATAGTATTTGAGTCTTGGGTTTAGGGTTAAGGTTAATTTTCTAGTTCAGGTTAGGTTTAGCTTTAAGTAAAGTTCAGATTTCTACCAACAATTAGAAGTAAAGCACCTGTGAAAATATAAACTATAGCACTTTTCTTACTACTGCTCTTTGGTATTATTGCAGTTTGGCTTTTGACTAGGTTTAGGCATAGGCTTAGCTTTAGAAAATATAAGCTATTTGGTAAAACTGAAATCTATTTTCACAAGTACAAGTGCATTCTAGGACAGGTGAAAGGAAAATTAGTGAGTCTGGGATCCTTTTTGCACCTGAGGGTCATTAGCAGGAGGGTTAGGTATCGTTTTCCCATGCAGGTTAAGATAAGGGTTAGCAAAAGTAAGCTGTAGATTCAACATTAATTTCCTAACTACTAGAAGTTAATTCATCCTTAAATTTAAAAGAAACGACAGTACTTTCCTTTCTTGGACATTTGAACATCATTAAGGTTAGGCTTCTGATTCGATTTAGGGCTATGTATGTTAAGGTTTTTAAAAGGTGTAAGATAATGGTAAAACAAATCTATTTTAATAAGAAACTGGTTAACTGAGTTAAGAATGAAAGAAAACTAGGTCCATTGCCTTCCTGATACCATGTTAGGGTCTTTTAGCTTTTGGGGAAGGTTAGGTGTAGGGTTAGGGTTTAGGGTTAGGGTTAGAGTTAGTGTTTAGTGTTAGTGTTAGGGTTTGGGGTTAGAATTTGTTTTCTAGTTCAGCCTAGGGTTAAATTTAAGAAAGGTAAGCTTTAGGGTTTAACTGAGTTATCTATAAAAAAACTAGAACTAAAGACATCTTGAACTTTAAAAGAAACTTCATTAGCTTCAATTCACCATCAATATGATTAGTTTTCTGACTAGATATAGTGCTATCTATGTTTAGGTTTCTAAAATGGGTAAGATATTGGTAAAACTGCACCCATGTGAGGATGAAAGAAAACTAGTGTATTCATGTTTCTGATAGCATTTGAGGGTCAGAAGGGTTAGGGTTAGCTTAGTTTTCTGGTTCAGCTTAGGGTTAGGGTTTAGGGAGGGTCAGTCTCAGGGTTAAAATTAATCTTCTACCATCAGAGTAAAGTTCCTGTGAAATTTTATAGACACTACAGCATTTTCTTTACTATTACTCTTTAAAATCGTTAAGGTTAGATTGTCGATTAGGGTTAGGGGTAGGCTTAGGAGTAGAACAAGATATTGAGTAAAACTGAAATCTATTGTAACAAGTACAAGTGGATTCTAGGTCAGATTAAAGGAAAACTAGTATGTTTGGGATCCTTTTGATCCTGAGGGTCTTTAGTGTTAGCAGTATTTCAGACTATAGTAAGGATTAAGAAAGGTAAGCTTTAGGGTGCAAAAGAGTTTTCTACTAATTACTAGAAGTGATATCATTGTGAAATTTAAAGGAAATGACAGTACTTTTCTTACTTTTAGATTTCAGCATCATTAGGGTTAGGTTTGTCATTAGGTTTAGGGTTATCTTTGATCAGGGTTATAAAATTGGTATGAGATTTGTCAAATAGCAAACTATTTTAACAAGAAACAGTTGAATTCAGTGTAATTGTGACTTTCAATGGGATTAGGGTTAGGATAAATTTTCTAGTTCAGGTTAGGCTTAGGGTTAGGTACAGGTCAGCTTCAAGGTCAAAGTGAGATTTTTAAGCAACAATTAGAAGTACCTGTGAAAAATAAACTATAGCACTTTTCTTACTATTGCCCTTAGGGATTATTAGGGTTTGGTTTTCGACTAGGTTTAGTGATAGATTTAGCTTTACAAATAGAATGAGCTATTCTGTAAAACTGCAACCTATTTTAATGAGCACAAATTGTTTCTAGGACAGTAGAAAGGAAAACTAGTGTGTTTGGGATCCTTTTTACATCTGAAGGTCTTTAGCATGAGAATTAGGGATAGCTCTCTCATGCAGGTTCAGATAAGGGTTAGGGAAGGTAAGCTGCAGATTCAAAATGAATTTCCTAACTACAAGAAGTAAATTCATCATTAAATTGAAAAGAAGCAACAGTACTTTCCTTACTTTGACATTTGAGCATCATTAAGGTTATTTTCTGATTAGACTTAGGGCTATGTATGCTGGTTTTTTAATATATATATATATATATATATTTATTGTAAAGATATTGTACAGAGGGGTTACAGTTGCATCAGCAAGAAAATGAGTCCATTTCCTGTGGAGCATTTATGCTAAGGTTTTTAAATATTTTAGATAATGGTAAAACTGAGAACTATTTTAACAAGAAACACGTGAATTAAGTTAAGGATAAAACAAAACTAGGTCAATTGGGTTCCTGATACCAGGTGAGGGTCATTGAACTTTTAGAGAAGGGTTAGGGTCTTAGTACTTATGGTTATGGTTAGGCTTAGGGTCAGGCTTAGGATTTAGGTCTAGGGTTAAGATTAATTTTCTAGTTTAGGATAGGTTAGGGTTAGTTACAGGTCAGCTTCAGGGTCAAAATGAGATTTCTCCCAACAATTAGAAACTAAGTATGTGTGAAATATAAACTATGGCACTTTTCATTTTTTGTATTTTTATTTTATTGTAGAGATGAGGTACAGAAGGGTTACAGTTACATGAGTAAGTTAATGAATACATTTTTTTTGGGGTCATGGGCTTGAACTCAGGGTCTAGGCACTGTCCCTCAGCTCTTTAGCTCAAGGCAAGTGCTCTACCACTTGAGCCACAGCACCACTTCCAGTTTTCTGGTGGTTTATTGGAGATAAGAGTCTCACAGATTTTTCCTGCCTGGGCTGGCTTTGAACCATGATGTTAGATCTCAGCCTCCTGAGTAGCTAAGATTACAGGCGTGAGATACTGGCCCCCGGCAAGTACATTTCTTTTTTGACATTGTTTCCCACTCTTTTGTTGTTCTCCCACTATCCCATCTCTCCCCACACCTCCCCTCTGAAGTTGTAAAGTTCATTTCCCACATAATGTCTTGTAAGTATCATTGTTGCAGTGGGTCATCCTTTGTCCTTCTTGAGCATTTTGATATTTCCCTTCCCTTCCCCAAATAAGATAAATGAATATACAAGATGGAGAGTACCAGAATCAAAGATAGAGATTGCCAGGGATAAACCAATGGAAAAATAACAATGAAATAGAATAAGAAGAAAGAACTAGATACAGTACATCGGTGACAACAAGGCCAACAACCAGAAAAAAAGACCTGTTGTTTCCATGTCTTGGTTCATTTCAATTAGCATCACTTTGTATGGTCATTTGTACATAGTTATTGAGCTATTATAATTCTCTGCCAGGACTATCCTAGGCATATACTAATAGTTACAAATGAGGGAAACCATAGAGCCTATATTTCTTTGGGTCTGGCTTACTTCACTTCATATGATTTTTTTCCAAATCTTTTCATCTCTTTACAAATGGGGCAATGTCATCCTTTCTGATAGAAGCATAAAATTTCATTGTGTATATACACCACATTTTCTTTATCCATTCATCTATTGAGGAGCATCTGGGTTAGTTCCATACTTTAGCTATGGTAAATAATGCTGCAATGAATATAGTTGTGCTGGTAGCTTTAGGGTGGCCTAGCTTTAGGTCCTTTCAATAAATGCCCAGGAATGGAATTACTGGATCATATGGGAGTTCTATGTTTAGTCTTTTGATGAACCTCCATACTGCCTTCCAGAGTGGTTGAACCAGCTTGCATTCCCACCAACATTGTAATAGTGTTCCTTTATGACCACATCCCCAAAAGCATCTGTTATTAATTTTTTCTTTATTATAGCCATTCTTTTTTTCTGAGAAAACTTGCAATCGCAAAATTTATTTTTGTTAGACTTCACATAGAACTCCCCTATGACCCAGCAATCCCACTTTTGGGCATTTACCCTAATGTTTACAAAAAAGACCACATTAAAGCTACCAGCACAACTATGTTTATTGCAGCATTATTTACCATAGCTAAGATATGGAACCAACCCAGATGCCCCTCAGTAGATGAATGGATCAAGAAAATGTGGTATATATACACAATGGAATTCTATGCCTCCATCAGAAAGAATGACATTTCCCCATTTGTTAGGAAATGGAAAGGCTTGGAAAAAATTATATTAAGTGAAGTAAGCCAGGCCCAAAGAAACATAGGTCCCATGGTTTCCCTTATTTGCAATATCTAGTATAGGTATGAGTCAAGCGGAAAAAGTCAGAGAATGTGATGTTAGGAAAACGAGCCCTCAAATATGTATTTTAATGTTTTTGCTTCTTTCATGCATGTGTTTCTAACGCATTTATAAGATTATTTCTTTGTTGCTTTGTATGTCCCTCCCCCACAGTGTAACCCCCGCTTTCACTATATTTGATGTCAGTATAACATGTGGAGGAGACGGGGACAAACAAGTCGTTTAAGGATTCAGGTGGACCTGTTGTAACAATGAGAAGTACAAAATGTCATGTCAAAACCAGCTTTACAATGTCGATGTGGGGGGGGAGGGGGGTATGATTGGGTGGGGGGGAGGGGGGAGGCTGGGAAGGGAGGTGAAGGGTAAACAAAGGAGGAGGCTGCAATGCTTGGTAAGAAATGTATGCATTATCCTGCCCATGTAATTGTAACCCCTCTGTACAGTATGTTCTCAAATAAAATAAAATTAAATTAAAAAAAATTATTTTTGTTATGAAATATATGAACATGTCAAAATACAATAATTTACAAGTTATACAATGTTTGGAGAAAGTTAATTCACAAGAATTAACTTCAGTTCTTTATAAGCAGCTTTTGAGACTGTTCTCTACAAAGAAAAGGACAGAACGTGGGCATTTTGATTGTTGCTGCTAAAACGGTGGCTTTAAAAATCCAAAACAAAGTTCGTTTTCAATATAGTGTCCTGTACATCTCGTCGTCAAAGTGGGTCAGCCTGCATTCTCATTTAAGCGTTCTGCAATATCTCTTCCCCTTCCCAAATTACAAAAATATATATACAAGGTGCAGAGCACCAGCATCAAATCCAGTGAAAACCGGGGTTATACCATGGGTGAAGAAGATACAATAGAAACAAAAGAATCACATAGTGTATTGTAAGTATATTAAAAAAAACTAGGAAGGAAAAAAAAACCTTCTTGTGTCCCTGTCTTGGGGTACATTTTGCTTAACATTATCTCATATGTATATAACCTTTGACCTACTCTGCTTGTCCTAGACATGTACTGGTCACTGCAAACAAGGGGAACCATGGGACTTGTATTTCTTTGGGCCTGGCTTATTTCACTTAATATGATTTTTTCCATCTTTCCATTTCCTAACAAAAGAGGCAATGTCATTTTGTTTTTGATGGAGGCATAGAATTTCATTGTGTGTGTATGTGTGTGTGTGTGTGTGTATCACATTTTCTTGATCCATTCATCTACTGAGGGGCATCAGGGTTGGTTCCATATCTTAGCTATGGTAAATAATGCTGCAATAAACATGGTTGTTCTGGTAGCTTTGGTATGACCCTGTTTGTGATTATTTGGGTAAATGCCCCAAAATGAGATTGCTGGGTCATAGGGGAGCTCCATGTGGAGTTCTTTTGAGGAACCTCCATACTACTTTCCAGAGTGGTTCAACAAGTTTTCAATGTTGGGATGGGAGGTGGGGTGGGAGGAGTTGGGGAAGTGGGGAGGAAAGTGATAGTAGGGGGGAAATAAAGGAGGAGGTAACAATGCTCGTTATGAAATGTACTCATTGCTCTACTTATGTAGCTGTAACTTCTCTGTACAACATTTTTTTCCCTGATATTTATTTATTTATATTGTGAAAGTACCGTACAGAGGGGTTACAATTACATGGGCAAGGTAATGAGTGCATTTCTTATCAAGCATTGTTGCCTCCTCCTTTGTTTCCCCTTCCCATCCCTTCCCATCTCTCCCCCTCCCCCACCCCTGCAAAAGTTGTATAGTTCGTTTTTCGACATAACGACTTGTACATCTCGTTGCAATGGGTCCACCTGTATCCCTATTTAAACAATTTGATTTTTTCCTTCCCCTCTACAAATTATACCAACATCAAATACAATGGAAGAGGGGTTATACTGTGGGGGAGGGACATACAAAGCAACAAAGAAATCTTATAAGTATGTTAGAAACAATCACAAGAAAGAAAAATAAACATTTGAGTCCTTATCTTGGGGTTCATTTCACCTAACATCAACATCTGAACTTTTCTGCTTGTCTCAGAGATATACTACTTATTGCAAATAAGGGAAACCATGGGACCTATGTTTCTTTGCGCCTGGCTTACTTCACTTAATATAATTTTTTCCAAGTCTTTCCATTTCCTAAGAAATGGGGCAATGTCATTCTTTCTGATGGAGGCATAGAATTCCATTGTGTATATATACCACATTTTCTTAATCCATTCATCTGTTGAGGGGCATCTGGGTTGGTTCCATATCTTAGCTATGGTAAATAATTCTGCAATAAACATGGTTGTTTTGGTAGCTTTGGTATGACCTTGTTTGTGATTATTTGGTTAAATGCCCCAAAGTGAGATTGCTGGGTCATAGGGGAGCTCCATGTGGAGTCTTTTGAGGAACCTCCATACTACTTTCCAGAGTGGTGCAACAAGTTTACAATGTTGGGGAGGGGGGTGGGGTGGGAGGAGTTGGGGAGGTGGGGAGGAAAGTGATGGTAGGGGGAAAATTAAGGAGGAGGTAACAATGCTCACTATGAAATGTATTCATTACTCTACTCATGTAATTGTAACCATTCTGTTCAACATTTTTACAATAAAAAATTAACAACAAAAAATACAAACAATCCTAAGGGACTGTTGTGAACAATAATACGATGAGAAACTGACAACATGAACACATTTCTGAGCCACACATTGTCTACCAAAACTAAACCAGGATGACATAGAAAACATGAACACATGAATAACAAGTAATAAGATTAAGTCAGTAATAAAGTCTCTCAACAAAGAAAAAAAATCAAAATCAAAACAATTTTTTGAATAAAAATTTGAGTATAATATCTACATTTTTTTCAGTGTAACAAGAAGATGTACTGGAACTTACAATTTTAATAGTGTATTAGAATTAGAGTAGTTTGGAGCAAAAGAATATTACTGATTTTAAGATGGATATAAAACACAATAAAATACGAAGACTTTTACAGTTTAACCAAATACCAGTTAATATTTTTTCTTTTCTCTTCACAAATTGACACATAACACCAAATTGTTCTTTTGAAGTTTACATGAAAGTCTATTGTTCTTCAAGTCCTAAAAATAGGCTACATTTTTTAGGAGGTAGGAAACAAATTACAAAACTCTACCCTTTGGTTAACCTCCTCCTCCTATCCCTTACTTTGGGCTTTGACCTTGGATTTCTACATTTGTCATTACCCATTCTCTCATTAAAGCTATTAGTTCTACTACTACTCATTTACCTAAATTTATACCTGGAGCTGCAAAGAAAAATGGTTTTAAGAAGTTTTTTTTTTTTTTTTTTTTGTCGGTTATGGGGGCTGAACTCGGCCTGGGCGCTGTCCCTCAGCTCTTCAGCTCAAGGCTATTTACCTACCACTTGAGCTACAGTGCCACTTCTGGCTTTTTTTCTGCTTATGTGGTGCTGAGGAATCTAACCCAGGGCCTCATGCATGTGAGGCAAGTTCTCTACCACTGAGCCAACTTCCCAGCCCCGAAGTTTTGCTTTTAAGTCACTAAATGAACCATATACTCAGGTATCAACTGAGAATGTTTTGCACACCTCTAGTCAACAAAAGAAAATATGAAAGAAAAAGACTACCAAATGCTTCTACATGCAACTCAAATATGTCAGAGTTGTTATGCAAACCTATACTGACCAAAAATAAGTACATATTTCACTATAAAATTAAGCTAATCACAAAAAATTCCACTCTTTTGTGGGGCACATGGGCAGCAAAGATGGCAGAGAGGGAGTGAGCAGAACCCGAGTTGTTTACATTAAAATCTGATTGGATGAAGCTTAGGCTCATGATAGGGTGTGACCTTTATAGTGATTGGTTGGTTCCTTTTCCTCCCCTTTTATGCCTCGAGGTTTTTCCGATTTAAAAGGTGCTTGCTCTGTGGTAATAAATGAGTTCTTGCTTGGCTTGACTCCCCGCTGCATCTGATTGTCTCCGGGGCTAAGGGAGGCTGGGAAACGGGTGAGTGGCACATTTCCTTTCCTCGGACCCCGTCTGTCTTTCTTGGGGCGGACGAAGACCCAACACTCTTTCCCCAGATATCTGTGTTGTGCTAATATTCTATTACATAAAGATTCCATTTTTAAAATAGGCTGGATTCACAGTCAGTATGTTAGTACCAAGATCATGTTTAATACTACTAAAAGAATGTCATCAGGGCTGGGAAGGTGGCTCAGTGGTAGAGTGCTTGCCTTACATGCATGAGGCCCTGGGTTCGATTCCTCAGCACCACATAAGCAAAAAGCTGGAAGTGGCGCTATGGCTCAAGTGGTAGAGTGCTAACCTTGAGCTGAAGAGCTGAGGGACAGTGCCCAGGCCCAGAGTTCAGGCCCCACGACCGGACCCAAAAAAAAAAAAGAATGTCATCAGTGGAATGTGTATATAAGGCATGTAAAAAACTAGCATTAAAGCTCTTGAGGGCAACAATCCAAAGTAGCAGCTGTGTCAAAAGGTGCTGTTAGAAATACAAAAATATTAAAGAAATTTCTTTATAGCACATATTTCTAGTGCTTTTATAAAGAAAAGCTTTTTAATGAAATGTATTATTTTGAATATAAAGTTCTGTTACTGGAACTAATGAACTTAATAAAGCATGGACTTGTGCCCCTACTTAGTGACTATTAGACCAACCTTGAAAACAGCAATCACTGGCAATCTTCCACAGTGTTATTATTAGAAGCGGTCTGAGCTATCAGCAGGAAATTCTGGTTAAAGTAGTGTTGTTTGTTCCCATCAAACTTGACGGTTCCACTAGTCACAACAAGAACTGTAGAGTGGCACTGTGTAGCAGGCTCATGAATTGGTTGGCAATCTAACATATTAACCTGGGACTAACTAGAAGGCAACATTTCGAAGAAATGTATTAGCTCAACCCAGTAACATTTCCATTCCAAATTAAAGTAGCCCTGCCAGATGCAGTCGGATAAATGCCCTTGTTCTTTTGTCTATTATATTATAGTAAATACTCACAAATTCCTCAGCAGCTCTACATGTGTGGTCTGTGTGTTTTAAAATCCACAAACATGCCTGATGGTCCTGAACCACACTTTTTCAACCGTGGGTGTCTCCCTTTTCTCCTACTTGATCAATTCTTTGGGCTCGCTCCACTCTTTGCTTTTGCCCCTGTCTCTCCACCCCATTCTCTTCAGGTCTATTATAGCCATTCTAACTGGAGAGAAGTGGAATCTCAATGTTGTTTTGATTTGCATTTCTTTTATGTCCAATGATGTTGAGCATTTCTTCATGCATCTATTGAACATTCTTATATTCTCTCCAGAGAAGTCTCTTACTAATTCTTTAGCCCACTTATTAATGGGGTGATTCTTCCTTTGGTGATTTTTTTATGGGGAGGGTGTTGATTTTTGTGAGCCCTAGCTATATTTTTGATATGAAACCCTTTTCTGTTGTATAGCTACTGAAGATATTCTCCCAATCTGTGGGATTTCTATTTATCTTGCTAGCTATGTCCTTTGCCAGGCAAAAGATCTGCTGTTTAATGCAATCCTATTTATACAACCTTTCTTTGATTTGTTGTGTTTGATTTGTTGTGGAACTTTATTTAGAAGTTTCGCTCTTTGCTGAAGAGCCCTAGTGTATGTCATATCCCTTCCTTTAATGTTTTTAGGGTTTCTGTTTTTACTTTGAGGTCTTTGATCCACATAGAGTTGATTCTGGTGCAGGGTGATATATAAAGGTCTAACTTCAGTTTTCTATATGTGTGTAGCCAATTCTGCCAGTACCATTTGTTGAAGAGGCTGTCTTTCTTCCATCTGATAATTTTGGTTCCCTTATCGAAGATTAGGTGGCCATAGGTCTGTGGGATCATGTTTGGGTCTTCAATTCTATTCCATTGGTCCCCAGGCCTGTTTCTGTGCCAGTACCACGATTTTTAAAAAAAATAACTACAGCTTTATAATAGAGTTTGAAGTTTGGCATTGATATTCCTCCAGCATTGTTATTCTTGGTAAGGATTGTTTTTGATATTTAGGGTCTTCTATTGTTCCATATTAATTTTTGGATTGCTTCTGCTATTTCATTAAAGTATGTCGTTGGGATGTTATAGGTATTGCATTGAATTTGTAGATAGCTTTGGGCACTATTTCCATTTTTACGATGTTAATTCTCCCAATCCAGGAGCATGGGAGGTTTTTCTCTTCCTTAAGTCTGCTTTAATTTCCTTTTATAAGTTTTTAAAGTTTTCACATAGAGGTCCTTGACCTCTTTGGTTAGGTTTATTCCTCAGTATTTTTTTTTAGAGGCTATTACAAAAGGAGTTGCTTTTTTATTTCAGCTTTCCTCTTCTTATTGTTGGCATACACAAAAGTTACTTTTTTTGGGTTAATTTTATACCCTGCTACTTTGCCAAAGTTTTGGATTAAGTCAAGTAATTTCAGAGAGGAGTCAATGGGGTTCTTTAAGTACAGGATTATGTCATGTGCAAAGAGGGAGAGTTTTACTTCTTCTTTACTTATTTGGATACCTTTTATGTTTGTGTCTTGCCTTATTGCTCTAGCTAGGAATTCCAATACGATATTGAAGAGGAGTGAATAGAGTGGACATCCTTGTCTCATTCCTGATTTTAGAGAAAATGTTTTTAACTTTTCACCATTAAGTATTATGCTGGCTCTACGTTTGTTATATATAGCCTTTATAATATTGAATGTTCCGATGGATTCCTAGTTTCTTGAGAGCTTTCATCATAAAGGGGTGTTGAATCTTGTCAAATACTTTTTCTGCATCTATTGAGATGATCATGTAGTTCTTGTCCCTGCTCCTATTGATGTGTTGAATTACATTAATTGACTTGCATAAATTGAGCCAGATTTGCTTCCCTGGAATGAATCCTGTTTGGTCATAGTGTATGATTTTTTTGATTAGACGTTTTAGTCAGTTAGCCAGAATTTTATTAAGAACTTTTGATTAATGTTCATTAAAGAGATAGGTCTATAGTTCTCTTTTCTTGATGGGTCCCTATCAGGATTTGGGATGACGGTTATACTAGCCCCATAGAACGAGTCTGGTACTGATCTTTCACTATCAATTTCATCGGAGAGTTTGTGGAATATTGGAGTGAGTTCTCCTTTGAAAGCTTTATAGAATTTAGCTGTGAATCCATCTGGTCCTGGTCTTTTCTTGAGCGGGAGGTCTTCATTGCCATTTCTATTTCAGTATTTGACACTGGTCTGTTTAGTTGGCTTAGATATTCTTGATACATTTTGAGTATATCAATATTCATTAGCAATTCTTCCATTCCTTCCATATTGTCAGATTTGCTAGCATAAAGGTTAGAAAAGTATTCTATTATAATGTTCTGAATCTTGCTTGTTTCTGTTGCGATGTTCCCATTCACATCTCTGATTTTATTTATTTATTTTTTAGATTTTTTTTTAAAGTCTTACTACAGATAATTGAATTTCTTTTCTTTCTTTCTTTTTTTTTTCTTGGGTCCAGTCATGGGGCCCGAACTCTGGGCTTGGGCGCTGTCCCTCAGCTCTTCAGCTCAAGGCTAGCGCCCTGCTACTTGAGCCACAGCACCACTTCCAGGTTTTTCTTTTTTGCTTATGTGGTGCTGAGGAATTGAACCCAGGGCCTCATGCACGCAAGGCAAGCACTCTACCACTGAGCCACCTTCCCAGCCCCTCTGATTTTATTTATTTGTGTGTGTTCTCTTTTCTTTTTGGTCAGATTTGTTAAGGGCCTGCCAATTTTGTTAATTTTTCCAAAGAACTAACTTTTTATTTTGTTGATCTTTGCGGGGTTTTGGTCTCGAATTTAATTTTGCTTATTTGTTTCTGCCTACTGGGTTGGGGTTTGGCTTGCTGATCTCTTTCAAGGAGTTTCATATGTATCATTAGGTTGTTGGTTTGAGATTTCTCCAATTTGTTAATGTAGAAGCTCAGAGCTATAAATTTTCTTCTGAGAACAGCCCTTGCTTTAATCCAGAGGAGCTGGAAATTTGCATGTTCATTTTTATTAAATACTATGACCATTTCAATTTCCTTTGTAATGTCTTCCATGGCCTACTGGAAATTCAACAATGTGTTGTTTAGTCTTCATGTGTTTCAGAATTTTCTTTGATAGCTTTTGGTGTTGATCTATAATCTCATTCCATTTGGTTTTAATTTGTATAGATTTGCTTTGTGACCTAAAATGTGGTCTATTTTGGAGAATGTTTCATGGGCTGCTGAGAAGACTGTGTATTCTGATGCTGCTGGGTGAAATATTCTGTATATTTCTTTTAAGTCTAATTGATCTATGCAGTTGTCTAGATCTGAGGTTTTTCTGTTGAGTTTTTGCTGGGTTGATCTATCCAGAGGGGAAAATGATGTGTTAAAGTCCCCAACAATCAATGTTTTTGGATCTATGTGGGATTTAAGGGAAATTAGTGTTTCTTGGATAAATTTGGGGCTCCATTATTTGGTGAATAGATATTTAGAATTGCTATATCCTCCTGTAGGAGCGATCTCTTTATTAGCATATAATGAACTTATTTATCTCTTCTCACTAATTTTAATTTGAAGTCTATTTAATCTGACATTAGGATTGCTACTCCAGCCTGTTTGTGGGGGTTGTTTGCTTGGTAGATTTTATCCAGCCTTTCACTTTCAGAATATGTTTGTTTTTGTGGGGAAGGTACATTTCTTGAAGATAGAAGATAGGATCTTGCTTTTTGAATCAACTAGATAGTCTATGTCGTTTAACTGGAGAGTGAAGTCCATTAATATTGAGAGTTAGAATTGAGAGGTGTTTGGTAGTTCTTGCCATGTTATTCGCCTTCTTAGGGGCTGTGCCTACTAAGTTCTTACTATGCTTATCTGATTCTTTATTTTGGGCTGTTTCTCTGCCTTCAACATGTCCTTGTTGGTTTTCCTTCTGCAGGACATCTTTAAGTATCTTTTGTAATGTTGGTTTAGTGGAGATATATTGTTTCAGTTTTTCGTTGCTGTGGAAGGTTTTTATTTGTGAAAGGAGAGTTTAGTTGGGTGCACTATTCGTGGTTGATAACTGTTTGTCTTTAGGTCATGGCATACATCATTCTAGCTTTTTCTTGCTTTCATGGTCTCTGCCAAGGAATCTTTGTTTATTCCAGTTTGTTTTCCTTCATAGGTGATTGATCTTGTCTCCCTGACAGCTTATTTTTTTTTTTTTTTGCTGGTCGTGAGGCCTAAACTCTGGGCCTGAACTCTGGGCCTGGGCACTGTCCCTCAGCTCTTCAGCTCAAGGCTAGTGCTCTACCACTTGAGCTGCAGCATCACTTCCAGCCTTTTCTGCTTATGTGGTGCTGAGGAATTGAACCCAGGGCCTCGTGCATGCAAGGCAAATACTCTACCACTGAGCCACCTTCCCAGACCCTCCCTGAGAGCTTTAAGGATCCTTTCCTTGGTCTCGGTTGATCCTGTGTGGATTACAATGTGACAGTGGGCTGTCCTGTTCTGTTCTGGTCTATTTAGGGTTCTAAAGGCTTCTTGTATCTGAATGGGCATATCTTTTTGTATGTTTGTGAAGTTCTCTGCTAGGGTTCTGTTAAATAAACTTCCTAGTCCTTTAGCTTCTATCTCTAGGCCCTCCTCTTTACCTTATATTAGGCCTTCTTTTTTTTTTATTGTAAAGATACTATACAGAGGGTTACAGTTACATGAGTGAGGTAATGAGTACACTTCCTCTTGAACATTGTTACCCCCTCCATTGTTTTCCCCCTACCATCCCCTCCCTCCCTCCCTTCCCCGAGGTTGGTTCTTTTTTTTTTTTTTTTGATTGTGATTAAGTGATTACATAATTTCAAAGTCACAAGTTCATTCTAACTTTCCTGGAGCAAATTGTCTATCACAGTCTGTAATATATAACAGTGTTCACATGTTATATACCATATTTGTGATCAGCGGCATGGGTATATTTAGTAGTGGTCAACCAGATGAGCAGGAGTTCTTTGTTTCTTAAGTCCTGTTAGTTTTGTCGTATCACCTAACATTTTGGATTTAGCATCCACTTATCAGGGAGACCATGTACCGTTTGTCTCTTCGTTCTTGGCTTACCTCGCTCAACATGATTCCTTCTAGCTCCATCCATTTCCCTGCAAATGCCATTATTTTGTCATTTCTAATGGCTGCATAATATTCCATTGTGTATAGATACCACAATTTTTGGATCCATTCATCTGTGGTGGGGCATCTAGGTTGTTTCCATATCCTAGCTATTGCGAACAGTGCTGCAATAAACATGGAGGTGCACGTGTCCTTGTATATTGGTTCCTGTTGTTCAGGGTAGATGCCTAGAAGTGGTATGACTGGGTCGTAAGGGAGGTCAATCTTTAGCTTTCTAAGACCCTCCAGACTGCTTTGCAAAGTGGTTGTATAAGTGTACATTCCCACCAGCAGTGTAATAGGGTTCCTCTTTCTCCACATCCCCTCCAGCATTTGTCGTTGGCTGATTTGTGGATGTGGGACATTCTGACTGGGGTAAGGTGGTATCTCAGGGTTGTCTTTATTTGCATTTCCTTCACCACCAGGGATGATGAACATTTCCTCATGTGTTTCTTTGCCATTTTTATTTCTTCTTTTGAGAAGTCCCTCTTTAGTTCCCTTGCCCATTTAGTAATTGGTTTGTTAGGTTTGGGAGGGATTAGTTTCTTGAGTTTCCTGTATATACAGGATGTTAACCCCTTGTCTGATATATTGCTGGTAAATATTTTTTCCCAATTAGTTGGTTGTCTTTCTAGCTTAGTTGCGATAGATTTAGCTGTGCAGAAGCTTTTTATTTTAAGGTAGTCCCATTTGTCGAGTCTCTCTCCAACTTGTTGTGACCCTGGGACTCTGTTCAGGAAGTTCCTTCCTGTGCCTATTAGTTCAAGTGTCTCTCCTCCTCTGTCCTGCAGTAGTTTCAGAGATTCAGGTTTAATGTTAAGGTCTTTAATCCATTTTGAGTTGATGTTGGTGCATGGTGATAGGCTGGGGTCCACTTTTAGTTTTCTGCATGTGGCTGCCCAGTTTTCCCAGCACCAGCGGTTGAAGAGGCTGCGTTTCTTCCATTGTATGTCTTTGGCTCCTTTGTCGAATATCAGCTGGCTGTAGGCCTGTGGATTTATTTCTGGATCTTCTATTCTGTTCCATTGGTCTTCGGGTCTGTTTTCTGTGCCAGTACCATGCTGTCTTTGTGATTATAGCTCTGTAGTAGAGTTTGAAGTTCGGCATGGATAGCACTCCCATATTGTCTTTATCCCCTAGAATTGTTTTGGCTATTCTAGGTCTTTTGTTGTTCCATATAAATTTTTGGACTGTTTTCTGTATTTCAGTGATGTACGTCATTGGGATTTTAATAGGAATTGCATTGAATTTGTATATTAGTTTTGGAAGTATCACCATCTTTACTATATTAAGTCGGCCTATCCAGGAGCATGGGAGGTCTTTCCATTTCCTAGTGTCTTCTGCACTTTCTTTCTTTAACTTTTTATAGTTCTCATTAAATAGTTCTTTTACATCTTTGGTTAGGTTAATTCCTAAATATTTTATTTTTTGGGAGGTTATTGTGAATGGGGTTGCTCCCTTTATTTCCCTCTCTTCCCGTGCGTTATCAGTGTATAGGAAGGCAACTGATTTTTGTGGGTTTATTTTGTATCCTGCTATTTTGCCGAAGTGACTTATGATTTCTAAAAGTGTGGGGATGGAGTTTTTGGGATCGTGGAGGTATAGTATCATGTCGTCTGCAAAAAGGGATAGTTTAACTTCTTCTTTCCCTATGCGGATGGCTTTAATGTCTTTTTCTTGCCTTATTGCCCTGGCTAAGGGTTCTAGGACTATGTTGAAGAGGAGTGGAGACAGTGGGCATCCTTGCCTTGTTCCTGTTTTTAGGAGGATTGGTTGTAGCTTTTCCCCATTAAGTATAATATTGGCTATTGGTCTGTCATAAATGGCTTTTATTGTTTTTAGAAATGTTCCTTCTATTCCTATTTTCTCCAGAGCTTTTAGCATGAATGAATGTTGAATTTTATCAAAGGCCTTTTCTGCATCTGTGGCGATAATTATGTGATTCTTGACCTTGGCTCTGTTGATATGCTGGATTACATTTATTGACTTACGTATGTTAAACCATCCCTGTGTCTCTGGGATGAAGCCTACCTGATCATAGTGTATTATTTTTTTTTATGTGTTTCTCGATTCTGTTAGCTAGAATCTTGTTAAGGATCTTTGCATCTGTGTTCATCAAGGAAATTGGCCTGTAATTCTCCTTTTTAGTTGGGTCTTTGCCTGGTTTGGGGATGAGTGTGATATTGGCTTCGTAGAATGAGTTTGGGATAGCTCCCTCCTTCTCTGTTTCTCTGAAGAGCTTGAGGAGTATGGGTATTAGTTCTTCTTTAAAGGTCTTATAGAATTCTGCTGTGAATCCATCTGGTTTGGGCTTTTTTTTGTTGGAAGACTTTTGATAGCTTCCTGTATCTCATTATAGGATATTGGCTTATTTAATTGGTTAACTTCTTCTTTGCTCAGTTTGGGTAACTTGTATTTCTCTAAAAATGCATCCATTTCCGCCAGATTTTCTTCCTTTAGAGAGTATAGCTTTTGAAAGTAGTCTGTTAGAATTGTTTGGATATCTTGGGTACGTGTTGTGATGTTTCCCGTGGCATCCCTAATCCTATTAATATGGGTTTCCTCTCTTCTTTTTTTAATTAATCTTGCCAACAGGCCATCAATTTTGTTTATTTTTTCAAAGAACCAGCTTTTTGTTTGGTTTATTTTGGTTATGGTTTTCTGATTTTCTAATTGGTTAATCTCTGCTCTCAATTTGGTTATCTGGCTTCGTCTAGTAGCTTTAGGTCCCATTTTTTCTTGTTTTTCTAGCTGTTTTAGTTGCAACATGAGATTATTTACTTGGTCTGTCTCCATTCTCTTGATGTGGGCACTGAGGGCAATAAATTTGCCCCTCAGGACTGCTTTTGCTGTGTCCCACAAGTTTCTTTGTGAGGTGTTTTCATTTTCATTGAGTTGTAGGAAATGCTTTATTTCTTCTCTGATCTCTTCTGTTACCCAGGCCTTGTTAAGGAGTGTGCTGTTCAATTTCCATGTATTAGAGAAATTTCTGTGGTATGCTTTGTTATTGAGAGCTAGCTTGATTCCACTGTGGTCAGATAGGATACAGGGGATTATGTCAATCCCTTTTTATTTGCTTAAGTTCCTTGCATGAACTATGATATGGTCTATTTTGGAGAAAGTTCCATGAGCTGCTGAGAAGAATGTGTACTGTGTTGTTTTAGGGTGAAATACTCGGTAGATGTCAGTTAATTCCGCTTGAAGTATGGCCTCACTTAATTCGGTAGCTTCTTTGCCAATCCTCTGGTTGGTAGACCTGTCCTTTGGTGAGAGTGGCGTGTTAAAGTCTCCTAGTATTATCGTATTGGGATCTATTTTATTCTGTAAGTTTGAGAGAATTTGTTTAACATATCTGGCTGCACCGATATTTGGGGCATATAAGTTGATGATGGTTATATCCTCCTCTTGGATTGTTCCCTTTATTAATATGAGGTGTCTGTCCTTGTCTTTCTGTACTGATTTTAATGAAAAGTTTATTTTGTCAGATATCAGGACAGCTACACCTGCTTTCTTACTGGGGGCATTTGATTGGTAGATCCTTTTCCACCCCTTCACTCTGAGTTTGTTTGTATGTTTGGCTGAGAGGTGGGTCTCCTGAAGGCAACAGATGGATGGGTCTTGTTTTCTGATCCAGTCCTCAGTTCGTTTTCTTTTAATTGGCGAATTCAGCCCATTTATATTAAGAGAAAGTATAGAGAGATGCATTGTTGTCCCTGCCATTCCGTTTTCCTAAGTTTTTCTTCTTTCCTTTCCTCCTGTGCTTGCTCAGTTAGACTTTGAGTAATGCCTGTTTGGGGCAGGTCCCAGTTCCTGGTTGCTTTCTTCAGGTTGTGTCCCCTCTCTTAGAATTCTTTGTAATGCTGGCTTAATGTTTATGTATTCATTTAGTTTTTCTTTGCTATTAAAAGTTTTCAGTTCTCCATCGAATGTGAATGCTAGCTTTGCCGGGTATATCAGTCTGGGTTGGCAGTTATTGGCTCTCAGGGCTCGTATGGTGCTTTCCCAGGCTTTTCTTGCATTCATTGTTTGTGTGGAGAGATCTGCAGTGATTCTAATTTTTTTCCCGTTGTAGTATAGCTCCTTCTTCATTTTTGCTGCATGCAGGATTGTTTCCTTATTATTCAGATCTATCATTTTTACTATAATGTGTCTAGAAGTGTTTCTCCTGGGTTCTTGCTTGTTGGGGGTTCTATAAGCTTCTGTAATGTAGTTAAGATGGTCGTTTTTGAGGTGGGGAAAATTTTCATTGATTATCTTGTTAAATAGGTGTTGCATTCTCTTGCTCTGGAATTCCTCCCCTTTGTCCACTCCGATTATGCGAAGGTTAAATTTCTTGTCATTATCTGCTTGCTCTTGAATTTCCCTTTGGTTTAATTTGAGTGATTTTTCCATATCTGTCACTTTTTGGTCCAGTTGGTGTATTCTGTCTTCTGTATCTGACACTCTACCTTCCATTTCATTCACTCTGTTGACCGTGGCTTCTATTGTGGTTTGCATGGAGGAAATGGATCCCTTCACGGATTCAATGTTGGTTTTCAGAGTACTGATCTCACATCTCAATGAGGTGAGATCAGTATGCATTACCTCTAATTTGGCATTTATCTCACTTCTTACTGAGGTTTGTGCAGCTTCTATTTTTGCATCCAACTTTTGTTTGATATCCTGTATCTCTTTTGATAGTTCATCCTTGTGCTCTTTCAATTTCTGATCCATTTCTCGCTTTATTTCTTGAGTCATTGCCTCCAGCAACCCTTGGATGTAGCTTTTGTCTTCCATTCCTGCTTTGCTCCCACTGGGGCTCTCCCCTGCGTGGCTGCTGGCTTTTGAGGTGAGCTTGCTGTCCTGGGTGGTGGTAAACCTTGTGATTTTTCTCTGTGATTTTCGCATGGGGGTTCAGGAGACTGCTCTGCAATTTTGTTTTGGTGTGTCTGTCTTTGCTTGGTTGCTGATTCTGTATTGGTAGAGAGAGTCTGTGCCTGATCTGGGTTCTGTTGGAAGCCTATTTCCAGCTGCTATTCTGACTTACTTAGGATTCTCAGCTCTCTGCTGTAGATTGCTGGCAATTCCCACCTTTGGAAGGGTTGAGCAGCCTAGACTGCTTGTGTTTGCTCCTACGGGTGCTCTTGGGAAGATCAGATGCTCTGGATGCACTCTCCCAAATACTGGAGTCTGCTATGGGCTCCTGATGTGTTTTTGTTTGTTTGTTTTGGGCTGGTTGTGGGCTTGAACTCTAGGTTTGGGTGCTGTCCCTCAGCTCTTCAGCTCAAGGCTGGCACCCTACCATTTGAGCCACAGCCCCACTTCTGACCCTTTTTGCTTTTGTGATGCTGAGGAATCAGATCCAGGGCTTCATACATCCAAGACTATCACTCTATTGCTGAGCCGCCTTATCAGCCTGATCTCCTGCTTACTATCAGGTGCTGGCAGCCTGTGTTGCCCAATTCCCAGCCTAGGGTATATGGGTGGTGTTTTGGTGGGGATTGGGCTTCTCTTGTCCTGAGCCTCCAGGTCTTTTGTTGTCACAGGCGTGCTTCCCGGGGAGTGTTGTTTCCTGGTTTTCTCCCCTCTGTTGGGGCGTATGCTCAGCTTTTTACTTCAGTTGGGAGGAGTTGGTTGTGTTGTTCAGGCGCCGGATCCCCGGGCCTGGTTCCGGCCCCAGCCTGGAGCGCACTCGTTAGCCCTGTGCTGATGTGTATACCACCTAGGTTATGCAGCCTGGAGGACACAGTTCAAATTTCTTCTACTGTTGGTAATCTTGACCCCAGGGCACTGTTCCTGGCTTGGGCATTTAAGCTCCCTTCCAGGGGCACTCTTGCTCTGGCCTGGCCAGGAGAGTGTGCTCCACCAGCTGGTGGAGCTCTCAAACAGTTCCCAGTTTTAGTGGGTCCTGTGGCCCGGGTGTTGGGGTAGGGAGTCTAGGTCAGGGTCTGGGGATTCCCTCCAGCTCTGGTCTCCCTTGAGGGATACACTGTCCCCTGTGGAGTACTCACCCTGGAGCTGGTTGTTTCTGTGTGGTGTAGGTCGTCAGTTGTTGTTGCAATCCGAGTTCAGTTGGGGTGGTTGCGGGCTGGGTTGGGCGGCCCCCTCCGGGTTGTTGCGATCATGATTGGGTGGGTGGTCTGCGGACAGGTCCCTTTGTTGCGCTGCTGGTGCCGGGTATCTTTGGCGGGATGGAGCCTCTCCGCTCTGGTGGAGTGTGAGGGGTGGGGGTGGAATCCTCGTGGAGACTCCCGGCTGGTAGGTTTCTCTGTTCCTGGCGATCCGCTGTTCTGCAATCTGGTACCTGGTGATCTGCAAGCGGTCCCCTGTGTCTCTGGGGCTCCGGCAGCCCCCGCCGGGCCGGCTGGCTTGCGGCTTGGCGCACTGCCGCGCAGCCAATAAAGGTTTGGGGAGGGGTCTTCGCTCTTCTGTGTTCTGAAATTCTTCTTTTCTTCTCTTTCTTTTTTTGTTATTTTCCACCTCTGGTTTTTCTCTGAGTGTTCATCTTTTTGTTGTTGTCAGTCTCTTGG
Source organism: Dipodomys spectabilis (assembly GCF_019054845.1). Lineage (NCBI taxonomy): Eukaryota > Metazoa > Chordata > Mammalia > Rodentia > Heteromyidae > Dipodomys > Dipodomys spectabilis. Next base: position 4,996,251 of record NW_024870789.1, read on the forward strand.
GGAGATTAAGTGTTGGAACTCGAACTCTCTGTTTGGTTGGATAGAGCTGTGGCATTTCCCTACTGCCCCGTCACAGTGTTGGTCCCCCCTCCATATTAGGCCTTCTGATGGTGTCTTCTACCTGTTGAATGGATCTATCATATTTCTTGGATTTTTTGAACACTTGTCTTTTCTTTCTCTATAATGTCTAGGCTATCTTCTATCCCAGAGATTTTATCTTCTGCATGGTGTAGCCTACTGTCCAGACTTTCAACTTTGTTTTTAATTTCCCTTCCTCCTAATTGGTCTCTTTTGATGGTGTCAATTTCTTTGTTGAAACTTTGTTTTAGATGATGTATGGACTTCTTTTTTAAATATGTTTTTTATTGTAGAAATACTGTACAGAGGGGTTACAATTACATGAGTAAGGTAATGAGTACATTTCCCATCGAGCATTATTACCTCCTCCTTTGTTTTTCCCCTGTTAACCCTGCCCTCCTTACCTCCCTCTCCCCCCACACCTTGATTTGGTTTTTAGTGTTCAAGCTCAAATCCCTTAGTTGAGTGGCTATACTTTCATTGGACTCCCTTTCCTTTTGCTGGAATTTGTTCAGCTTTGTGTTTGTAGATTCCATGAATTGCTTTATTAATCTTTGGTTAGCCCCATGCTCATGCATAGCCCGATGTAGGCTTTCAGTTTTTTTTTTTTATTGTGAAAATACCGTACAGAGGGATTACAATTACATGGGCAAGGTAATGAGTACATTTCTTATCAAGCATTGTTGCCTCCTCCTTTGTTTCCCCTTCCCATCCCTTCCCATCTTCCCTCCCGTCCCCCCTCCCCTTCCCCCCTTGCACCAAAGTTGTAAAGTTCATTTTTCAACATAATGTCTTATACATCTCATTGTTGCAATGGGTCCACCTGTATCCCTATTTAAACAATTTGTTTTTCCCTTCCCCTCCCAAAATTATACCAACATCAAATACAGTGAAAACAGGGGTTATACTGTGGAGGAGGGACATACAAAGCAACAAAACAATCACCTTATAAATATGTTAGAAACAATAGCAAGAAAGAAAAAAACATTTGAGTCCTTATCTTGCGGTTAATTTCACCTAACATCAACTTATCTGACCTTTTCCGCTTGTCTCAGACATATACTAGTTATCGCAAATAAGGGAAACTATGGGTTTCAGTATTTTCATTCAGCATGTTTACCATTAGCATTTGTAAAGCATTTTAAGAGGCATCCTCTGGATTACTCATTAACTGCTCTGTTGCCTATTTGTCCTGAGTGGGCATTGGGATTCCTTAACTTGCCATTTTTCTTGTGTTTCTGTTGCTTGTTCTGCCTATTTGGCAATGAAAGCATATTCAATACCTTACTAGTACACAAACACCAATTCAGAGCCCTATGGTTGCACAGACTTTGGAAGTTTACAATCAACAATGAGTGCTTTTACTCTATTTCAGCTTTTTTTGGGAGTGAGAGGATATCCAATCCCACAACAGAACACAATTCTAACACAAACACCTATCTGTATTTGCATAGAATTTGTAGATTTACAATCAAGGATGGGTGTTTTCATCTCATCTCACCTTTTTTTTTTTTTGGGAGTGAGAGTATATCCAATTACATACCAGAACACAGTTCTAAGACAAGCACCAACCCAAGAGCCCTGTAGTTGAACAGACTTTACAGGTTCACAATCAAAGATAGGTGTTTTCACTGTATTTCCACTCCCTTACCAGACCACAATTTTAAGAGAAGCACCAATTCAGAGCTTGTAGTAGTTCAGTCTTCAGTGGTTTACAGTACAAATAGGTATTTCACTCTATCTCTCCTTTATTGGATATATAAGTAGGCCCAATACCACCACTGAGCACAGTTTTGACAAAATCCCCACTCTGGCTTTGTATTCGCACCGATTTTAGAAGTTCCCAAATCATAGATAAGTATTCCCCTATTTATCTCTTCTTTTCATTGTCAGGGGAGGGGTATTGTGCTTTAGGAATGTGGGTTATATATAGATGTAATCAGTGAGCAGGTTTGTTATGAGGTTTAAAGTGGTTTGGACCAAAAAATAACACCATGAGCCACTTTGGCACAGTCTAACTGACTTCATCAATAGTCTTAACTCAGTGTCTCACAGTTGGAGATAAACAGAGTAAAGAAAGAAAAGAGGGAATAAAGGATCAGAAATATTGAAAAGTGGGTTGAGGTGGTATTAGAGGAAAGATTGAGATATAATGAAATATAGGAGGAGAAAATCAGAGTAGAGGGATGTAGCAAAGGAAAGCAACAGGGAAATAAAACTAATACCTAAATTCTAAGTAAGAAAGAATAAAGAAAAAAATTAAAAAATACAAAAAATTAAAAAAGGAAGGAAGAAAAAATATAAAAATAAAAAAGATGAGACAGAATGTTAAAACAATTATTTATGTATGAAGTAATAATACTAAAATTAAAATTCCAAGATTGTTCAGTTGAGAATTGGGTAATCAATTTATACTCTGAATTAAGTATACACACAGTTAAGGAAAAAGCCTAGTAATCACAATAGTTTGTGTATCCAGTAGTGAACAGAACAGCAATGAGGAAGAAAAAAATCGAACAAGGTTGTAGAAAAAAGAAGAAATAAGAAAACAAACATAAAAACAAAAGCACACATAAAAAGTGAAAGAAAAAAGAGATAATAGAGAATGAATATAGTTGCAAAAACTAAAAAGAAGAGAAAAAGAGTCAAAAAATTAAAAAAAATAAAAAAGTAAAAAACCCCCAAAAAAGTATAAAAATCATAATTGGGCAGAAAGAGAAGAAATCTTCTAGTAATTTGGGAGGGGGAAATCTTGTGTCTCCCCTATGTCTGCTTTCCAGTTCCTTGATGTTGTCTTTGATTTGCTTACAGTGGTTGGTTTTTCTTGTAAGTGGTTGGTTTCTAAAATCAGCTTATTCTGCTTTACAGGCTTGGGGATTTTGTAACTTTCTTCCCAGACTAAAAACAAGATCTGCTTTTATTTATCTTTTTTATTGGTTAGTGCTGGGAGGAGGTGGCTGGAAACTATAGTTGGTTGCTGCTGGGAATGAGCTTGGGCATGGGTGGTGTTTTAGCCTGTCTGGAGACAGTGGCTTTTCCCAAAGTGAGTAACCCATTTTGGGCCACCAATTTGGAGCCTCTCTCAGCTTTTATAGCCTGTCCAGTTTTTATTTATTTTTAAATGAATTTTAGTGAATTTAGCTGCAGAGTTGGCTGGCTATGAATGGAATTCCTTTGTTGCCTGCCAGGGGTTTGTGGCTGCCTCTCTAGGCTCACCAGGTAGTGAAGGTTGTTCCACCCTGGCCCAGAGAGAGGTTCCCTCTTCCTATGCGGGGCAGCCTTCCCTTGGGTGGAGCCAACTCTCAGAGGTCCGAATACTTTGTTTTGTTGAAAAATGGCTCCACAGTTGCTGCTTCTGTGTTTCAAGTTATCTGCTAGTTGTTATGGTAGAGTAGGCCAGTTGTGCAAGTATCAAATATGGTGCTCTTCTCTGGTGGCAGAAGCGGGAGTGTTGCCTTCCCTAAGCTGTTTTGTGGAAAGGAGTAGGGTACTCACAATATTCCTTGGCTTTTTGAACCTTTTCTAATCCGTGTCCAACAGTGGCCATCAGGCTGTGGAATTCTGCTCCTAATCATCCAGTCCATGCTGGAGGCGAGTGAAGAGATGCCCGCTCTCCTACTCTGGTGCATTTTCTCCGGTTTTATCTGGACATTCCTGTGGCTGCCACCCACGGTGGCAACAGCTTATACTCAAATCTGTCTTTTCGTGCAAACTGCCTGAATTTTTCCTCACTAGGCAGAATCTCTGCACTATTATGGCTCACTTGATGTGGTTTTCACGTAGTGGATTATTTGCTGAACTGCGAGAACTGGTTTTTAGAAAGACTTCAATTTTTACCCAGCTACAACTTCACCATCTTCCTCCAGTCCTTACAGCACTTTTCTTACTATTGCTCTTTGGGATTATTGGGTTTGTTTTTGAGTAGGTTTAGGGATAGGTTTAGCTTTAGAAAAACAATAAGCTATTTAGTAAGACTGCAAACTATTTTAATTCTAGGATTCTAGGACATGAGAATGGGAAACTAGTTTGTTTGGGATCCTTTTTACCCCTGAGGGTCATTTGCATGAGGGTTAGGGATAGTTTTCTCATGCAGGTCAAGAAAAGGGTTAAGGAAGGTAAACTGTAGATTCAAAATGAATTTACTAACTACTAGAAATAACGACATCAAATTTCAAAGAAATGACAGTATCTTCCTTATTTTGACAATTCATCATCATTAAGGTTAAGTTTATTAGATTTTTTGCTATGTATGCTAAGGATTTTGAATTGTGTAAAATAATGGTAAAATTGAAACCCATTTTAATAAAAAAATAGGTGAATTGAGAAAAGGATGAAAGAAAAGAAGGTCAATTGGGTTCCTGATAGCAGATGAGGGTCATTGAGCTTTTAGAGAAGTGTTATGGTTAGGATAAGGGTTTAGGGTTTAAAGTTAGGGTTTAGGATTAGGGTGAGGGTTTGGATTAGGGTTTAGAGTTAGGGTTAGGGTTAATTTTCTTGTTCAGATTAGGTTTAGGGTTAGGTACAGGTCAAGTTCAGTGTCAAAATGAGATTTCGACCAACAATTAGATATGAAGTACATATGAAAATATAAACTATAGCACTTTTCTTACTATTGCCCTTTGGGAATATTAGGGTTTGGTTTTTGACTAGATTTAGGGATAGGCTTAGCTTTAGAAATAGGATAGGCTATTCAGTCAAACTGCATACTACTTTAACAAGTACAAGTCGCTTCTAGGACAGGAGAAAGGAAAACTAGTCTGTTTCAGATCCTTTTTCCATCTGAGAGACATTAGCACGAGGATTAGGGATAGTTTTCCCATGCAGGTTAATATAAGGTTAATGAAGGTAAGCTGTAGATTCAAAATGATTTTACTGTCTAGTAGAATTAAAGTAATGATTAAATTTAAAAGGAATGACAGTACTTTTCTTGCTTTGATATTTCAGCATCATTAAGGTTAGGTTTCAGATTATATTTAGGGTTATGTACACTAAAGTTTTCAAAATGTGTAAGAAAATGGTAAATCTAAAACCTATTTTAACAAGAAACAGCTGAATTGAGTTGAGGATGAAAGAAAACTAGTTCAATTGAGTTCCTGATATCCTGTGAGGGCCATTGGGCTTTTAGAGAAGGGTAAGATTTAGGATTTGGGTTAGTGTTTAGGGTAGGATTAGTGTTTATGGTTAGGGTTTAAGGTTACTGTATATGGTTAGGGTTAGGGTTTCAAGTTAGGATTAGGCTTAGGGTTAGGGCTAAGGGTTAATGTTACAGTTTAGTGTTAGGGTTAACTGTAAGGTTAGGCTTAAGGGTAGGGCTAGGATTAAAGATGTAATATTAGGGTTAGTGTTAGTGTTTAGGGTTAGGGTTAGTGTTACAGTTAGAAACTGTATGCTTTAGGGTCAAACTGAGTTTTCAATGAAAATACTAGAAGTAAATTCATCGTGAAATTTAAAATAAACTATAGTAGCTTCCATACTGTTACAATTTAGCATCAATGTGGTTAGGATTCTGATTTTTGGGCAATCTACGCTGAGATTTTTAAAATGTGTAAGTAATGGTAAAATGGACACCTATTTTAACAAGAAACAGGTTAATTGAGTCAAGGATGAAAGAAAATTAGGTCAATTGGGTTCCTGAAACCAGATGAAGATCATTTAGCTTTTAGAAAAGTGTTGGGTTTAGGGTTAGGATTTAGGGTTAGGGTTAGGGTTAAGGTTTAGGGTTAGGGTTAGGATTAGGTTTTAGCATCACTAGGGTTTGGATTTTGATTAGGTTTAGGGCTGTCTATCATTAAGTTTATAAAATAAGTAAGATTTTTGTAAAACAGCAAACTATATTAACAAGAAAGTTGAATTAAGAGGAGGATTAAAGAAACCTACTGTAATTGTGTTCCATAAAGCATTTGATCATCAATTGGGTTAGGGTTAGGGTTAGGGTTAATTTTCCAGTTCAAGTTAGGTTTAGGGCTAGTTATAGGTCAGCTTCAGGGTCAAAGTGAGATTCTACAACCAATAAGATGTAAAGTATGTATGAAAATATAAACTGTAGCACTTTTCTTGCTATTGCTCTTTGGTATTATTACTGTTTGGATTTTGATCAGGTTTATGGATAAGCTTAGCTTTAGAAAAAGTATAAGTCATCCACTAAAACTGCAACCTATTTTAACAAGTACAAGTTGTTTGTAGGGCAGAGGAAAGACAAGTTAGTGTGTTTGGGATCCTTTTTTTCTTCTGAGGGTCTTTAGCATGATGGTTTAGGGATAGTTTTCTCATGCAGGTTAGGATAAGGGTTACGGAAGGTAAGTTGTAGATTCAGAATGTATTTACTAACTACTAGACTAAAAGTCATCATTACATTTAAAAGAAAGACAGTACTTCCCTTAGTTTGATATTTCAGAATCATTAAGGTTATGTTTCTGATTAGCTTTAGGGCTATGTATGCTAAGGTTTTTAAATTGTGTTAGATAATGGTAAAATGAAGCCCATATAGACAAGAAACAGTTGAATTAAGTATGAATGAAAACCAGATCAATTGTGTTCCTTATTCCAGGTGAGGGTAACTGATCTTTTAGAAAATGGTTAGAATTAGGGTTAGGGTTAGAGTTAGGTTTTAGGTTCAGGTTTAGGCTTAGGGTTAGGGTTCAGCCTTAGATTTTGGGTTAGGATTAGGGTTTAGTGGTAGGATTTGTGTTAGGGTTTAAGGTTAGTGTTAGAATTAGTATTCTAGTTCAGACTAGTGTTAAGGTTAGGAAGGTAAGCTTTAGGCTCAAATTGAGTTTCTATGAAAAAACTAGAAGTGGAGGTAATGTGAAATTAAAAACAACTCCTCTAGGTTCCCTAGTGTTACAACTTAGCATTATATGGTTAGGTTTTTGATTAGGTTTAGGGCTACCTATCTTTTGATTTTTGAAATGGGTATGATAATAGTAAAACTGCAACCTACTTTAAAAATAATCAGATGAATTCATGTGAAGATGAGAGAAAACTAGTGTATTTGTGTTTCTGATAGCATTTGAGTGTCATTGGGGTTAGGGTTAGGTTTAACTTTCTAGGTCAGGTTTGGTTTAGTGTTAGGTACAGGTCAACTTCAGGATCAAAATGAGATTTCTTCCAACAAGGGGAAGTTCATGTGAAAATATAAAGTATAGCAGTTTTGTTATATTGCTCTTTGGGATTATTAGGGTTTGATTTTTGACCAGGTTTATGGATAGTCTTATCATTAGAAAAAGAATAATTTATTTGGCAAAACTGCACACTATTTTAGTGTTAGGGTTTAGGATTAGGTTTAGGGTTAGTTTTTAGGTTAATTTTTAGGGCTATGGTGTTATTATTCAGTGTTAAGCTTAGGGTTAGGGGTAGGTTTAAATTTAGTGTTCTAGTTCAGGCTAGGATTAAAGTTAGGAAGGGAAAGCTTTAGGATCAAACTGAGTTTTCTATTAAAAACTTGAAGTAAAGTCATTTTGAAATTTAAAAACTCCAGTGCCTTTTCTTTTTCTTTCTTTTTTTGGGGTCATGGGGCTTGAACTCTGGGCTTGGGCACTGTCCCTGTGCTCTTCAGCTCAAGGTGAGTGCTCTACCACTTGAACCACAGCACCACTTCCTGTTTTCTAGTGGTTTCTTGGAGATAAGAGTCTCACGGACTTTCCTGCCTGGGCTAGCTTTGAACCACGATCCTCAGATTTCAGCCTCCTGAGTAGTTAGGATTACAGGGGTGAGCCACTGGTGCCCGGCTTTCCAGTACCTTTTCTACTGTTACAATTCAGCATCATTACGGTTAGTTTTTTTTAAAATTAATAATTTTTTTTATTGTGAAAATACCATACAGAGAGGTTACAATTACATGAGCAAGGTAATGAGTACATTTCTTATCAAGCATTGTTGCCTCCTCCTTTGTTTCCCCTTACCATTCCTGCCCTCCCATCAACCCTCCTCCCCCCGCCAAAGTTGTAAAGTTTATTTTTCGACATAACATCTTATACATCTCATTGTTGCAATGGGTCCACCTGTATCCCTATTTAAACAATTTATGGGTAGTTTTTTAAATTCCGTTTAGGGCTTTCTCTGCTTATATTCCTAAAATGGGTAAATTATTAGTAAAACTGCAACCTACTTTAACAATAATCAGTTGAATTCAGGCAGCAGAGATGGAATGAGAGCGATTTCTACTCACTGCTAGTGTGAACTGAAAAACAGCAGAAATCTTTATCCTGCTGACCACAGACAGACGCAGACCATGGATGGCCTGAAAACCTAAGGAAGGCATGTGTACTCCATAAGTCATTCCTACTGCTTCTCACAGAATAACATTTGGAAGGTAGCCTCTCTCTCACTATTGGAGAAGAATGTCAACTTTGATAATGGCAAAGACCAGGCCAGAGCAGGTAGCACATAACTCAGGCCTTAGAAGCAGACGCTGGTGAGCCATTTTTGGATAGGGCAAAGGAACCTGACCAGTGGGGCTCAGGTCCACCCAGGGAAAAGTTGTCCTTCCCAGGCTAGGGCTGGGGCACCTCCAGTTTGGGAGGGGCATCTTTCTTCAGTAGGTAAACAGAGCAGAGGCAGCCCTGCCCCTCTGCAGCACAGGAATTTCTTGCAGTTGTAGTATGTTAAAAGACAAACAATTTGACAATGGATACAGAATAAATCCTGAGTGGCTCCAGGATGGGCCACAAGACTGTCTCAGGAGCTAGCCCCTCAGGGAAAAGCTACTGATTGCTGACAGGCCACAACTCTACATGCAGTTAAACTCCCGCCCAGCAACTCCAATGCAGAGGAAACAGCTATTTCCTATGTGTCATTCAGAGCAGATTGCCCTCCCATTGAGCTAGTCTGGGAAGAGTGTCTCAAAATATGTGCACCGGTAAGGCAGAGTTTTGTTCTGGCTGTTCAAACAAACTGATTTTAGAAACCAACTATTCCATAGGAAAACCAAATACCACAAGCAAACCAGAGACTCCAAATGAAACTAGATACAGACACAGGGGAGACATAAGGAGTTGGGAAGGTGTCTCAGTGGTAGTACTTGCCATGCAGGGGAGACACAAGATCCCCCAAATAAATCAAAGTATTGTCTTGTCTACTTGATTTTAATTTTTTCTACTTTTTTTCATTATTTTTCCCCCTTTCCCTTTTGGTTCTTTTTCTTCACCAAATACCAGAGCATCCAAATTTATCCAAGAAACACTACTTTCCCTAAAATCACACATAGATCTAAAACTTTCCCTAAAATCACACATAGATGCAAAGACATTAAATGTTGGGGACTTTCACAGGCTACTCTCCCTGCTGGATAGATCAACTTGGCAAAAACTCAAGAGAAACCTTGGATCTAAATAGCTGCATAGACCAACTAGACTTAACCAATACTACAGAATATTTAACCCAGCAGCATCAGAATACATGTTCTTCTCTGAAGCACATGGAACATTCTCCAAAACAGACCATATTTTAGGTCACAACGCAAATTTGTCCAAATTCAGAAACTAGGAATCCATGGAACACTTCTCAATTTAATAAATGTTATATATGACAAATCTACAACTAGCATTATATTTAATGGTGAAAACTGAAAGCTTTTTCCTCTAAATTCGGGAACGAGACAAGGATGACTGCTCTTTCCATTTGTCTTCAATTTAGTATTAGAATGCCTGGCTAGAGCAACTAAGATGCAAACATAAAGAGGATTGAAATAGGGAAAGATGAAGTAAAACTCTCCTTCTTTGCAGATGACATGATCTCGTATTTAAAGATCCCCATGGACTCCATTCCAAAGTTATTTAAGCTGATCCAAAACTTTGGCAAAGTATCAGGGTATAAAATTAACCCTCAAAAATCAATGGTTATAGTAACCCTCCTACCAAAACCAGGCAGGGACTCATCAAAGAAAGAGAACTATAGATCCATTTCTTTGATGAACATCGATGCAAACTTTCCAACAAAATTTTGGCCAATAAAATACAGTGAAAACAGGGGTTATACTGTGGGGGAGGAACATACAAAAGAAACAAAAAAAATCACATAGTGCATTATAAATGCGTTAAAAACAATACCAAGAGAGAAAAAACCATTTGTGTCCCTATCTTGGTGTTCATTTAGCTTAACATCATTTTATATGGTCATATGTACATAGTTTTTGACCTTTTCTGCTTGTCCTAGACTTATACTAGTTATCGCAAATAAGGGAAAACATGTATGTACATTTTTCTATTTTGGGGAGGGGAAGGGAAAAAACGAAATGCTTAAATAGGGATACAGGTTGACTCATTGTAACAATGAGATGTACAAGATACTATGTTGAAAACTAACTTTACAACTTTTGGGGGGAGTACTTGGGAGTGGGGAAGAAAGGGATGGTAGGGGAAAAACAAAGGAGGAGGCAACTATGCTCGATAGGAAATGTACTCATTACCCACTCATGTAAATGTAACCCCTCTGTATAGTATTTTTATAATAAAAACGTATTAATAACTCATAAAATGTAAAAAAAATTGGCCAGTTGACTTCAACAACTCATCAAAAAAATCATACATCAAACAATATTCATTTCAGGGATGCAAAACTGGTTCAATACATGCAAATCAATTAATATACTTCACCACATCAACAACAGCAAGGATAAGAACCACATGATTATCTCAATAGATGCAGAAAAAGCACCCCTTTATGATGAAGGCTCTGGAAAAACTAGGATTCCATAGAACATTCTTCAATATAATAAAGGCTGTGTATGACAAACATACAACCAACATTATACTTAATGGCAAAAATTAAAGCCATTTCCTTTTGATTCAGGAACGAGACAAGGATGTTCACTCTCTCCAATTCTCTCCAATTTAGCATTAGAATGCCAAGCTATAGCAATAAGACAAGATGCAAACATAAAGGGGATCCAAATAGGGAAAGATGAAGTAAAACTCTCCCTCTTTGTAGATGACATGATCTTGTATTTATAGTACCCCATAGACTTCACTCCCAAATTACTCCAGCTGATTTGAAACTTTGGCAAAGTAGCAGGGGATAAAGTTAACACTCAAAAATCAATTTAACACTCAAAAATCAATGGCAGGGCTGGGAAGGTGGCTCAGTGGTAGAGCACTTGCCTTGCATGCCTGAGGCCCTGGGTTCGATTCCTCAGCACCACATAAGCAGAAAAAAGCCGGAAGTGGTGCTATGGCTCAAGTGGTAGCGCGCTAGCCTTGAGCTGAAGAGCTGAGGGACAGCATCCAGGCCCAGAGTTCAGGCTCCACGACCAGACCCTCCCCCCACCCCAAATCAATGGCAAGGGATGGTAAGGGGAAACAAAGGAGGAGGCAACAATGCTTGATAGGACATGCACACATTACCTTGCCTATGTAATTGTAACCCCTCTGTATGGTATTTTCATAATAAAAAAATCAATGGCTTCTCTGTTTGCAAATAATGACAAGAGGGTGACTGAAATCAGGAAAGGAAATCCTTTTCTAATAGCCCCACAAAAAAGAAAATACCTAGGAATTAACTTAACTAAAGAAGTGAAGGACCTCTACCATGAGAAATTTAAAAGCCTGAAAAAGGAAATTAAAGCAGAACTTAGGAAGTGGAAAAACCTTACATGCTCCTGAATTGGAAAGAATAACATCGTGAAAAAGGCAATATTTCCAAAGGTTATCTACAAATTCAATGTGATACCCATCAATATCCTAACATCATTCTTCAATGAAATAGAAGAAGAAACCCAAAAATTCATATGGAAAATAAAAGATCCTGAAGAACAAAAACAATCCTTAGCAGACAGAACAGTGTTTGAGGAATATCAATACCAAACTTCAAACTCTACTACAAAGCTATAGTAATCAAAATAGCTTGGTACCGGCACAAGAATAGACTCGAGGACCAATGAAATAGAGGTGAAAGACCCAGAAATGAACCCACAGACCCATAGCCACCTAATCTTTGACAAGAGACCTAAAGAAATAGAATGGAAAAAAGCCTCTTCAGTAAATGGTGCTGGCAAAATTGGTTAAAAACCTGCAGAAAACTAAAGCTAGATCCTTTTGTATCACCCTGCACCAGAATCAACTCCAAATGGATCAAAGACTTGGAAGTCAAAGCTAACACCCTGAAAACATTACAGGATGGAATAGGAGAAACTCTAGGGCTCCTTGGCACAGGACAATTTTTTCTTAATGAATACCCAGAAACACAACAAATCAAAGAAAGGTTGGACAAATGGGATTTCATGAAATTGCAGAGCTTCTGCATGGCAAAGGACATAGCTAGCAAGATCAATAGAAAGCCCATGGATTGGGAGAAGATCTTCACTAGCCATACAACGGACAAGGGTCTCATATCTAAAATATACCTGGAACTCAAAAAATTAAATGCCCCAATAACAAATCCTCAAAGAAACAACTGCTCTGTTAATAAGTGGGCTAAAGACAAAGAGAAACTTCTCTGAAGAGGAAATAAGAATATCCAATAGACATGAAGAAATGCTCAACTTCTGTAGCCATAAAAGAAATGCAAATCAAAATAACATTGAGATTACACCTCACCCCAGTTAGAATGGCTATCGTCAAGAAATCTAGTAACAACAGATGTTGGAGGGCATATGGGTTCCCAAAAGGGAACCCTACTGCATTGTTGATGGGAGTGTAAACTTGTTCAGCTACTTTGGAAAGCAGTATGGAGATTCCTCAAAAGACTCCACATAGAGCTCCCCTATGACCCAGCAACCCCACTTTTGGGCATTTACCCAACTGATCACAAACAAGGCCATACTAAAGCTATCAACACAACTATGTTTATTGCAGCATTATTTACCAACCCAGATGCCCCTCAGTAGATAAATGAATCAATAAAATGTATATATATATATATATATATATATATATATATATATATATATAATATGCCTCCATCAGAAAGTGTGATACCACCTCATTTATTAGGAAATGGAAAGACTTGGAAAAATTATATATACATATATATATATATATATATAAAACTATATATATATATATTTATTTATTTATTTATTTTTTGGTCCGGTCGTGGGGCCTGAACTCTGGGTCTGGGTGCTGTCCCTCAGTTCTTCAGCTCAAGGCTAGCACTCTACCACTTGAGCCACAGAGCCACTTCCTGCTTTTTTCTTTTGCTTATGTGGTGCTGAGGAATCGAACCCAGGGCCTCAGGCATGCAAGGCTAGTGCTCTACCACTGAGCCACCTTCCCAGCCCCGAAAAATTATATTAAGTGAAGTAAGCCAGGCCCAAAGAAACATAGGTCCCATGGTTTCTCTTATCTGCAATAACTAGTATATGTCTAGGACAAGCAGAAAAGGTCAAAAGCTTTGTACATATGACCGTATAAAATGATGTTAAGTGAAATGAACCCCAAGATAGGGACACAAATGGTTTTTTTTTGTTTGTTTTGGTCCGGTCGTGGGGCCTGAACTCTGGGCCTGGGTGCTGTCCTTCAGCTCTTCAGCTCAAGGCTAGTGCTCTACCACTTGAGCCACAGAGCCACTTCTGACTTTTTTCTTTTTGCTTATGTGGTGCTGAGGAATCGAACCCAGGGCCTCATGCATGCAAGGCAAGTGCTCTACCACTGAGCCACCTTCCCAGCCCCACAAATGGTTTTTTCTTTCTTGGTATTGCTTTTTTTTAGAGGACACTAAGTTTTAATAAGGGGAACAAAAAGTTGTTTTCACCAACATAGATTCACATTACAGCACAACAATATCAACAGCATTCTCTTGTCTATTTTTGGTACAGAAAATGGTATCTCTCTGCATAACCTTGTAAGGCTTCAAACTAAAACATGAAACAAACAAAAATAAAACCAAACAACCCCCCCAACCTATTAGTTTAAAGTTTATTTAAAAATTTGTGAAAGACACTGCAAGTTCTAAACTTTAATGTGCTACCTACAACCATCCGGTCAAGAACTCAGTAAAAGCATCCACTCTTCTGAAGAAGCTTTGCAACAGTAGAGTTGTGCAATATGGATGTTTCGTACTACAAGAAAAAAAATTATACATGGCACATTCTCATTCATATTTTGTAATGTAAAAAGTTATAAACATACTTAATCAAATAATAAAAAAGAATCTGAATGTATTTGTTAAGTATTCTAAAACCACTACATAGAATAATGGCAATCTTGGTATTGTTTTTAATGCATTTATAATGCACTATGTGATTTTTTTGTTTCTTTTGTATGTTCCTCCCCCATGGTATAACCCCTCTTATTACTGTATTTGATTTCGGTGCCCTGCATCTTGTATATACATTTTTATAATTTTGGAAGCAGAAGGGAAATAATAAAATGCTGAAAGAAGGATACAGGTTGACCCATTGTAACAATGAGATATACGAGACACTATGTTGAAAATGAACTTTACAACTTTGTGTGTGTTGGGGGGAGGAGCTGGGGATTGAAGAGATGGCAGGGGAAAAACAAAGGAGGAGGTAACACATTACTCATGTAACTGTAACCCTTCTATATGGTATCTTTACAATAAAACTATATGCTAAAAAAAGAAACAATGGCCTCATCAATAATTGGGCTAAAGACTTAAAGAGAGACTTCTCTGAAGAGGAAACAAGAATGGGCAATAGACTCATGAAGAAATGCTCAGCTCCTGTAGCCATAAAAGAAATGTAAATCAAAGCAACATTGAGATTCTACCTCATCCCAGTTAGAATGTCTATCATAAAGAAATCTAATAACAACAGATATGGGAGGGGATTTGGCCAAAAAGGACCTTTACTGCACTGTTGGTGCGAGTCTAAACTTGTTCAACCACTCCAAAAAGAAATGTAGACGTTCCTCAAAAGACTCCACATAGAGCAATCCCACTTTTAGGCATTTACCCAAATGATCACAAACAAGGACATGATAATGCTACCAACACAACTATTTATCACAATATTATTCACCATAGCTAATATATGGAGCCAATCCAGATGCTCCTCAGTAGATGAATGGATCAAGAAAATGTGGTGTGTGTATATAGAATGGAATTCTATGCTTCCATCAGAAAGTATGACACCATCCCATTTGTTAGGAAATGGAAAGACTTGGAAAAAATTATTATAAGTGAAGTAAGCCAGTACCAACAAAACATAGGTCCCATGCTTTCCCATATTTGCAATAGTTAATATGGATCTAGGATATTCTTCTCAGCTGAGCCAAGAAGCTCAAATGCTATGTATATATGACCATATAAAATGATGCTAAGTGAAATAACCCCAAGATATGGACACAAGAAGTTTTCCTTTTTTGTTGTGTTTTAATGTACTATGTGATTTTTTTTTGTTTCTTTTGTATGTTCTTCTCCCTGTTGTCACTGTACTTGATTTTGGTACCCTGCATCTTGTATATATATTTATCTAATTTGGAGGAGGGGAAAGGGAATAACAAACTGCTGAAACAAGGACACAGGATGATCCATTGCAACAATGAGACTCACAAGACACTGTGTTGGAAAGGAACTTTACAACTTTTTGGGAAGGGTGAAGTGGGGGAGATAGAGGAGGGGAGGGATAGTAGGAGAAAAACCAAGGACAAGAAATTTCTTTTTTTTTTTTTTTAACTGCACTGCTACTATATTTTTAGTATACTTATGAAGCTGTAACCCTTCTGTACATCACTTTTTAAAATTTTTTTTTATTGTAAAGATACTATACAGAGGGTTACAGTTACATGAGTGAGGTAATGAGTACACTTCCTCTTGAACATTGTTACCACCTCCACTGTTTTCCCCCTACCATCCCTTCCCTCCTTACCTTCCCTGAGGTTCTTTTTTTTTTTTTTGATTGTGATTAAGTGATTACATAATTTCCAGAATTTCACAGTATTGTGGAATAATGATGCTCATTTAAAGTCACAAGTTCATTCTAACTTTCCTGGAGCAAATTGTCTATCACAGTCTGTAACATATAACGGTGTTCACATGTTATATACCATATATGTGATCAGCAGCATGGGGATATTTAGTAGTGGTTCAACCAGATGAGTGAGAGTTCTTTGTTTCTTAAGTCCTGTTAGTTTTGTCGTATCACCTAACATTTTGGATTTAGCATCCACTTATCAGGGAGACCATGTACCGTTTGTCTCTTCGTTCTTGGCTTACCTCACTCAACATGATTCCTTCTAGCTCCATCCATTTCCCTGCAAATGCCATTATTTTGTCATTTCTAATGGCTGCATAATATTCCATTGTGTATAGATACCACAATTTTTGGATCCATTCATCTGTGGTGGGGCATCTGGGTTGTTTCCATATCTTGGCTATTGTGAACAGTGCTGCAATAAACATGGAGGTGCATGTGTCCTTGTATATTGGTTCCTGTTGTTCAGGGTAGATGCCTAGAAGTGGTATGACTGGGTCGTAAGGGAGGTCAATCTTTAGCTTTCTAAGGACCCTCCAGACTGCTTTCCAAAGTGGTTGTATAAGTGTACATTCCCACCAGCAGTGTAATAGGGTTCCTCTTTCTCCACATCTCCTCCAGCATTTGTCATTGGCTGATTTGTGGATGTGGGACATTCTGACTGGGGTGAGGTGGTATCTCAGGGTTGTCTTTATTTGCATTTCCTTCACCACCAGGGATGATGAACATTTCCTCATGTGTTTCTTTGCCATTTTTATTTCTTCATTTGAGAAGTCCCTCTTTAGTTCCCTTGCCCATTTAGTAATTGGTTTGTTAGGTTTGGGAGGGATTAGTTTCTTGAGTTTCCTGTATATACAGGATGTTAACCCCTTGTCTGATATATTGCTGGTAAATATTTTTTCCCAATTAGTTGGTTGTCTTTCTAGCTTGGTTGTGATAGATTTAGCTGTACAGAAACTTTTTATTTTAAGGTAGTCCCATTTGTCGAGTCTCTCTCCAATTTGTTGTGACCCTGGGATTCTGTTCAGGAAGTTCCTTCCTGTGCCTATTAGTTCAAGTGTCTCTCCTACTCTGTCCTGCAGTAGTTTCAGAGATTCAGGTTTAATGTTAAGGTCTTTAATCCATTTTGAGTTGATGTTGGTGCATGGTGATAGGCTGGGGTCCACTTTTAGTTTTCTGCATGTGGCCACCCAGTTTTCCCAGCACCAGTGGTTGAAGAGGCTGTGTTTCTTCCATTGTATGTCTTTGGCTCCTTTGTCGAATATCAGCTGGCTGTAGGCCTGTGGATTTATTTCTGGATCTTCTATTCTGTTCCACTGGTCTTCGGGTCTGTTTTTGTGCTAGTGCCATGCTGTCTTTGTTATTATAGCTCTGTAGTAGAGTTTGAAGTTCGGCATGGATAGCCCTCCCATATTGTCTTTATCCCCTAGAATTGTTTTGGCTATTCTAGGTCTTTTGTTGTTCCATATAAATTTTTGGACTGTTTTCTGTATTTCAATGATGTACATCATTGGGATTTTAATAGGAATTGCATTGAATTTGTATATTAGTTTTGGAAGTATTACCATCTTTACTATATAAAGTCGGCCTATCCAGGGGCATGGGAGGTCTTTCCATTTCCTAGTGTCTTCTGCAATTTCTTTCTTTAACTTTTTATAGTTCTCATTAAATAGTTCTTTTACATCTTTGGTTAGGTTAATTCCTAAATATTTTATTTTTTGGGAGGTTATTGTGAATGGGGTTGCTCCCTTTATTTCCCTCTCTTCTTGTACATTGTCAGTGTCTAGGAAGGCAACTGATTTTTGTGGGTTTATTTTGTATCCTGCTATTTTGCCGAAGTGATTTATGATTTCTAAGAGTTTGGGGATGGAGTTTTTGGGATCGTGAAGGTATGGTATCATGTCGTCTGCAAAAAGGGATAGTTTAACTTTTTTTCCCCCTATGCCGATCCCTTTAATGTCTTTTTCTTGCCTTATTGCCCTGGCTAAGGTTTCCAGGACTATATTGAAGAGGAGTGGAGACAGTGGGCATCCTTGCCTTGTTCCTGATTTTAGGAGAATTGGTTGTAGCTTTTCCCCATTAAGTATAATATTGGCTATTGGTCTGTCATAAATGGCTTTTATTGTTTTTAGAAATGTTCCTTCTATTCCTATTTTCTCCAGAGCTTTTAGCATGAATGAATGTTGAATTTTATCAAAGGCCTTTTCTGCATCTGTGGCGATAATTATGTGATTCTTGACCTTGGCTCTGTTGATATGTTGGATTACATTTATTGACTTATGTATGTTAAACCATCCCTGTGTCTCTGGGATGAAGTCTACCTGGTCATAGTGTATAATTTTTTTATGTGTTTCTGGATTCTGTTAGCTAGAATCTTGTTAAGGATCTTTGCATCTGTGTTCATCAAGGAGATTGGCCTTTAATTCTCCTTTTTGGTTGGGTCTTCGCCTGGTTTTGGGATGATTGTGATATTGCCTTCATAGAATGAGTTTGGGATAGCTCCCTCCTTTTCTGTTTCTCTGAAGAGCTTGAGAAATATGGGTATTAGTTCTTCTTTAAAGGTCTTATGGAATTCTGTTGTGAATCCATCTGGTCCTGGGCTTTTTTTTTGTTGAAGACTTTTGATAGCTTCCTGTATCTCATTATAGGATATTGGCTTATTTAATTGGTTAACTTCTTCTTTGCTCAGTTTGGGCAACTTTTATTTCTCTAAAAATGCATCCATTTCTGCTAGATTTTCTTCCTTTAGAGAGTATAGCTTTTGGAAATAGTCTGTTAGAATTGTTTGGATATCTTGGGTACGTGTTGTGATGTTTCCTGTGGCATCCCTAATCCTATTAATATGGGTTTCCTCTCTTCTTTTTTAAGTTAATCTTGCCAACGGGCCATCAATTTTGTTTATTTTTTCAAAGAACCAGCTTTTTGTTTGGTTTATTTTGGTTATGGTTTTCTGATTTTCTAATTGGTTAATCTCTGCTCTTAATTTGGTTATCTGGCTTCGTCTAGTAACTTTAGGTCCCATTTTTTCTTTTTTTTCTAGCTGTTTTAATTGCAACATGAGATTATTTACTTGGTCTGTCTCCATTCTCTTGATGTGGGCACTGAGAGCAATAAATTTGCCCCTCAGGACTGCTTTTGCTGTGTCCCACAAGTTTCTTTGTGAGGTGTTTTCATTTTCATTGAGTTGTAGGAAATGCTTTATTTCTTCTCTGATCTCTTCCGTTACCCAGGCCTTTTTAAGGAGTGTGCTGTTCAATTTCCATGTATTATGGAAATTTCTGCGGTATGCTTTGTTATTGAGAGCTAGCTTGATTCCACTGTGGTCAGATAGGATACAGGGGATTATGTCGATCCCTTTGTATTTGCTTAAGTTCCTTGCATGAACTATGATATGGTCTATTTTGGAGAAAGTTCCATGAGCTGCTGAGAAGAATGTGTACTGTGTTGTTTTAGGGTGAAATACTCAGTAGATGTCAGTTAATTCCGCTTGAAGTGTGGCCTCACTTAATTCGGTAGCTTCTTTGCCAATCCTCTGGTTGGTAGACCTGTCCTTTGGTGAGAGTGGTGTGTTGAAGTCTCCTAGTATTATCGTATTGGGATCTATTTTATTCTGTAAGTTTGAGAGCCTTTGTTTAACATATCTGGGTGCACCAATATTTGGGGCATATAAGTTGATGATGGTTATATCCTCCTCTTGGATTGTTCCCTGTATTAATATGTAGTGTCCATCCTTGTCTTTCTGTACTGATTTTAAATAAAAGTTTATTTTGTCACATATCAGGATAGCTACACCTGCTTTCTTACTGGGGGCATTTGATTGGTAGATCCTTTTCCACCCCTTCACTCTGAGTTTGTTTGTATGTTTGGCTGAGAGGTGGGTCTCCTGAAGGCAACAGATGGATGGGTCTTGTTTTCTGATCCAGTCCTCAGTTTGTTTTCTTTTAATTGGCGAATTCTGCCCATTTATATTAAGAGAAAGTATAGAGAGATGCATTGTTGTCCCTGCCATTCCGTTTTCCTAAGTTTTTCTTCTTTCCTTTCCTCCTGTGCTTGCTCAGTTAGACTTTGAGTAACGCCTGTTTGGGGCAGGTCCCAGTTCCTGGTTGCTTTCTTCATGTTGTGTACCCCTCTTAGAATTCTTTGTAATGCTGGCTTAATGTTTATGTATTCATTTAGTTTTTCTTTGCTATTAAAAGTTTTCAGTTCTCCATCGAATGTAAATGCTAGCTTTGCCGGATATATCAGTCTGGGTTGGCAGTTATTGGCTTTCAGGGCTCGTAGGGTGCTTTCCCAGGCTTTTCTTGCATTCATTGTTTGTGTGGAGAGATCTACAGTGATTCTAATTTTTTTCCCGTTGTAGTATAGCTCCTTCTTCATTTTTGCTGCATGCAGGATTGTTTCCTTATTATTCAGATCTATCATTTTTACTATAATGTGTCTAGAAGTGTTTTTCCTGGGATCTTGCTTGTTGGGTGTTTTATTCGCTTCTGTAACGTAGGTAAGATGCTCCTTTTTGAGGTGGGGAAAATTTTCACTGATTATCTTTTTGAATAGGTGTTCCATTCCCTTGCTCTGGAATTCCTCACCTTCATCCACTCCGATTATACGAAGGTTAAATTTCTTGGCATTATCTGCTTGCTCTTGAATTTCCCTTTTGTTTAATTTGAGTGATTTTTCCATATCTGTCACTTTTTGGTCTAGTTGGTGTATTCTGTCTTCTGTATCTGACACTCTACCTTCCATTTCATTCACTCTGTTGACCGTGGCTTCTATTGTGGTTTGCATGGAGGAAATGGATGCCTTTATGGATTCAATGTTGGTTCTCAGAGTACTGATCTCACTTCTTACTGAGGTTTGTGCAGCTTCTATTTTTGCATCCAACTCTTGTTTGATATCCTGTATCTCTTTTGGTAGTTCATCCTTGTGCTCTTTCAATTTCTGATCAATTTCTCGCTTTATTTCTTGAGTCATTGCCTCCAGCAACCCTTGGATGTAGCTTTTGTCTTCCATTCCTGCTTTGCTCCCACTGGGGCTCTCCCCTGCCTGGCTGCTGGCTTTTTTTATTATTATTTTTTTTATTTTAATTTAATTTTATTTGTGAACATACTGTACAGATGAGTTACAGTTACATGGGCAGGATAATGTGTACATTTCTTACCAAGCATTGCAGCCTCCTCCTTTGTTTACCCTTCACATCCCTTCCCAGCCTCCCCCCTCCCCCCTAATCCCAATCCTTCTCCTTCCTCCCCCCCCCCCCCCCCCCCCCGCACCAACCGTTGTAAATTTCGTTTTGGACATGACAACTTGTACTTCTCATTGTTGCAACAGGTCCACCTGTATCCTTAAACAACTGGTTTTTCCCCATCTCCTCCACAAGTTATACTGACTGCTGGCTTTTGAGGTGAGCTTGCTGTCCAGGGTGGTGGTAAACCTTGTGATTTTTCTCTGTGATTTTTACATGGGGGTTCAGGAGACTGCTCTGCAATTTTGTTTTGGTGTGTCTGTCTTTGCTTGGTTGCTGATTCTGTATTGGTAGAGAGAGTCTGTGCCTGATCTGGGTTCTGTTGGGAGCCTATTTCCAGCTGCTATTCTGACCTACTTAGGATTCTCAGCTCTCTGCTGTAGATTGCTGGCAATTCCCGCCTTTGGAAGTGTTGAGCAGCCTAGACTGCTTGTGTTTGCTCCTATGGGTGCTCTTGGGAAGATCAGATGCTCTGGATGCACTCTCCCAAATACTGGAGTCTTCTATGGGCTCCTGATGTGGTTTTGTTTGTTTGTTTGTTTTGGGCTGGTTGTGGGCTTGAACTCTAGGTTTGGGTGCTGTCCCTCAGCTCTTCAGCTCAAGGCTGGCACCCTACCATTTGAGCCACAACACCACTTCTGACCCTTTTTGCTTTTGTGAATCTGAGGAATCAGATCCATGGCCGCATACATCCAAGACTATCACTCTACTGCTGAGCTGCCTTATCAGCCTGAGCTCCTGCTTACTATCAGGTGCTGGCAGCCTGTGATGCCCAATTCCCAGCCTAGGGTATATGGGTGGAGTTTTGATGGGGTTTGGGCTTCTCTTGTCCTGAGCCTCCAGGTCTTTTGTTGTCACAGGCGTGCTTCCCGGTGGAGTGCTGTTTCCTGATTTTCTCCCCTCTATTCTGGCGTATGCTCAGCTTTTTACTTCAGTTGGGAGGAGTTGGTTGTGTTGTTCAGGCACCGGATCCCCGGGCCTGGTTCCGGCCCCAGCCTGGAGCGTGCTCGTTAGGCCTGTGCTGATGTGTATACCACCTAGGTTATGCAGCCTGGAGGACACAGTTCAAATTTCTTCTACTGTTGGTAGTCTTGACCCAGGGGTGCTGTTCCTGGCTTGGGCATTTAAGCTCCCTTCCAGGGGCACTCTTGCTCTGGCCTGGCCAGCGGAATGTGCTCCAGGGGCTGGTGGAGCTCTCAAACAGTTCCCAGTTTTAGTGGGTCCTGTGGTCTGAGTGTTGGGGTAGGGAGTCTAGGTCAGGGTCTGGGGATTCCTTCCAGCTCTGGTCTCCCTTGAGGGATACACTGTCCCCTGTGGGGTACTCACCCTGGAGCTGGTTGTTTCTGTGTGGTGTAGGTCATCAGTTGTTGTTGCAATCCAAGTTCAGTTGGAGTGGTTGCGGGCTGGGCTGGGTGGTGGTGGCTCTGTGTGATTCTTTTCTGTCTCTGCCTCTATCGAAGCTGTCGGGTCCACAGTGTCCACACTCAGGCGGCTTTTTCGGCTTTTTCGCGGGTTGTAGAGATCCAGTGGGTCTGACGCCAGTGACTCAGGCTGCTTCTGCGCGGGTTATCTGCATTCACCCCCTGTGCCTCTGGGACCTGGGCGGCCCCCCGCCAGGTGTTTGCGATAGCGGTCGAGTGGGTCTGGTGCCTCAGGCGGCTTCTGTGCGGGTGATCTGCAGGCAGCCCCCTGTGCCTCTGGGACCCGGGCGGCCCCCACTGGGTTGTTGCGATCGCGATCGGGCGGGTCTAGTGCCTCAGGCGGCTTCTGCGGGAGTGGTCTGCAGACAGGTCCCTTTGTAGTGCTGCCGGTGCCAGATGGCTTTGGTGGGATGGAGCCTCTCTGCTCGGGTGGAGAGTGAGGGGTGGGGGTGGGATCCTCGTGGAGACTCCCGGCTGGTAGTTTTCTCTGTTCCTGGTGATCAGCTGTTCTGCAAACCGGTACCTCAGGCAGGACAAGAAATTTCGACAAGAAATGTACTCATTAACTTACTTATGTAATGGTAATCTTTATTTACAGCATCTTTACAATAAAATGAATTTTAAAAAATCAAAAACAACGTACATAGCCATAAATATAATCAGAAAGCTAAACCTAATGATACTGAAATGTCAAAATAAGGAAAGTACTGTCATTTCTTTTAAATTTAATGATCACTTTACTTCTAGTAGTTAGAAAATTCATTTGGAATCTACACATTATCTTCCCTAAATGTTATCTTAACCTTCATGAGAAAACTACCTCTAACTCTCTGGTGTAAAAATGATCCCAAACCCTCTAGTTTTCCTAGCTCCTGAACTAGAATAACTTACTTGCTAAAATAGGTGGCAATTTTACTGAATACCTTATCCTTTCTCTAAAGCTAAGCCTATCCCTATGCCTAGTTGAAAACCAAACCGTAATAATCCAAAGGGCAATAGTAAGAAAAGTGCTATAGTTTATGTTTTCACACATAATTTACGTTTACTTGTTGGTACAATTGCAATTTGACCCTGAGGCTGACCTGTACATAACCTTAAACCTAACCTGAGGAAGTGGTGCTGTGGCTCAAGCAGTAGAGCACTCACCTTGAGATGAAGGGCTGAGGTACAGCGCCCAGGCCCAGAGTTCAAGCCCCATGACCAACAAAACAAACAAACAAACACAAAAACCAACAAAAACAAAACAAAAAACCCCTAACCTGAACTATAAAATCCTAAACCTAACCCTAATGACACTCAAATGCTTTCAGGAAATATATTAGGTTAGTTTTCTTTCATCCTCACCTGAATTCAATTAATTCTTTTTAAAACTGTTTGCTGTTTTACACATATATTACTCATTTTATAAACCTAAGTACAGATAAGCCTAAACTTAATCAGAAACATAACATGAATGCAATCTAACAGTAAGGAAAGTACTGCCATTTCTTTTAAATTTCACGATGTCATTACTTTTAGTAGTTAGTATAAAACTCTTTTTGACCCTAAAGCTTACCCTTTCTTAACCCTCACTATAGCCTCAACTAGACAATTAACACTATCCCTAACACTAATGACCCTCAGGTACAAAAGGGATCTGAAACACACTAGTTGTCTTTTATCCATACCAAAAATCCACATGTACTTGTTCAAATAGGTTGTAATTTTACTCAGTATCTTTTCTAAACATAAGCCTATCCCTAAACCTGATCGACAATCTAACACTAATAATCCCAAATAGCAATAGTAAGGAAAATTCTACGGTGTCTGTAAAATTTCACCCGTACTTAAGTCTGCTGGTAGAAAATTCATTTTGATCCTGTAGTTGACCTATACCTAATCTTAAACCTAACTTGAACTAGAAAATTAACCTAACCCTAAATGACACTCTAATGCTTTCAAGAACACATTTACACTGGTTTTCTTTCATCCTCACATAAATTCAATTGATACTTGTTAAAATAGCTTGCTGTTTTACAAATATGTTATCCCTTTTGTAAGCCTAAACACAAGTATCCCTTAATCTAATCAGAAACCTGTAAGGTCTGCTGCAGGCCATGTAGGTCCTATGCAGACAGACACCTCTCTTCCTCTTGGCTAAGTTTCTGGCCAGTATATGGTGCTACCTACTGGCACACCTGGAAGCAGTCACCTCCCCCTTCTGGTAGGTTACATCCTGGGATGTCCCTGGTCATACCTCCCATCTGACCAGAGGAGGGCCCCAGGCCCTGAGGTCACATCCAGGTCCAATGTGGCCACACTTTTTCCCCCACCTGGCCAGACCTCTTCCTGTTCCTGGCCTAGATAAGTCCTGGCCCAGGACTGGGTCACCCTTTTTGGCCATGCCTCTCTTCCATGCATGGATACTGCATGGTGTTCTCTTCGTTGGTTGCCTAATGAAACCTATCTATTTAATGTACCTTACACGTGGTGATGTGACTCAGATGGGGTTTTTGAGTTGGAAATGTTAGAATTTCCTGACCATCCCTTTCCCACAAACCAAACTGCATGGAGACACCATGTGAGACTTTTCAGCAAGACCATTGCTGGCCTTCACATCCAGGTTCACACCACTTCTCTACTCTGGTGAGTGAAACTACTCCTACAAGTTCTCTGTTGCTCAGTCTCTGTCCAGATGTGGCACCACGCCAGAGAATTCCTAAGTCCTTTAGCTGAAATGCCAGTCACCTCCAGAGCGGAGGGCTCTTGGTTTTTGGGGCTTGGCCATTTATCTCTAGAGGACACTGGAGTAAGTCGAGATGCTGCTTCTGCTTGGCCAGCTCTTGTTCACTCACCAGACCGACTCTCTCCCGTGCTTTTAATAGGATGCTGTGAGTCACGCCTGAGCCTGGAAACCCCTTTGAAATGCCTCCTGAGCTCCCTGGAAAGCCAGAGCATCTAAGTTTATATGCCATTCTCTCAGATTTAGACAGCTTTTGCCACTGCAATGGTAAATGCTCAGAAGTTTGTTTACTTTCAGGCTCTCTTTGCTCTCTCTCTCTCTCTCTGCCAATCATGCCAACTTTTCCTATTTCTCCCTTTCTCTCTTTCTCTTTTCTCTAATCTTTTGGTTTGAAGAGTGTGATGCAGGCTGGGTCTGGGGACCCCTCTAGGTTCCCTCTCAAAGGCTAGACACTCTAGGTTTGAAAATCATCAGAGTTTCCATGTTCAGGTTTTCTTGGTCTGATCTCTGTCTCACTAAGCCCTTCATCTCTGCCTCCCCAGCCATTACCTCTAGAAAGGTAACTTGTCTTATAGTTCAATCTCTCTCTCTCTGTCTCTCGGTCTCTGTCTCTGTCTCTGTCTCTCTCTCTGTCTCTCTCTGCATTTCTTTGAGAGCACCCACACTCAGTTAAAGGGTGCCCCTTCCTTTCTGTTTCTTTGTCTGATTGCTTGCTTATTCAATAAAGCTCCACCAAGTTTTCTTACAATCATGACTTGTTCAGAATTTTGCCATATTGAGCTCAACATCTTGACCACATGGTGGGTTAAGGGTTTGGCTTCATCTGACCCTTAACCTTCCACAAAGCTTACTATTCCTACACACATTTATTTATTTATTTATTTATTTTGCCGGTCATGGGGTCTGAACTCTGGGTCTGGGCGCTGTCCCTCAGCTCTTCAGCTCAAGGCTAGCGCTCTACCACTTGAGCCTCAGTGCCACTTCCAGCTTTTTCTGTTTATGTGGTGCTGAGGAATCGAACCCAGGGCCTCATGTTTGCAAGGCATGCACTCTTAACGCTGAGCCACCTTCCCAGCCCCTACACACATTTATTCTAATGTGCCTTGCTAACAAGTTGCTGCTTCTTCACAGGTCCTGGAACCTGAGGCCCCACCATCTAATACGCTTTGTTAGCAAAAATGTCTAAACATATTGCCAAAAATTTTGGGTTTTGAGTTTTTCCTTTTTTGTTTGGTGTTGCCTATTCTAGCACTGACCATGTGGTTCTAAAATGCTGGGCAAAATAATATCATCTTACTGCTGGAATTCCAAGAGTCTACAGCAGTTATTCATTTTTGTGCACTGTAATACTTAATGTGTGTATGTGTGTGTGTGTGTGTGTGTGTGTGTGTGTGTGTGTGTGTGTGTGCACCTATGTGTGTATGTCTGTGTCTGTGTAAACTTGTTATCTGGCCTTGTAATGAAGTTATTTGACTTAAATGATCTGAGATTCCTGAAGTTTGTTCAGTTTGGATTTGTAGTTCTGTGCCAGCCAGTCTAAATATAGTCCAGATACAGTCCATCTCTTCCAACCTGGAAGATGGCCTCATTCCTGCCTAGACCATCTTGACTACCTCCACTATGGTAAAAGTAGACTGGACTCCTGCTTGACTCTATCACATGCAGCTGATTCCTGGGGAAAGATTGCTTTGCATTTGCAAAACTAAGAATCTTGTGTGACATTCTTTCTGTAATATTAGATTTGTAATGTTACCAAGCCTGACATGGAAAAAAGTTGGTGCTATTGTTTTACTAGTGAATCAGGTGTAGGCCAGGAGAACCTCTTTTGAGCTTTGGTTAACTTAGGCATCCTTATGGTCACCAGAAGTCAATACTATATCTGTGCTAAAATTCTCATCATATCTACCGAATTTTGTGATTGCAGAATATTTGTTGGCCTCTTTCTGCTCTTTTCTAGCTCTTTCTCAGCTTTCATTCTCTTCTATTTCCAAGCTCCCTTCTCTTTCCTAGCTCTTTCCCACCTTTCCCAGATGCTCTTTTCTAGCTCTTTTCTCTCTTTTCTAGCTCTCTCTCTTTCCCAGCTATCTCTTTCCCAGCTCTCTCTTCTCTATCCCAGCTCTCTTTCCCAGCTATCTCTTTCCCAACTCTCTCTTCTCTTTCCCACTTCTCTTTCCCAGCTGTCTTTTCCAGCTCTCTCTTTCCCAGCTCTCTCTATTTCCCAGCTTTCTTTCCCAGGCCTTTCCCAGCTGCATGGAGGGCCAACCTGGCCTGGTCCCAGCAGGTCTACTGAATAAACCTACTCCTTACCTGAAAAAAAAAAAGAATATTTGTTGGTCAGTTCTTGATAAGGAACAGGTAAGCTCTGTTAGGTTTTTAAAAAGAAGTAGCCGAGTAAGAACCACACCACACACGTGGTATTCAGGTAAGGGGTAGGTTTATTCATCGTTCCAGCTGGAACCAGGCCATTTTGGCCCACCACGTGGCTGGGAAAGGCCTGGGAAAGAGAGTGTCTGGGCCTGGGCTAGGCCTTACCTAGGTATAGGCAGAGAAAGGTGTGGCCACATCAAATTCAGATGTTACCTCAGCAGATGCAGATGTGACCTCTTCCAGGTGTGCCAGTTGCCTAGGTAACGCAGGTACTGGGTGGAGACTTTGCTGCGAGGAGGGTGGAGTCCACTCACCATCCAGGAGGGACCTTACAAGCTCTACTTATTTCTATTTAATCTCCTTGTTGCTTTAATTGAAAAGAAGAAAGGGTTTTTTTTTGGGGTAAAGATTGGAAGTTCAAAGCCAGCTCGGGCAGAAAAATCCCTGAGACTCAATCTCCCAACTAACAAGCAAAGAGCCAGGCTGGAATCATTGTGCAAGAGACTCATCTCTAATTTTTTTTTTGAGTCCGGTTGTGGGGCCTGAACTCTAGGCCTGGGCACTGTCCCTCATCTCTTCAGCTCAAGGCTAGCGCTCTACCACTTGAGCCACAGCACCACTTCCAGCATTTTTCATTTTGCTTATGTGGTGCTGAGGAATCGAACCCAGGGCCTCAGGCATGCAAGGCAAGTGCTCTACCACTGAGCCATCTTCCCAGCCGACACTCATCTCTAATTAACCAGCCAAACACTGGAAGTGGTACTTTAACTCAAGGTGGTAGAGTGCTAGCCCTGAGAAGAAGTGCTCAGGGATAGTGGTCAGTCCTTGAGTTCAAACCTCCATGAATACCAACCAGGACAAGCGATCCCAATTAGCACCTAGACTCCTGAGATTCAGCTAGTTCAGGGAACAAGGGATCGTGGAAAAGTGTCACATCAGCCACTTTGTGCCTGCCCTTTCAAAATAACCAGAGATAGGAGGTCAATAGAAGAAGCCTGCCCATCTAATGCCCATATCTACCTGCTAACTGGACAGGAATTTACATTCTTGCCTTTGTTACCTGACACTCTCTCCTACTTAGTCACCAGATGTTAGAAGTAGTTAGGGACATTTCTTACCAACTCCAGGACAACCTAGAATGCAGGATATAAGAACTAGCTAATCTAGACAAGTCATCCAATATTTTTAAATTTTCTGCCCTGAATCCTTCCCCTTGCTGTCTGTGTGCATTCTAGTATTTTTTTTTTTTGCCCAGCCTCATGAGACTCTTTCCAGACTTCATTCCAACACTACCACCAAGGCACAGCTGCTGCCTGCTGTTTGCTGCCTTCTCCTGGAGGGGACCACATCTCTGCCTCTTACCCCTAATTTGATGCCCCTTTGCCAGCAGGAAGTACCTAGAGAGAATCTGCACCCTTTTTCATAATTATCAAAAGGCTGGAATGTAAGGTCTGCTCTGGGACATGCAGGCCCTGTGCAGACTCCCCCCCCACCTTAGCAGTTTCCATTCAATATTTGTGTTACCTAGGTAACTGGCACACCAAAGCAAACACCTCCCTCTCTTTAGTTTGAGGTCACATCCTGGGAAGCCCCTGGTCATGTCTCCCATCTGACTATAGAAGGGTCCCAGGTACTGAGGTCACATCCAGATCCAGTGTGGCCACACATTTCCTCTACCTAACCAGACCTCTTCCTGTCTCTGGCCTAGACAATTCCTGGCCCTGTTTGTGGGTCGCTCCTTCTGGCCATGCCTCTACCATGCACAGTGGGGGCAGCACTTTGGTAAATAAACTTCTTTTCCTGCCTGAATACTGCATGGCGTTCTCTTCATCTGTTACCTAATGACACCTACCTATTTAATAGACATTATAAAACCTAAATGTAATGATGCTGAAATCTAAAAGTAACGGAAGTGCTGTTGTTCTTTTAAATTTCACTGCATTTGGGGATAGCTATCTAATTCAGAGAAAAAGAAGAGAATATTGCAGTTTCAACAAATGTAGTGTGGCTAAAATTGACCATTTGGGAGAAGTTTAGATAAAAATTTCTAAGTACATTTATCTTCAGCTGAAAACAAACATGATGATTTTATATCCACTCATAGTGTTGCTCTAAGATGCACATAAAATGTACTCCTGAAGACATAATTTGTGAGTAAAATTATTACCTGCATTAAATGTAGATCCCATGGAATGTCATCTGAACAGTCTGTATTCTTTCCTAGTACACTTAGATTGGAAGACTTCTAATTAATCATCACTTTCTTCTGTGCAAAAAATAATTCAAAAATATTTACAGGTTATATAAAATGTCACTAATTTTCCAATAGCTATGAGCACAACATTATTTGGGAGCTATTTCTCAAGTGGAGTTTATTTATTTCATGAAATGTTCCCTTTTACAGAATAGTCAATGACTATTTGCTTACTGATGATTAAGCAGGTTTTTTTCTATGTTTTTTTTTTTTTATTGTAAAGATACTATACAGAGGGTTACAGTTACATGAGTAAGGTAATGAGTACACTTCCTATTGAGCATTGTTACCCCCTCCATTGTTTTCCCCCTACCATCCCTTCCCTCCCTACCTTTCCCGAGGTTCTTTTTTTTTTTTTTTGATTGTGATTAAATGATTACATAATTTCCTGAATTTCACAGTATTGTGGAATAATGATGCGCATTTAAAGTCACAAGTTCATTCTAACTTTCCTGGAGCAAATTGTCTATCACAGTCTATAACATATAACGGTGTACACATGTTATACACCATACATGTGATCAGCAGCATGGGGATATTTAGTAGTGGTTTGACCAGATGAGTGGGAGTTCTTTGTTTCTTAAATCCTGTTAGTTTTGTCATATCACCTAACATTTTGGATTTAGCATCCAGTTATCAAGGAGACCATGTACAGTTTGTCTCTTTGCTCTTGGCTTACCTCGCTCAACATGATTCCTTCTAGCTCCATCCATTTCCCTGCAAATGCCATTATTTTGTCATTTCTAATGGTTGCATAATATTCCATTGGATTAAGCAGTTTTTAACAAATTAGAAGATCGCGAAACCTCAGTGACTACCATGCCACTTTGATTTTTTCTGTTCCTTACAGGTTTCTGTATGCCACTTTCTTTTTTGTTACTTTATATTTCATATGACTTTCAGAAAATGTGCTTGCCTTACGGATTTCTATCTCCAGAGTTGCTAGAAGCATCGTAGCACTGATTGTTACAGGAGATGTTTAAATACATTCCTGTTTTCCTTAAATCAAGGGCATTGCTATGTCTCCTCTAGGTCCGTGTCGACATGGATAAAACATAAATAATATATCAGGACATAGTACATATGTATAGGTCCTAAATTTCTTTGTAGACATGTTTTAGATATGAAGATTTCCCGTATTTTTCCTAAATATATGTTTTTACCTTACAGGTTAGTATCATTTGAGGGATTTATCCAGTGATACCAATTGGTGCACATTAAGAACAATAGCCAACAAGTGGTAGAGCGCTAGCCTTGAGCTGAAGAGCTGAGGGACAGTGCCCAGGCCCGGAGTTCAGGCCCCATGACCGGACCAAACAAAAACCAAAAAACAAAGACTCATGAAGGATGCTTGACTTGTTCATCCCTGCCAAATTCACAGTATCAGTTTTGTCCTTGATACAGTTCTAGAATTCCTACGTGCCACACTCAGGCATTCAGAGTCTAATGGAAGAAAAGACAGGTGTTTTTTTGTTTGTTTTGTTTTTGGTATAAAAAAAAGAATAGCCAAATTCACAGAAATTTTCAGATGCTTCCATACAACCAACTTACTAATAAAATTTTTTGAAAATGTATGTTTTGTTTACTGAATTTTGTAGAGCTTACCTACATTGTGGATCACAGTTCAAAATTATGTGTGCAAATTCTTAGGAAGCTGCTGAAAATATATAGTCATATGAATGTTCATCTGCAAGGATAATATCATTTTTCCAAAGTATAATTTGATGTTTACCTAACTGCTATGAATAACAACTAGGAAATATTGTGGAAGAGCTTCCCAGCAAAGATTAAAAGCTTAAATGAGGGGAGTTGACAGAATGTTGGAACACAAATTTAGAGATTAATGCTATAATTCCATGGTAGGAAAAAATACTTCAGATTGCAGTATCCTGGTGTTTCAATCAAACCCAGAAAATACAGCGTGAGAATGAACTTGTAGAATATTCAGCTGATATTCAGAAAAACTGTGAATATGAGTAATGGTTAGATCTAAGAAAAAATAAATAACATAAAGAGGTACATTCTGGAAGATTGAAAACAAATATGAACACATTTTGCTACCTGCTAAATGTAAGTAGACTCACGAAAGACAGCAGAAAACCCTTCCATCATGTAGGCATTTCCTTCACAGTGGTCACTTCCAGTGTCTCCTAGGTGTGGAACTCCAATTACTGTGATAATGGCATAATCATTTTCCTATTCATGTCTCAGTCTAGTCTTTCATCACCAAGCCAGCTTATGTCAACTGAAATGCTCACTTCTGGCCCAAAGACAGAAGGGAAGATTCCATTTCTGAGTGCTAAGATTTTCATCATAGAATTCACTGTAACTGTGCTAGGCTTCAGTAGAAGTTTGCTGCTGGTGCCTTCTTAGCCTTTAACTCACTTGAAATAAGATCCTACTGTTCAGGGGCGGGGGTGGAGAGTGGGAGGTGGGAGATGGGAAGGTATGGGAAGGGGAAACAAAGGAGGAGGCAACAATGCTTGTTAAGAAATGTACTCATTATCTTGCCAATGTAATTGTAACCCCTCTATACAGTATTTTCACACACACACACACACACACACACACAAACACACAAGATCTTACTGTTCATACCTACATAGAAGTGCCTTTATATCACTCCTGTTTCGATGATTTGGTTGTTCCGGTGAAGAATTTACTCTCTTCCCTGAAAATGTTCACAGTAACTGGGTTGTTATATATCACCGATGAAACAGGGTAACTGGAGGGCAGTACATATTTCTTGTTAATGAAATTTGTCCAGCAAGGAGTAAAGTAGTTGCTTGCAAATATAGGTATCTTTAAAAAGCTAACTTTACTTAGGAAATATATTACACTGTGTAACATATTAAAAAAGTCTGTAAAACCTGGTCTTACATGGAAGTAAATGATATCAGACCTGTGGATGTAAAACTGTTCTCAGATAATTAATGGATTAATATATAAGGGAAAATGATGCCAACTTCTAATGTGGGATTTAACCAAAGCGGCTATTGAGTAAGCATATTTAAAAAGAGCAAGAAAAAGCGAAATACTCAATATAGTTATTTATAAAGAGTAAATCAAACAAAAATAGATATCAAGTGGCAGTTCGGTATTATACCTTGTCCGTTGTATGGCTAGTGAAGATCTTCTCCCAATCTGTGGGCTTTCTATTGATCTTTCTAGCTATGTCCTTTGCCATGCAGAAGCTCTGCAACTTCATGCAATCCCATTTGTCCAACCTGTCTTTGATTTGTTGTGTTTCTGGGTCTCTATTAAGAAAATTTCGGCCTGCGCCAAGGTGACCTAGGGTTTCTCCTATTCCATCTTTTAATGTTTTCAGAGTGTCTGTTTTGACTCCAAGGTCTTTGATCCATTTGGAGTTGATTGTGGTGCAGGGTGATATATAAGGATCTAGCTTTAGTTTTCTACAAGTAGTTAACAATTTTGCCAGCACCATTTACTGAAGAGGTTGTTTTTCTTCCATTCTATTTTTTTTAGCTCCCTTATCGAAGATTAGATGTCTATAGATCTGTAGGTTCATTTCTGGATTTTCAATTCTATTCCATTGGCCCTGAGGTCCGTTCTTGTGCCAGTACCAAGCTGTTTTGATTACTATGGCTTTATAGTACAGTTTGAAATTTGGTATTGATATTCCTCCAGCAGCGTTCTTTCCGTTAAGGAGCGTTTTTGCTATTCGGGGTTTTTTGTTCCATATGAGTTTTTGGATTGCCTCTTCTATTTCCTTGAAGAACGAGGTTGGAATTTTGATAGGTATCGCATTGAATTTGTAGATAGCCTTGGGAAGTTTTGCCATTTTAACGATGTTGCTCTTTCCAATCCAGGAGCATAGGAGGTTTTGCCATTTTCTAAGTTCTGTTTTCATTTCCTTTTTCAAGTTTTTAAAGTTTTCATCATAGAGGTCCTTCACCTCTTTGGTTAAGTTAATTCTTAGGTATTTTATTTTTTTGTGGGGCTATTACAAATGGAATTGCTTTCCTAATTTCAGCCACACTTTCCTCATTGTTGGCATACAGAAAAGCCGTTGATTTTGGGGGGTTAATTTTATACCCTGCTACTTTGCCAAAGTTTTGAATCAGCTTGAGTAATTTGGGAGTGGAGTCTATGGGATTCTTTAAATACAAGATCATGTCATCTGCAAAGAGGGAGAGTTTTACTTCTTCTTTCCCTATTTGGATAGCCTTTATGTTTGCATCTTGTCTTATTGCTGTAGCTAGGCATTCTAATGCTAGATTGAAGAGAAGTGGAGAGAGTGGACATCCTTGTCTTGTTTCTGAGTTAAGAGGAAATGGCTTTAGTTTTTCACCATTAAGTATAATGCTGGCTGTAGGTTTGTCATATACAGCCTTTATTGTATTGAGGAATGTTCCCTGGATTCCCAATTTTTCCAAAACCTTCATCATAAAGGGGTGTTGGATCTTGTCAAATGCTTTTTCTGCATCTATTGAGATAACCATGTGGTTCTTATCCTTGCTCCCGTTGATGTGATGTATCATCTTAATTGATTTGCGTATATTGAAGCAGCTTTGCATCCCTGAAATGAATCCTGTTTGATCGTGGTGTATGATTTTTTGGATGAATTGCGAAGTTGGTTGGCCAATATTTTGTTGAGAAGTTTTGCATCAATGTTCATCAAAGAAATGGGTCTATAGTTCTTATTCTTTCATGAGTCCCTGCCTGGTTTTGGGATGAGGGTTATGATGGCTTCATAGAATGTGTTCGGTAGTGAACTTTGAAGAGTTGGAGGAGTATTGGTGTGAACTCTGCTTTGAATGTCTTGTAGAATTCTACTGTAAAACCATCTGGTCCTGGACTTTTCTGAGATGGGAGATCTCTTATTGCTGTTTTTACTTCAATGCTTCATATGGGCCTGTTAAGATGGTTTAACTCATCTTGGTTTAGTTTTGGCATGTCAATATTTGCTAGGAAAAGGTCCATTTCTGCCATGTTCTCAAACTTATTAGCATAAAATTTTGAGAAGTATTCCCTTATAATGTTCTGAATCTTGGTTGTTTCTGTGGTGATGTTTCCATTCTCATCTCTGAGTTTATTTATTTGGGTGTGTTCTCTTCTTTTTCTGATAAGATTTGCTAAGAGTCTGTCAAATTTGTTAATTTTTTGGAAGGACCAACTCTTCGTTTTGTTGATTCTTTCTATAGTTTTTTTTTTGGATTCTAATTCATTTAATTATGATTTAATTTTAATTCTTTCTTTCTGTCTACTGGATTGGGGTTTATCTTGCTGCTTTTTTTCAAGGAGGTACAGATATCTCATTAAAATTGTTGGTTTCAGATCTCTCCAATTTGTTGATGTAGGAACTCAGAGCTATAAACTTGCCCCTGAGTACTGCCTTTGCTGTGTCCAAGAGGAGCTGGTGATTTGTGCCCTCATTTTTGTTGATATCATGAACATTTGAATTTCCTTTCTAATCTCTTCCATGACCCACTCGTGATTCAGCAGTGTGTTGTTCATCCTCCCTTTGTTACCGGACTTTCTTTGGTGGCTTTTGGTGTTGAGTTCTAATTTTATTCCCTTGTGATCAGAGAGAATGCAAGGTATAACTTCAATGTTTCTGAATTTGGACAAGTTTGATTTTTGGCCTAAAATGTGGTCTATTTTAGAAAATATTCCCTGTGCTGCTGAGAAAAACGTGTATTCTGATGCTGCTGGGTGAAATATTCGGTAGATGTCTGTTAAATCTAGTTGATCTATGCAGTTGTTTAGCTCTGCGGTTTCTCTGTTGAGTTTTTGCTAAGTTGATCTATCTAGTGGGGAGAGTGGTGTGTTAAAATCCCCAACAATTAATGTCTTTGGATCGATGTGGGATTTGAGGGAAAGTAGTGTTTCTTGGATAAATTTGGGTGCTCCGTTGTTTGGTGAATAGATATTTAGAATTTTAATATCCTCCTGAAGGAGAGATACCTTAATTAGTATGTAGCGACCTTCTTTATCTCTTCTCACGAATTTTAATTTGAAGTCTATTTTATCTGATATTAGTATTGCATCTCCCGCCTGTTTATGGGGCTGTTTGCTTGGTAGATTTTGTTCCAGCCTTTAACATTGAAAATGTGTGTGTGTGGTTTTTTTTTTTTTTGGGGGTCCTGTTGTGGGGCCTGAACTCTTGGCCTGGGCGCTGTCCCTCAGCTCTTTAGCTCAAGGCTAGTGCTCTACCACTTGAGCCACAGCACTACTTCTGGCTTTTTTTGCTTATGTCGTGCTGAGGAAGCAAACCCAGGGCCTCATGCATGCAAGGCAAGCGCTCTACCACTGAGCCACCTTCCCAGCCCACTTTTAATTTTTTTGGGGGGGGGGGTCCGGTTGTGGGGCCTGAACTCTGGGCCTGGGCACTGTCCCTCAGCTCTTCAGCTCAAGGCTAGTGCTCAACCACTTGAGCCACAGAGCCACTTCCGGATTTTTTCTTTTTGCTTATGTGGTGCTGAGGAATTAAACCCAGGGCCTCAGGCATGCAAGGCAAGTGCTCTACCACTGAGCCACCTTCCCAGCCCTTTCTTGATCTTTATTAAGAAAGTTTTGACTTGTGTCAAGGAGCCCTAGTGTTTCTCCTATTTCTTCTTGTAATATTTTCAAGGTATCTACTTCTTCGAGGTCTTTGATCCATTTCGAGTTGATTTTGGTGCAGGGTGATATATAAGGATCTAACTTTAGTTTTCTGCATGTGTTTAGCCAATTCTGCCAGCACCACTTAGTGAAGAGCCTATCTTTCTTCTATCCTATTTTTTTCTCCTTTGCCAAAGATTAGTTGGCTGTAGGTCTGTTGGTTCATTTCTGAGTCTTCACATCTATTCCACTGATTCTCAGGCCTGTTCTTGTGCCAGTACCAAGTTGTTTTGAGTATTATGGCTTTGTAGTGGAGTTTGAGGTTTGATATTGAAATCCTTCCAACGCTGTTCTTCCTTTTTGCTATTTGGAGTCTTTTCCTGTTCCTTATGGATTTTTGGATTGCTTCTTCTATTTCATTGTTCTAAAAAACTCAATGGTTAAATGTTTCTTTAAAAAAGACTTCTAATACACTTTGATTTCCATCAGTGAATCCAATTTTACTCAAGAGGAAAATTTCCTAAACAATTTTTATGTCTTTACAAACACAGTCATTGGTTTCAGCAGTATGATTCTCTTAAGGTTTTCATTACTCTGCTACATTCATACTTAGGTTTCTTAGTCAGGAAGGATTAATGCAAGTGTATTATTTGATCTACCAAGATAAATCTTCCCCAGGTAAATCATAGGTAAAGACTTCAATGCTATTGGAAGAGCCCACTGTTATCTCCAAGTCAGTATGAGGAAATCATATTTATCTGCAAATGACATTATATGCTTTCTACTGGCTTCAGAAATTTTCATTTTGTAAGGTACCGCTATTGTTTGTATGGTGTATTTCATTGAATAATCTCGGAAGGGTTGGGGACCAGAGCATAGAACTCCAGCACACAATGGTGAAAAAGTGGACCTCAGTGGACAATTACAGAAGTAACTAAACTTGTTGGTTATTATGGGATGAATGTATAGGAATGAATGAGCTAACTGAACATACTCTAAGGAATTGTACTCGTATGGCTTATGTAATTGCAACCCCATTTTATATCACTTTGGTAATCACAAACAAGTAAATTAACCAAAAATCAAATTGTATGTAAAAGGAACTGGAAGAAAGGAACTCAAATTATAATGTATAATATTTGAACTCAATAAATTAAATAAATCATTTGCCAGTTGTTACATTGTCATAAACAACCATTAAATGATAATGCATCATGACAACTGTTGACTGAATTTTGAAAAGCTTTTTAAAGTTATATTGTATTAAACAATCCAACATTCCATTTTACAGATATTAACCACCTATTGAAAATATCTACTCTTATGAGGGAGGATTTGTTATTTTCTTACATATTCCTTGATTCCTACTAGTATTATACTATCAATAGGAAGAAACTTATAGTTTACTAATTCTTAGAGAAGACATTTACCACTAAGAAAAAGGAATGCTTGGGAATCTTGAGAGTCAAAGTTTGAAATTGGGACTGAGGTTCAATTGGTAGTAAATTTCAGCAGTAAAGTGTCTAGTGGTCTTGAAGCAGAGCCAAGACACATTATTCATTACACATATCTTACCCATATAAAAGTGACAGGCATAGTAGTAAATTTCAAGCCAGACAGAATGTAAATCACTATTTTGCTGAAGTCTGGGGAAGTAAACAGTTTTATTCTTTGATCCATTGAACAATAGCGCCTACTTTGAGAAAATTCTAGGATGTGGGTCTTCAGGGGTACAAAGAGAAAAGCTATTAATCAAGAAATCTCCCAGTTATATCAAAGAGCCATGTACATATCATTCATATGTAAGAGTTGGAAGAAGGAAAAGAGGGGAAGTGACCGTTACCTGTCTTTCAAAGTTAACTAGACTCAATAAATAAGTTCTGGGTCACTTCTTTACCAAGAAGTATGATAACTGAGTAGTAGGCTTTTTTTCAACAACCGCTACTTCTATGTAGTGTCTCCTTTGGGCAGGGACATAGGTAATAATGCTCACTTTTGGCACACCGACTCAGGAAATTCAGTCCCACTTTCGCATATGACAATGGGAATGCTCAGTTCTGTCCTGAAACCAGAAGACAAGGCCCTGCTTCTTGTTACTATCCATTATTAGACTACAATTCAATAGGAATATGTGAACATGCAATGGAGGAATACTGTGAATGGTTTGCACACACTTTTCAACTACATTGTACACCTAAATTATTTATAATTGCATATGCATTATATATCACTAATTTTGCTGAGGTGTATATACTGGCAAAGAATCAATCTTTAGACATTATTATTGTCTTTGCTTCAATTTTCACAGCAATAGCTAGGAAAAACTTTAAAATGTTATATTTAAGATGAACACAAGGTGAATCATTTGGGCATTAGGAAAATTCACTTGGTCAAGAAAGGTAACTACAGAACAATGATACTAATGATACTAATACAACACAAAAATAAATCTTGCTCGTGAAAATTTATTCTGGATAAGTTTTGTACCCATTCTAGTTAAACATTTCAAGGAAAATTTGTGTCTTCTATGCTGATATGAAGTTCACAACATTCTTGTAAGGATAGAGTTTATCTCAGAATGGGAGGGTTTACTTATATTCATAGGAAGATATATCAAATACCCTTACTTTTATAAGGATATAGCTATTCAAAATTAGAAATTGTTAGCACTTACTCACCTTCTGCCAAAAATGTTCTTTTGCCTTACCTGTACATATTCTTGACCTTTGAATATACCTTCTTAATTCATATTTTGGATTTACATTTATGTTAAGTAACAGTAAAACAGAGGAGGATTTCCCAGGGCAGCTACTCAGAAATTATGAATTAAAAGAGCAAAAAAAGAGAGAGAAGTTTCCACAACAATTATTTATATATAAGTGATACATTTATAATTTCTATAAATACTTATGTTTTTATTCATATATAATATATAATAGGAATATATATGATGCATATGATTATACATGAATACATGTTTATGTTTATACATATATGCTTATATGTTGATAAAATATCACATCAACTAAAATATAAATTGGATTAAATCAACTAAATTATAAACTGGATTGACTGGAGCATAAATTATTATTGTAAGCCTGTCAACCAAAGTCACCGTTGACAGACTGTTGGCAGATCATTTTAAGTTAAATGAGATATTATTGAAAAATACAAAGTTGTTATTAAAAAATTTTGAAGAGCCTGGTGAAAATATGTATAGACATACAGCAAGAGTTTTAGCTGGCAAAGATCATATTTGAAGTATTAGTAAATTTTTGGTAAATTTCAAGTCATTTTATTTAAAAGTCTTTTACCAAAGAAACTGGTTGTATTGAGACTTAAATGTGGATATAGGAACTATAGTTTCCTTAGTTGCACGCTCTTTCATTTAAAAATCTAGCAATGTCAATATGAGTAGTTGGTATTAACAATATAAGGACATGAATATTGTGGATCTAAAAAATTTGCATGGCTGAATACTGCTGTTTACTACAGTTTGAGGAACTGAGGAATTAAATAGCATTAATCATGGAATAGAATATATTTTTAGACAATTCTAACTAAATGGACATGGGAGAGAAGTATTAGGAGGCTAGCATCTGTCCTTCAAATGGAAAATCTGGCAACATCTCTGAACAAAACTAATAACAGACACATAGGTACTGAAAAAAGAAAAGGAAATGGAATGGCTGATATCTCATGAAGCAGGATCCCTTCTTGAAGCAGAAAGGTTTCCCATAAGTATGCTTCTCAAAAGCAATGATTAGGTTTTGTAAGTGTCTCTTGTGGATGTGCCAATGATTACTCTGATATGGCAAGTAAATCTCATGCAAGGTTCATGATGTGAGGACTTTCAACCCAACTTGGTCTTCTGTCAGCTGAAATGCATAATTCTGGAATCAAACTGGACGTCAATGTCTGACTTCCTGTTACTAGGATTAATTGTACTAGAATTCATTTCAAATGTGCTGAAATTCAGTGCATTTGTTTTCTTATGGCCTGCAACCTTATCCTATTTATAATTCTCATTCATTCTGCTTACCCCGGGGTATTTTTTCTTCCACTAAGCTACTATGTATGAATTACTTTTGTGAACAGCATTTTCCAGTGCAAGAAATGGAGATAAATTCCAACATTACTTAAAAAGGAGTTCTGGGATTGTTGAATCAAGAATGTACTTTGAAGGCATAACCAATAAAGAAAAAAAAGCTACTGGTTTTTCAAAAAAAATTCCAACATTACATTTGCTAAATAAAACACATTGTACCAATGGTGGAGCCTTCAACTGATTTTATGAAAGTTGCTCCTTGACAGTGACAGTTATTTGTGTCATACATTTATCTTTTCTCAATGATCATCTTAGCTTAGATACACTTCAATATGTGTGGAAAAGAAAACAAAAAAAGCTTTCATAAAAATTTAGAGGAAAAATGATAAAATTCTTGGCCCATTTCTCTAAATATGGATAAACAACTTAGGCTTGTCAACTATAAAATCTGTTGACCATATATTGAAATGCTTTTGTAAAGTTTAACTAAATATATTTAGAATTTCATAATCATCCATCAAATTTTGAATTTTCTATTGTATATGTGCCTTCATAGGAAGTATGAGTTGCAACTTTACTGCAAACTCTCTAGATATCCTGACTTAACAGGGTTAAAAATTACAAGCAATTATTTGTTAGGGTTTCTTATAGAGTACTTAAACCATATAAGCAAAATAATCTCCTTATACAGTGAGACCAAGAAGAAAATATTGTAATTGTTTGCTCAAGAGGTAGATATGTTTCTTCTTTAAATGTCTAGTGGACTAGAAGCAGACTCTCTATGCAATGTAAGTAAGATTGTTGAACCCTACAATATAAAGACATGAATGTTAGGGATTAATTCAGTATTGAAATTCAAGTATTACAGTTCAAGGGAGTACTTGCATTTGATTATTCTCAGCCTTGAACAATAGCCCTTACTTTGAAACAATCGGCAAAAACAAGGTCATAATGTTGGTATTGGAAAGTAATAGCTCTTTTCTGGAAGGTAATCATGACTTACTCAAGAGTAAATTCTGATAAAACACACAAGTACATGGTGGAAGATGAATACCTGAGGATGGGGATCATAATATATGCTAAAGACAAGACTCTTCAAAGAATATCAGGATCCTTTCAACTGACTTATGATATATTCCACAGGATTTCTTACATTGTAGAGCCAAACATTCAAAATGATCCAATGACGTTGATTTGGTCTTGATCAACTAAACCAGACCATGGATATGTCAAAACCTATATTAATGTATGGAACCTTATGGAGTAAATTTCACTGTTCTGTTTTAGTGTGTATTCTCAAAAAATAATACAGAGTTTCAACATGAAATATTCATGAAATCAAATTTCTGACAATTGTATTTACAATTGGCTCTCCATGGGTGGTGGAAGGAAAACATTAAATGCACAAACCTCAACATTCTTTCTTTTTTTGGGGAGGGTCCAGTCGTGGTGCTTGAACTCTGGGCTTGGGTGCTGTCTGTCAGCTCTTCAGCTCAAGGCTAGCGCTCTACCACTTGAGTCACAGCGCCACTTCTGGCTTTTTTCTTTTTGCTTATGTGGTGTTGAGGAATCGAACCCAGGGCCTCATGCATGCAAGGCAAGCACTCTACCACTGAGCCACCTTCCCAGCCCCAACATTCTTTCTATACTATTGGAAGTTTAAACTTATGGAAATTGCTGATAGCCCTCTTTGTACATACATGAAATCA
This sequence comes from Dipodomys spectabilis, assembly GCF_019054845.1. Lineage (NCBI taxonomy): Eukaryota > Metazoa > Chordata > Mammalia > Rodentia > Heteromyidae > Dipodomys > Dipodomys spectabilis. Next base: position 5,038,527 of record NW_024870789.1, read on the forward strand.
ATAAAAATTTGAAAACAATGAAACTTACATATACTCACATTGATTTTGAATTCATGCCTGCCATTGCATTCTTTGAATCAAGATCTCACTTAACAAAAAGTAAACTAAGCAATCTTTCTGGTGTCAATGAAATGGGGTTTCCATTAATATAAATTTTGGCAAAATTGTCTCTCCCTGGTACAAATCAGGGTAAAATAAGAGGAGACAAAATGAAATCAACACCTATAAAAATATGCAGAAAAGAAAGCACTTGACATTTTGGATGAAGTTAATTCTCTAGTGTGATTACGCAGTTAAGAATTTTTGTGAGGTAAATGTTCATGTGAATCCCACACAGTATTTGTTTCTTAAAACAGTTTTAAACTCTACTTAGTCCTTGCTCTAGTAACTTCAACATCCTCTTTTTTTTCCGGTCGTGGGGCTTGAACTCTGGGCTTGGACTCTGTCCTTGTGCTCTTCAGCTCAAGGCGAGTGCTCTACTACTTGAGCCACAGCACCACTTCCAGTTTTCCAGTGGTTTATTGGAGATGAGTCTCATGGACTTTCCTGCCCGGGCTGGCTTTGTATCTTGATCTTCAGATCTCAGCCTCCTGAGTAGCTAGGATTACAGGCATTAGCCACCGGTGCCCGGCTCAACATTCTCTTTTCATTGATGAGTTTTTCCTCATTTATAAGTATCTTAAAGAAGTATCAACTTAAAAAAATCATCACATACAAACTGATGACTTCAGATTTCTAGAGATATCCTTAACATTTGTAATAATGTGTACAGTATCATTCATTTTTATATTTTGTCATTACTACTAGTTGCTCTGTCTCAAAATTCTGAGAAATACTACAAGGATATAAGAATCAATATGCACAATACACCATTATAGATTAGATGATACTAGTTACAAATTCCCATGGAAAATACCATAGATATCAGAATATCACATTATGTTTCCAAAAGTAGGTTTTGTTTTAGGTAAACCTCAAAAGGGAAAGCAAATTTCTGAAGAAAATGTTAGCTAGTACAATATACATTTATAATGCATATATATATATATATGCACACGTATTATAAATATATATGGATATGTAGTATGTATATATAATATGTATATTATACAGATAGATAAATAAATAGATAAACAGAAACAGAGACAAAAGGATATGTTGATTGATACTGACTTTGACTTTAACCAAGAGACCTTGTTGGGACATAATTCTTATGACAAGGGAGAAACCAAATGGAAGGGGCAATGAAATAAGCAGCTCTCTACATTGTGTTCTCAGAAAGGAACCATTCTTCATCTGGAAGTAAACAGGGAATCATATTATTTAAATATTTAAGATTTTGTAAAATGGAGTAAATACTTTAATAATATTGCAATGTGTGTTCCAGAGTTTTCTAGAGTTTATTATCCCTTTTACTTCATTCAAGAGACAACAGATTGAGAGCATGTGATTGGGAGAAAGGTCCCTGAAAATAGGATTCCTTTGTGGTTAACCTATTTGCGTTGGGATCATGTCATCTACTGCATTAGTTCCTTTAAGTGGGGGGGGGGGGTGTATGAGTCAAAGTGTATCTCGATCACATATAAAACATTGGGATATCTTACTAAAGCTCATGAACTTCATCACTTGACCACTTGGTATAATTTTTTGTGTGGCCTTCAAGATTAGGTTTGTTTACAACGTGCTTGCTCAGTAAGAGATTCTTTACCAGAATATTGGCCCGCATATTGTTCAATGTACTCTAAGATTATCTCATGATATAGTTATATATAATAAACCAAAATAATTTACATGAATCTAGTTTGACTCAGAGTTCTTTTCAGTGACAATAATGTCACTGCATGCATCTTCCTCTTTGGAAAAAACCTTTCCAACCAAATGTAGGTGAAAGGAGAATGTGAGATGGCCTTGATTTGACAAGCAAAAACTGAACTCCAGTGCTTTCAGGATTTTAGCTAGTTGAATAGGCTGCAATTTAACCATGCTTTCTAATCCCAAGTATTTCCACAGTCTTTGACATTCTTTTGATACTACTTCATAAAACGTATAAAAAAAGAATAATCATTTTTAGAGTTATTTTGACATTTTAAATGTTTTAAGATTAATGTATCAAATATGTGAATCATCATACAGACACTTCAAAGACATTGAGCCCTTCTGCCTAATAAGCCAGGCTTCTTTTGGAAGTCATTTAGAACCCATAGGTTATTTCTTGGTTCTTCTTCATTTTTAATTTTTTATTGTAAAAATAGTATACAGAGGGGTTACAGTTACATGAGTAAGGTAATAAGTACATTTCCTTTCGAGCATTGTTACCTTTTCCTTTGTTTTCCCTCTACCATTCCTTCCCTCTCCACCTCCCCTCTCCCCCCAAGTTTTAAAGTTCGTTTTCAACACAGTGTCTTGTACATGCCATTGTTACAATAGGTCAACCTGTATCCTTGTTTCAGCATTTGTTATTTCCCTTCCCCTCCCCAAATTAGAAAAATATATATACAAGATGCAGGGCACTGACATCAAATACAGTGAAAACAGGGGTTATACCATGGGGAAAGAACATAAAAGAGAAACAAAAAAATCATATAGTATATTTCAGATACGTTAACAATAATCAAGAAAGAAAAAACAAGTTGTGTCCCTATCTTGGTGTTCATTTCATTTAACATCATCTTATATAGTCATATGCACACAGCTTTTGACCTCTTCTACTTGTCCTAAACTTATTCTTGGTTATTCTTTAGTTTTATTTTATTAACATGGCTTGGCTAAAATTTTGTCAGGATTTCTTTTTCTGTTCTTCCCCCTATGGTTTGTCCTTTGTTGTCCCTGTATTTTATTTTGGTACCCTTGTTATTGTATATATGCTTATTTAAATGGAACAAAAAAAATAGGTGAGATGGAAGACAAAGGGGGAACCAATGCAATAGTGACACTCACAAGACAATATGTTGGAAAGGATGTGTACAACATGGGCGAGGGGGTAAGAGGGAGGGAAAGGGGGAGAAAAATAAGGGGAGGGGTAACAAGTTCAACAAGAAATGTACTCACTACCTTACTCATGTAATTGTGACCCCAATTTACAGCACCTTGGCTTCATGAGGGAGGAGGAAGTGGGCCACCACCACCTGCCACTCACTTCCTGATGCTGCGATGCTGCAGTTCCAGAATTGGGAGTTCAGCTGAGTAGCAGAGAAGCTGACCCGATGAAGGTGTGTGTGGTTCTCAAGTACAGGCATGCTGATGGGAATTTCTGTGTGAAAGTAACAGATGATGCCGTCTGTTTGGTCTATAGAACAGAGCAAGCTCAAGATGTAAAGTAGATTGAGAAATTCCACAGTCAACTCGTGCCAAGGAGTCCTTCACTGTGGCTGTGGCAGTAGCAGGCTGTGGCAGACCAGTCTCGACTGGTCTCTTCAATGTTTAGAGAGCTAATAAAAATGCTTTGTTAGAAAACCTTTATTTTTGGAAATTGAACAGGATATAGAAAAATTTATATCAGTAATGTCAAAATGAAAAATCTATACCTTAAACTTAGTTCATCTTTTAAGAGAAAGTTAAATAGACCCCATTTTATTAGACTATTATAGTTCTTTTGGATCATAAAATTTGTGCTAATAACCAATAAATCATTCATTGTGAAAAAATTTACATCACCTTGAGTATAAAATAAAAAAAAATATGATATTGTTTCAGTGGTACTGCTCAGTGATACACAGAATTCCCCAGAATGGGTTCTTCAAAGTCTTCCACATATACTATTGGTATAGTGGTTGTGAGGTCCATTTTTTCCTATAGGCTTTCACATATCAAACAGAAAATTGTCACTCAACACTGAGTGAATTACAAAAAACCCAAAACAAAATGCAAGAAAACACACCCAAAAAACAAAATCAGCGATTAGAATGGAAAATCACGATAGAAACAACCAATTTTCAGAACACTATAAGGGAATACTTTTCAAACCTTCATGCTAACAAATTTGAGAATCTGGAAGAAATGGAGTTTCTAGTAAATATTGATAAAACCAACCCTTAAAGAAAAAGAAAACATAGATATTAGCATGCCACTTTATTGTGTAGGTAAGACCGTTGCAGGTAAGTTTTAAATATTTGCCAACTCATTTTAATGTGTTTCCTTGCCAAATCTAGTACTCCACTGGTAGATTACTCTTAGGATGATGCTGGTATACAGATGATGTTTGATGAGTTGAGCTTGAAAACGGTGCAGTAGATTTATTGGGAATGGTGGGAATGGGGAGGCAATGATTATGTGCTGGCAGTAGTAGGCTCGATTCAGGAGCATCATTGGCTAATACATGAGAATATCGAGTTGGGATAGCAGAAGGTTCCACCATCAGTCCAGAACTGCTATTTTGTAAGGGAGGTATGATCCGGTATTGACAAGTATTAGTTGGAATAAAATTTACAATGTGGCCATTAGCCTGTGTGTAGCTGTTGTTTGACAGCACATGAAAAGTGGCCACATGATTTAGAATGTCATGTTGATGTGTTGTAATTTGTTCTGATGGTTGAATGGATGACGATGTAAGAGAAAAGTCATTTCTGACTAGGTAAGTTGAACTTTCAATCATATGCCTGCTAGAAGGCTGCTTTACTGGAGACATAAATAAATTCCCTGATGTTGAAAGGATATTTTCTCCACTGGTTTCAGCAACTAAATGAGAATTAAGATTGTTCACATTACCCTGTGCTTCAAGGTGTTGTTTGTTATCCAGAAGTGGAACCAATGAATCAGCTGCTGGAGAGACATTTTTAATCCTGACTCTTCTTTTCATTCTTGCTAACAGTTGGGGACATCCTTGTTTAAAATTTGGATTATGGTAGCACAGCAACTGAAACCAAAGGAGAAAGTCATTTGGAGATATTTTAATAGGAAAGCGTCTGTGCCAAACCTACTGGAAGAAATCAGAGACTACAAGCTAATCTTGTTGGTAGAGAAGTTAATCAATTCAGATATGCTTTCATTACTTTAAATGTACTTGGTAGAAAACAAACATAAATATGCAGACACATAAATATTGTCCTCAAGTGAAATCATGATCTGACTTTACAGCAACAATGAACATCTTAAGTGGCTTTATTCAGATTTCACTGGCAAGATTCAAAGTTGTTAGAAAATTTGCTGTAAATTCTAACTATTTAAGTCTCAAGTTGTCCTTAAGAGATTAAAAAATTTCTTTTCATAAGATTTTCAGATAATTTTGGTTTGGTTTTACTCTAGTGTAGTGAAAGGTAAACAGGAGTACAAATTAAGACATTGGATAGGGCTTAAGTGAAAAAAGCCTAAGTAATTACCTTGCTTAAAGCAGAGGCTTCTTTTTCTTCAGCAAGAAAGTCAACCAGAGACGCAGATCGTTGAAATCGGTGCTGAATTTTACTGAACCCGTAAAGATTCAGTTGTCGAACTAGACTTTTCATACTTTTAGTTTCAAAAATTTTGAAAGGATACTTTCTTCCCAAAATTTCTTCCTTAAAGAGATCTTCCTTAATCACAATAGAAGTTCCATCCTCACTCCACCAAATAGACTTGAATTTGTCACTTTCCACTATTTTCCAAAGTTTTCTGGGAAAGGTTAGGGAAACAAAATCATTGTCTTCATCTGGTATAGAGACACAAAATGTGGAACGGAGTCTTTGGACCCAGGGTGTCTGAGACAAAACTTGAAAAGTAATTTCCTCAATCTTAGACCTTAATTCATCTTCCTCAGTGAGTGAGAGATCACTCAATGAAGGTAGGATGGAGGGATCTGACTCTGAGGAGCCACATTTGGAAGTATCTGGCTTGTCTGAAAATAATTCCTCCATCTCAATTTCTTTCTTCCTCCGCTACTCATCCTATTTTCACAGTTTCAAACACCACAGCTTAAGTAGACCTATCCACACAGATAGACAAACCTAGACAAACATAAACATTCTATGACATCACAAGAGGCCTTCTGTCTCTTAGCAACTGTTGAGTAAGGCAGTAAGAACCTGTCCTTATCACTCTGATGTTAATCCAATTATAATAAAATGGAGACTGCTTGACACACCTGGAAGTTTCAAAATCTTAGTCATAGAGAATCTTCCCAGTAAATAAGACAACAAATCAATTGGTAAGTCTTTTCAACACCCAAAATGAAAGCTGTTTCTTCCCTTACCTACCGACTTCCTACATTCATGGTCAGAGTGTAGGGCTGGATAGTTGGACATCCCAAGGGTGAAACAAATTACTCATGGAGCTCTGTCATCATGTTGTTCAGCCTGTAACCACAACTACTGAGAGTTTCCAGTCTTGGAAAGGAGTTTATGAGAATCTCAAAAATTAATTCAAGTGCCAAAGTTGATAGTGTATAAACCGCACTCTTCGTTGACCTCTGACAAAGACCAACCCCAGACAGATAAAAATCTCTGGAACTTTATCACCAGGGAGGGAAATGACATGTAGTGTCACAAGCCCATGGATTTGCGATCCCAGTTATATATGGAAAAATAAAGTAAGTAGACCTCAAAACTAGTATGATTCTTTCCTTAAAATATTTTGCCAGTAAAATTATCTATCAGTATTTTCTGTATCTCATTCAACCTTTAGCGATGAAGAATGACTACTTAAAATTGGAGCCTTTGGGAAATTGTGTATGATACCATTCTCTTTTCCCAATATTGTGTACTGGATTCATATACAGTACCTATGAAGTAATGAGCACCACTTAATAGGTGCTAGTTTATTAATGAGTGCCTACCATGCAAATATTTTACCACCTAGTTGTCACTAATTCTGCAAAGGACTCTGTCACTCTATCAAAGATATTGCTTCAAAAAGGTAGGGGCCATGCTAGGTGCTGGTGTCTCATGACTGGAATCCTAGCTACAAAGGAGGCAGAGATATGTGAATTGTGGTTCAAAGCCAGGTGGGCAGAAAAGTACATGAGACTCATCATCAATTAACCCCCAGAAAACTGCAAGTGTTGCTCTAGCTCATGTGTGAGAGCACACACCTTGAGCTGAAGAGCTCAAGGACAGCACCAATGGCAAGCGTTGAAGCTCCATAACCTACAAAAAATGGTAAGGACAATCACTGGTAGAGGCACATGAGTGTAATGCTAGACCCTGCACAAGATGAGACCAGAAGAACAAGTGGCCCAGCTGAAGGTAAAAAGCCATGTGAGGGGCTGGGAAGGTGGCTCAGTGGTAGAGCGCTTGCCTTGCATGCATGAGGACCTGGGTTTGATTCCTCAGCACCACATAAGCAAAAAAGAAAAAAGCTGGAAGTGGCTCTGTGGCTCAAGTGGTAGAGCGCTAGCCTTGAGCTGAAGAGCTGAGGGACAGCGCCCAGACCCAGAGTTCAGGCCCCACGACCGGACCCCCCCCCAAAAAAAAGCCATGTGAAAGACACAAACAGGGAGTTCCACCTAGTGTTAGCACACACACATGTACACACACACAAATACAAACACAAACACACCCACCCACAAAGCCACAGCACAAGCACCCATAAATATACAAACACACACATGGACGCATTTTGGTCATCTCAGTGCACTTCCAGAACTAACTGAAACATTTTTTTTTTCATTTCCAAATTAAGTGTTAGTGGTTCAACTTTAATGCCTCATCTGAAGATAAGTGAGAAGCTCCTTAAACAAGTTACATAAGGAATCTAACAGTTTTCTCTCTCAAGAATGTAGTAAATAGGGGGCTGGGAAGGTGGCTCAGTGGTAGAGCACTTGCCTTGCATGCTTGAGTCCTTGGGTTTGATTCCTCAGTACCACATAAGCAAAAAGAAAAAAGCCGGAAGTGGTGCTGTGACAAGTGGTATAGTGCTAGCCTTGAGCTGAAGAGCTGATGGACAGCGCCCAGTCCCAGAGTTCAGGCCCCACGACCGGACGCTCCCCACCCCCCCCAAAAAAAAAGAATGTAGTAATTAGCCCCTATCTGATTGGAAGAGACTGACTCATGCTAAGAAGGATAAAACTGCTTTGCTTAAGTCAACTCTTGGAAATACTGTTTGTTTGTATATGTATTTGCATATTTGTTTCTTCTTTTTTATTGTGAAAATACTGTAACAGAGGGGTTACAATTACATGGGCAAGATAATGAGTACATTTCTTATCAAGCATTGTAGCCACCTCCTTTACTTCCCCTTCTCATCTTTTCCCTTCTCTCTCTTCCTGGCCTCCCATTCAGTCCTCCTCCCCCACCACCAAAGTTGTAAAGTTCGTTTTCAACGTAACGACTTGTACATCTCATTGTTGCAATGAGTCCACCTGTATCCCTATTTAAACGATTTGTTTTTTCCCTTCCCCTCCACAAATTATACCAACATCAAATACCGTGAAAGCAGAGGTGTAGGGACATACAAACAATAAAGAAATAATCTTATAAATGTGTTAGAAACAATCGCATGAAAGAAAAAAAAACATTTAAATACATATCTTAGGGTTCATTTCCCTAACAACAACTCATTTGATCTTTTCTGCTTGACTCAGACATACTAGTTATTGCAAATAAGGGAAACCATGGGACCTATGTTTCTTTGGGCCTGGCTTACTTCACTTAATATAATTTTTTCCAAGCCTTTCCATTTCTTTTTTTTTTTTTTTTAAATTTAATTTTATTTTATTTGAGAACATACTGTACAGAGGGGTTACAATTACATGGGCAGGATAATGCATACATTTCTTACCAAGCATTGCAGCCTCCTCCTTTGTTTACCCTTCACCTCCCTTCCCAGCCTCCCCCCTCCCTCCCACCCAATCATACCACCCCTCCCCCCCCCCCCGACATTGTAAAGCTGGTTTTGACATGACATTTTGTACTTCTCATTGTTGCAACAGGTCCACCTGAATCCTTAAACGACTTGTTTGTCCCCATCTCCTCCACATGTTATACTGACATCAAATATAGTGAAAGCGGGGGTTACACTGTGGGGGAGGGACATACAAAGCAACAAAGAGATAATATTATAAATGCGTTAGAAACACATGCGTGAAAGAAACAAAAACATTAAAATACATATTTGAGGTTTCGTTTTCCTAACATCACATTATTTGACTTTTTCTGCTTGACTCATACCTATACTAGATATTGCAAATAAGGGAAACCATGGGACCTATGTTTCTTTGGGCCTGGCTTACTTCACTTAATATAATTTTTTCCAAGCCTTTCCATTTCTTAACAAATGAGGCAATGTCATTCTTTCTGATGGAGGCATAGAATTCCATTGTGTATATATACCACATTTTCTTGATCCATTCATCTACTGAGGGGCATCTGGATTGGTTCCATATCCTAGCTATAGTAAATAATGCTGCAATAAACATAGTCGTGCTGGTAGTCCTGTTTGTGATCATTTGGGTAAATGGCCAAAAGTGGGATTGCTGGGTCATAGGGGAGCTCTATGTGGAGTCTTTTGAGGAACCTCCATACTACTTTCCAAAGTGGTTGAAACTCCCACCAACAATGCAGTAAAGTTCCCTTCTGTACACATTCCCTCCAGCATCTGTTGTTATTAGAGTTCTTGATTATAGCCATTCTAACTGGGGTGAGGTGGTATCTCAATGTTGTTTTGATTTGCATTTCTCTTATGGCTAGGGAGGTGGAGCATTTCTTCATGTGTCTATTGGCCATCCTTTTGTCCTCTTCAGAGAAGTTTCTCTGTATGACTTTAGCCCACTTAATTATTGAGCAGTTGTTTCTTTGAGGATTTGTTGGTGGGGGATTTAATTTTTTGAGTTCCAGGTATATTTTAGATATGAGACCCTTGTCCGTTGTATGGCTAGTGAATATCTTCTCCCAATCCATGTGCTTTCTATTGATCTTTCTAGCTATGTCCTTTGCCATGCAGAAGCTCTGCAATTTCATACAGTCCCATTTGTCAAACTTTTCTTTGATTTGTTGTGTTTCTGGGTCTGTATTAAGAAAATTTTGCCTGTGCCAAGGAGACCTAGGGTTTCTCCTATTCTATCCTGTAATGTTTTCAGAGTGTCTGCTTTGACTCCAACGTGTTTGATCCATTTGGAGTTGATTCTGGTGCAGGGTGATATATATCACTACTTGTAGTTTTCTACAAGTAGTTGACCAATTTTGCCAGCACCACATACTGAAGAGGCTGTCTTTCTTCCATTCTACTTTTTTAGCTCCCTTATCGAAGATTAGATGGCTATAGGTCTGTAAGTTCATTTCTGGGTTTTCAATTCTATTCCATTGGTCCTGAGGTCTGTTCTTGTGCCAGTACCAAGCTGTTTTGATTACTATGGCTTTGTAGTAGAGTTTCACATTTGGTATTGATATTCCTCCAGCATTGTTCTTTCTGTTGAGGATTTTGTTCCAGCCTTTCACATTGAAAATGTGTTTGTTTTTATGGGCAAGGTGTGATTCCTGAAGGCAGCAGATTGAAGGATCTTGCTTTTTAATCCAACTAGACAGTCTATGTCATTTAATTGGAGAATTAAAACTGTTACTATTGAGAGTTAGGACTGAGAGGTGTTTTGGAGTTCCTGCCATCTTATCCACCTTCTTGTGGGCTGGGACAACTGGGTTCTTCCCATGGTTCTTGGATTCTCAGTTTGGGTGTGGTTTCTTGGCCTTTATTGTGGTCTTGTTGGTTTTCTATGTGTAGGACATCTTTAAGAATCTTTTGTATGGGGCTGGGAAGGTGGCTCAGTGGTAGAGCGCTTGCCTTGCATGCATGAGGCCCTGGATTTGATTCCTCAGCACCACATAAGCAGAAAAAAAGCCGGAAGTGGCACTGTGACTCAACTGGTAGAGCGCTAGCCTTGAGCTGAAGAGCTGAGGGACAGCGTCCAGACCCAGAGCTCAGGCCCCATGACCAGACACCCCCCCCCCCAAAAAAAAGGAATCTTTTGTAGGGCAGGTTTGGTGGAGATAAATTTTTTCAATTTTTCTTGTTATGCAGGTTTTTATTTGACCTTCCGTTATGAAAGAGAGTTTAGCTGGGTACAGTATTCTTGGTTGATAATTGTTTGTCTTTAGCGCTTGGCATACATCATTCCAGGTTTTTCTTGCTTTGATTGTCTCTGCTGAGAAATCTGAGGTGATTCTAGTTGGTTTCCATTTATAGGTGATTAATCTTTTCTCCTTGACAGTTTTAAGGATCTTTTCCTTGGTCTGAATTGATCCTGTGCGGATTTTAATGTGATGGTGGGATGTCCTGTTCTGCTCTGGACTATTTGAAGTTATGAATAGGCCTATCTTTTTGCATGTTTGGGAAGTTCTCCTCTAGGATTCTGTTAAACAAATTTCCTAGACCCTTAATATCTGTCTCTAGGTGCTCCTCTACTCCCATTATCCTCAGATTAGGCCTTCTGATGGTGTATTCCAGATGTTGAATAGATCTATCATATTTCTTGGATTTGTCTTTGACAGTTATATGTTCTTTCTCTATAATATATTGGCTGTCTTCAATCCCCGAGATTCAAACTTCTGCATGGTCTAACCTACTATCAAGACTTTCTAGTTTTTTAAAAATTTCTTTTCCTTCTATTTGGTGAGCTTTGATGGTTTCAAATTCTTTGTTGGAGCTTTGTTTAGATCTTGTATGAACTTCTTTATTTCCTTAATTTGGTGTTCAGTGTTTATTCTCAAATCGCTTATTTGATTGGTTATAGTTTCTTTGGATTCCCATTCCTTCTGTTGTGCTCCATTCAGCCTTTCCTTTCTAGTCTCCCTGAGTTCTTTCAGCTGTCTGTTTATGGATTCCATGAGTACCTCTATTGATCTTTGTCTATTCTCCTCCCACTCACACAATTCCTGTATTACTCTTTGATTAGCTTTCTCATATTCACCCAATTCCGTAGTTCTCTTTGACTGTTCTCAGCCTGCTCACGCCATTCCTGACTTTCTCTTTGTCTGTTTTCGGCTAGCTCTCTCAATTTCTATCTTTTTGTCTGTTCTCAGCCTGCTCACATAATTCCTTTATTTCTCTTTGAGTGTTCTCAGCCTGCTCACACAATTCCTGTATCAATCTTTGAGTAGCTTCCTCATGCTCATAAGCTTCCTGTATTGATCTTTGGTTTGCCTCCTCTCTCTTCCTATCATGCTCACACTGAGTCCTTTACAGGTTTTCAATCTTTTTCTTCACCATGTTTACCAGTAGTGTTTGTAGAGCTTTTTGGGAACTCTACTCTGGATTATTATCTGTTCTGTCCCTTGATTATCATGAGTGGGATTTGAGATTCCCGGACTTGACATTTTTCTTGTGTTTTTTTTTTTTTGGCTTGTTCTGCCTATTTGGTTTGAAAGTAACACCAGTTTTGTGCTAGAACACTATTTTAAGGCAAGCATCAACCAAAGTCCTGTAGTTGCACAGTCAAAATGCTGCAGAAACAATCTAGTTCAAAAGATACAATCTATTCAGCATCAATCATCTATGTATTAATGGGCTATGAACAGCAAAGAGGAAGCTGGCAAACCAGAAATTATTAGCTTTAGGGAGAACTGTGGGGAAAAATAGGATTAGAGATGTGGAAAGGTAAAAGGAGAGTGAGATTAACCAAGGCCTAATTTCAAAGAAGGAAATGGATTGGACAGAATGGTAGGAGAGAGAGAAGCAGAAAAAGACAAGAGAAAATGGAAGAACAAAAATTTAAATTTAAATAGTGAAGCACTTAAAAATTATGCAAGGTTAAAGGAGTAATATTGAGAGAAGAATGGGGATAGGATGAGAGGAGGCGATGGATGGAAAGGAAACATGAAAAACTAAAAAATAAAAATACTTAAAATATTATATAGGTATAAAGAGCTAATACTGCTATTAAGGAATTTAAGCCTAAGAGTTTTTGGTTGAGTAATAAATTTCTGGATTAAGTGTGAACACAATGGGGTAAGGTCTAATAATTGACGATGGGTATATCTGAGGATGAGCAGAACAGCAATTAAGTCATGCAAAATAGAATGAAAGAGAAGAAAACGTGAAAAGAATGAGAAAGAAAGAAAGAAAGAAAAAGGACCAAAAGTTCAGTATATATAAAAGAAAGCACCCACACACATATACACCTAAAATAAAAATTATAAGAGGAAGAAAAAAATTAATAGAAAACAATTTTTTAAAATTAAATTAAAAAAATACAAAAAAAGAGTTCTTTGATTTTTTTTTTTTGTGTGTGTGTGTGTGGGGGGGGGGGGGGTTGGATGGGAAGATCCTGTATCTCCCTTGTGTCTGTAACCAGTCTCTTGGTGGAGTCTCTGGTCTGCTTGTGGTGTTTGGTTTTCCTGTGGCTTTGTTTTTTAAGTCAGTTTGTTTGGGTAGGCAGAAAAATGCTCTGCTTTACCCAGGATTTTGTGGTTCTCCTCCCAGGCTAGTTCAGTGGGAGGGAGATCTGCTTTGAGTATCACAAAAGAGGGAGATGGCTGTTTCCTCTAGTTTGGAGATGCTATGATGAGGCTAAGTTCTGGGTAGAGTTGAGGCCTTTCAGCAATCCATAGCTTTTCCCTGAGGGGCTAGCTTCTGAGACACTCACAAAGCCCAGCCTGGAGCCATTCTCAGGGTTTATGTTTACTGAATTTCAATTGTTTGTCTAGGCTGCTGTAGGGAGGGGCAGCCTCTGGCTCTGTTTACCCAGTGAAGCAAACCACTCCTCCAGGGGTGGAGCTCCTCTCTGCCTGGGCTTGGTGACTTTCCCCTGGGTGGAGCTGAGCCTGGCAGGTCAGGTCAGATTCCTGTGACCTGCTAAATGACTCTTGTTTTCTTCCAAGTCCTGAGTTGGCTAGCTAGCTGCTCAGCTGTGCCTTTGTCATTATCAAAGATGGAGATCTCCGGTAGTGGGAGATCTCCTGAGAAGGAGTGAGGGTGTAAGGGTTCTACTCACATCAGAGTCTTGGTTCCTGGGTCTTCTCTGGTCTGCAGTCTGCAGGATGAAGATATTTGCTCCTTGTCAGTTCTTGGTGGTGTTGAGTAGAATCCACTCGTCCGCTGTGTCTGGCCCTTTGTCCTGGACTCTCTATGTTGTAGGTATGGTGGCTACAGCTGCTGCTGCCGCCACACAGCTGCAGTCGCCACTGCTGGCAAGTGCTCAGATCTGTCTCCTTGCCTGATTTTCCCTCTCTGGCCAAACCCTCTGTACTGTGATGGCACACTTGGTGTAATTCTCTGGCCTAGGACTGTTCACTGGAACACTAAAACTGCTTTCTGTGGCAGAGCTTGTTTAGCCTCCAGCTTCTCCTCCACCATCTTCCAGGAACTACTAGATTTGTGGTTTATAAAGAGATAGAGGCTCTTTCCCTTCTACCATGTAAGGAAACTATTAAAGAACCATATTCTCATCACACAGCAAACCTGCCTTCACTCTGGAGTGGTCAGCCTTTAGAACAGAAAGAGAGCTCTGTTGTAAAGTCACCAACTTCATACCAGACTGGGGTATAGGAAAGAAGACTGCTTATGCCTGCAAGTTAGAGAACATATGAGTAGCTTGGAGAGACTTTGTCTCAGAAATAATAATAATAACCAAAATGTATTTTGTTTTGGAAGCACAAATAGGCCAAGACAGATACAATACAGTTGAGCTTTCTTCATGTGTGAATGTATATTTGTAAATTCACTTACTTTAACATGTTTATGTACCCCACAATCAATCTTCAAAACTCTTTCACTACCATTTGTGGACAGATGTATAGCAATAAAAAATTCTACTTGTCCAATGCACATATTCCCAGTTAAGGCAGAACAAGGAAACGCTCTGCCTTCTTGTCTCATGCTCTACATCAATGGTTCCTAAGCACAGAGCTGAAGTGTTGGCTGAAATTTCTGAGTGCAAGTGTGTCATGTGCATTTTTTTTGGGGGGGGGGCATGTGTTAAATAAGTTTCATTTAGTTAGGAGTCTGAATATTGTTGACCATTAGTTCAAATTTTTTGTTTTTTCTTTTTGTTTTGATATTGGTGCTTGAACTCAGGGCCTAGGCTATCTTGCTCAAATCTCACGTTCTGCTATTTGATCCACAAATCTCAGCCTCCTGAGTAGCTGGTGGGAGATTTTATTCTTAACCTGAATTTCTTGCAAGTAATTTAGTTTTAATGAACATGAACACAAAAAAAAGCTAACAAATCCTAAGCAAGGAAGAATTTCCTCTCCATTCTCCACTGAATCTGCTGGCTATTCTTTCTCAAAACAGATGTCAGAGCATCAAAGGGAATGATATTACATAATTAAGAATACTTTTTACAATGCTAATAATATACCTTATTTCTTGCTTTCTACAACCTCTTTTTAAAGCTGCTGGCTCCTTCATACAAGTAGTAGGCTCTGCAATTGGTGACTTACAAATGCAGTTACCCTGAAATCCTTGAAGCAGAAAGGGAGAGTGCACGCAAGAGAGACAACACAAGGCATGCAATCAATCCTATGATCTTCCTACGATAATTAGGTTCTATCACATTGCTGGGAATACTGCATTAGAGAGTAATGAGCTGTAGCTTCCTGCAGAAATACAGGGTTTTGTTCCTACAAGATTTTGATCACAACAACTTATCAACCCATCAGTTTTAATCTTTTTCTGTGAGTTTCTGTGTAAAGACACCTTGTTAAATATATATTATTGGTTGATTAACATTGAATTAGTTGGGTGCTGGCGGCTCATGCTTATAATCTTAACTACTCAGGAGGCTAGGTTTGAGGATTCTGTTTCAAAGCTAGCCCCAGTGGGAAAATCTGTGAAACTTACCCCCCTAATAACCACCAAAAAAAGGAACAGAGATGTGGATGTCATAGATTTCTGTTATAGGAAGTATAGTAAGTAATGGAATATTGGAATAAGAATGATATATCAACTTTCTAATTATACACTTTCTCAGTACAGCCCAAACCCATTTGCAATAGACAAAAATCACATGAATACTGGTAAACTCCAATTAGGTTTTTGGATTTTTGTTGTTGTTGTTTTTTGCCAGTCCTGGGGCTTGAATTCAGGGCCTGGGTGCTGTCTGTGAGCCTCTTTGTGCTCAAAGCTAATGTTCTACCACTTGAACCACAGCACCACTTCCAGCCTTTTTTGAATATTTTATTGGAGATAAGAGTCTCTGGACTTTTCTGCCTAGGTTAGCTTTGAACCACAACCCTCAGATTCAGTCTCTTGAGTATCCAAGATTACAGATGTGAGCCACCAGTTGGAAGCCACCAGCTTCCAACTAGGTTTTCACAGAAGTCTGAACACATTTTTGTCAAACAAATCTTTAAATTATTTACTTTTTCACCTTATCCTGTTATGCCTAGTATTTTTTTTCCAAAGGGGGGGATTTTCACACTGGCTTTATTTTATTTTATTTTAAAAATTTTAGTGACAGTGCTGGAGCCTGAACTCAGAGCTTTGTGTTCTTGCTCAGCTACTTCACTCAAAGTTAACACTCTACTACGTGATCCACACCTCTACTTCCAGCTTTTTGCAGTATGTTCATTGGAGATAAGACTGGTTTATCTGCCCGGGCTGGGTTTGAATTGTGATTTTTTTCAGATCTCAGCCTTCTGAGTAGCTAAGATTACAGCCGAGAGCCACTAGTACCTAGCCCATTCAAACACAAATTTATCTGTTATCAAGAATGGATAACAATGTTTTGTAGGATGGAAAATATTTTGTGGTTAATATTTGTAGACCAGGTTTTATAATTACTAGAAGTAATAACATGCATATTTTACATTTGCCAAGATGGTAAAGGTGAACATACCAGCTACTGTATGACATTACATAACATATAATAGAAGAACACTGCAGAGATATGAATCTTACCACTTACTGGTCCCTCTCCATGTTTACACTACAATTAGATTCAAGTGGAATAATTCACAACAGAGTTTTCTTTACTAGAGTACACACAGGGGCAAGCCCACCCTTCACAGGGCTTCCAGGTAATCTCTCATTAGTGGCATTCAGTCTTAGCTGAGAGGGAGGATCAGAAAGTGGAGTGTCTGCATTATGTCCCCCTCAAGCTGAGAAGTAGACTCAATAAATGTCAGGAGATCGCAATGGGGATTTCAAAGCAAAGACAAGTGAAGGCCAAATCTAAAATTCCAATGTGAAATTACCTAGCTATCCAACTGGCAGAGATTGGTTTCTCACATTGACCTGCTAGCCTCTCTCCACAAGAAACCCTTCACTCTGGGAGGATTTAAAAACTAAAATAGCTGGCAGTAGGGCACAGGGCTCTTGATGCTTTCTCTTGTCCTGTAGTGAACTCTAGGAGCAACAGAATGGGACATCCATCTCCAGCATGTTCCAGGGATCCTCTATAAATTTCCAAGGTGATTTCAGATGCAAGTCTCAGATGGTTTCCAATTGTGAAATTTGAAGGTGTTATATAGAAGCAGAGCTGGAGTGTCCTGGAATGGATTTCCAGAAACAAACTCTCCCATTCTTCCTGAAGGAGCACCAAGATGGAGCCAGGGGAGAAGATGCTGGGATTATGGGTCTCTTCCTCACATGATCTAGAATGACAAGCTTTGCTTTGGGTAAATTGGATCCAATATATCAAAATGTTTTGTGGACAGAGTGACTTGGAAGGGCTGAAGATGTTGGGGTGGGTATGGGGACAGCTGTATAGACTACAGCAATAGGGTGAAGACTGTCCTTGAATCCCTTTGTCTGCTGAAGACAAAATCACAACACATACATACTGTAGCTCTTAGTTAATTGTAATTGTGATTCTAGTGTTGAGCAAGCTGGACTAAAATGATTCTCAATGTCCCTCTTCCATCTCATCTCATCCCCGCCCATCCCATCCCACACTATGATCTGTGCAGGTTATATTTATAGCCAGGAACAAAGGAAATGATATACAGAAACAACATGGCTGCGCCCAGTCACATTTCCTTATAAGCTGTGATGAGATATTTACCTTATAGGTGTATGGTCTAGTCTGTTGGAAGCCTGTAATTGGATGAAATACAGTTGCTAGGATTGCTTGAGAACACTCTGTTAAAAGAATACACTTCAAAGTAAGTCTGCAATTTACTGACATATCAAGTTAGGTTGAAGTTTTTGGTGTTTACAGAGGCAGCTTTGGGACAAACTTGAAATTTGTATAGAGATAGTTTTAGGACAAGTTTAATTTAGTTGGAAAACATAAATAATAGTAAAAGCAAACAAAAAGTAAAGCTCAAATAAAACACATTTCCTTTGTTTTGTGCCAGTCATTGGTTTTGAAC
Source organism: Dipodomys spectabilis (assembly GCF_019054845.1). NCBI lineage: Eukaryota > Metazoa > Chordata > Mammalia > Rodentia > Heteromyidae > Dipodomys > Dipodomys spectabilis. The sequence continues at coordinate 5,056,679 of NW_024870789.1, forward strand.
TTACTGCCTCGAAGCTGTCTTTGAGCATTTTTTTTGGCTCAAGGCTAGTACTCTACTACATGAGCCACAGCTCCACTTCTGGATCGTTTTTTTTTTTTTTTTTTTTTTTTTTTTTTTTTTAAATTTTGTGACTAATTGGAGTTAAGAGTCTCACCAACTTTCTTGACTGGGCTGGCTTTGAACTGAAATCCTTAGATTTCAGCTTTCAGAGTATCTATGATTACAGGTGTGAGCCACCAGCATTTAGCCACATGTAGTTTTATCCCAGGGCATGCATCACACAGGATGATAGCATGTTGCATGCTTCCCATCCAATCAGAGAAGGACTCGGGAATTTTTTTGAATCTTAGACTGTGAGTCCATAGATAACACGCTTCTACTTTAGATAATACAAGTGTTTGAACTTGGAAGGTGCCTCATGTCCACTCAGGGCCCAGTGACTGTGGCTACTCTGCTGTCTGATTTTCCTATTGACCCAAGAGTGAACCAGACCATTAGTCTAGTCTCACCTTGATAGTGATAAATAAAGACCATTGGCTTCTACACTTCTAATGGAGAACCTTTGAATTGCATTCATCCTACCAGTAATTGCTACATACATTTAAAGGTTTTTCACACATGGATGAACTTACTCATCCATCAAATGTTTATATTGGCCCTACTGTCTTCCAGACAAGGGCTAAGGGCTGATGTTAGGCAAAATAAATGAGCTCACCTCATGGCATTGACAGGCTGGAGTGGGAGACAGATGTTTCAACAGCAGATTTTAGACAAAGACATGAAAGATTGAAGTATATCGAATGCTGTGGTGCCTCTGGAAGGCACTTCGTTTAGCCAATAAAGGCTCTTTAATTAAAGAAAAGAAAACAATGTAAAAAGGTTGGAGAGAACCAGCCTGAGAGATCATATACCCTGAGGTGTAGGTGCACCTATGTCCCTGCACTTTGCTCTTTGGTTTTACTGACAATTCTCAGCTGCCATTACTTTTCTTGCCAGCCTAGGAACCCAATTTCTTTTCTGAAGACTCCAAATGGACCGATATATCCCATCTGTTTGATAACACACCAGGACAGTTCTCTAACACCACAGCCTCTCCAAAGTGAGGTGCTGGATCCCCAGAAAATAAGACCATTCACATAAAGATGAAAGAAAATATTCTCAGGAGCATAGTATCAAACATTTGTAATTCATAAACACATGAACATGCAAGAGTTAAGGGTTCCTGTACAAGTTGCAGCTGTATTATTAGAAATCCTGATCAGAAAAATTATAATTCACAGACATGAATCACATTATAATCCATTCTTGATCCTGTAACAAAAATATAATAAACTGGGTAGATCATGAAGAGCCACATTTTATTTCTTGGAGTTTTAGAAGCTGGAGACTCCAAGCTCAAGGCAGACGTGCTGTCTGCTAAGAGCGTTCCTTCTGCTATACAGACAGACCTTTCTTGGTGTGCCTTCATGTTCCAGAAGGAGAAGTCTAGCTCTGCAGGACCTCATCTTCTTTTTGGGTAGTCCTGAGGTTTGAACTCAGGGCCTGGGCATTGTCCCTGAATTTCCTTTTGCTCAAGCTAGCACTCTATCACTTGAGCTACTTCCGGCTTTTTCAGTGTATGTGGTACTGAGGAATTGAACCCAGGGCTTCATGCATGCTAGGAAAGCACTCTACCATTGAGCCATCGTCCCAGCCCTAGGACCTCATCTTATAAGGGCACTAATTCCATTCATGAGTACCCTCTCCTCATGTCCTAATACCTCATGATGAGGGGCAGTGACACTTTAGGGATAAAATTTGATAAAGCCTGCCCAGTGCACTTGCTCACTTGTCTTCCAATCACTAGCACACTCTTTAACAAAAGTAAAATCTTTGCCTTACCAACTTCTTCTCAAGTTGCTGTCCTCATTTCAACATAGCACTTGAATATCCCAAGACATTTCATCACATACTTTAGAAATGGAAGTTTAGAGGGGTTAGTGATTTGCCTTAAGTCTCTTAAATAATATAAGCAGTAAAACCAATTGTCGACATTGGTCTTCCTCATCCCAACTTTTAGTGAAATGCTCTAAGTTCACTTAGTCGTGTAAGGATGGTGAAGTGTCTCACCCTAGCATGACCCCTCATGTGATCTAGGTGTAGTAGAAATTGCGATGCTCACCAAATGGTGGCTAGCTGAGCCAAATGGTGGCTCATGCTTGTAATCCTAGTTACTCAGAAGGCTGAGATCTGAGGATCAAAGCCAGCCTGGGGAAGAAAAGTCCATGAGACTCTTATCTCCAATAAACTACTCAGAAAAGGCTAGAAGTGACATTGTGGCTCAAAGTGGTAGAGCACTCCATGCTGTTTCCCTAGTATACTGAATACAGAAGGTATAGAAGAATCAACTTACAGTGATGGCTAACTCCAAACAGCTATAGCTTGAATGAAAAATAATTTTTGTTTCATTAAGCCATCAGTTCTGAGGTCATTTTTTGGTCAGAAATTTCTAATCTAGTGCCAATTGATAAGCAGCATTAGTTCACCAACCACTGATGTTTGCACAGTTCTTGCCCAAATTGTCTTTGGTTTGGCTACAAGTATCAACTTGGACTTCAGTGGGCACTCACAGTATCAAGTCTACCATTTTCACTTATATTTCATGATTTTTAGGGCATGCAGTCCCTTTCTTTGATTTAAATTATCTTTCACCATTAGAAAAAGCTAAGTGCACTTAAATCTTTGATGCGTGTAGCCATCTCTGGTACTTTGCAGAAGCTCTGGGGAAGTGGAGATAATTTACTATAATCTATGTTGGCCATATTTATTCTAAACTCCATCTCCACTCTTCTTCACATTCTCCTTTCTTTTCTTCCCACTTTCAATTTTCTATTTGTGATTTACTTTGAGTAAAATACTTTTGCCAATCTCTTTTTCATTACACTTCTTTCTTGTATCATTTGTATTTCATCTACATCCCAAGAATAACCATGACTTTTTTGTACCTGTGCCAGAGCTTGAATTCATGTCCTGGGCACTATCCTTTAACTTTTTTCTCAGGGGCAAGGCTCTACCACTTGAACCACAATTTCGTTCTTGCTTTTTTGGTGGTTAGATGGAGATAAAAGTCTCATGGAACTTTTCTACCCATGCTGGCTTAGAACAGCAAATCTCAGATTAGCCTCCCATGTAGTGATGACTACATACATAAACCATCTCCAGCCAACCATGATAACATCAAGGCAATTTTTCCCCCCTCTGGCTAAGAAGGTGGCTCAGTGGTAGAGTGCTTGTCTTGCATGCATGAGGTCCTGGGTTTGATTCCTCAGCACCACATAAGCAGAAAAAGCCAAAGTGGCATTTTGTCTCTAGTGGTAGAGTGCTATCCTTGAGCTGAAGAGCTGAGGGACAGTGCCCAGGCCCAGATTTCAGGCCCTATGATTGACAAAAAATTCTTCTCTGAATGGAATTCCCTATAAGGAAAATCCTTCATAACCATTGGAAACACAATTTATCAATATTAAACTGACTTACATGTAAGTGTAGAGCAATACATCAAAACCAAATGTCTGGAGCCCGATGCTATGACTTAAGCCTATGACCTTAACTACTTTGAAAGCAGAGATCAAAGAAGTGCAGTTTGAAGTCAGCCTGGATATAAAAAGTTCAGGAGACTGAATCTCAACCAGTGTCTGGGGCTGACATTACTCTTGTCCTTGATGGATTTTTTCCTGTCTTCAACAATGTTTGATGGATGGCCTTATAAATAGGAGAAAAGCAACCACGTGGTAGCAAGTTTATCAGATATAAGATATGACAGATATAAGCTGTCCACTTTATACCCAATGAAAACAGCTGCTACTAGCAAGAAAAACTTTAACCAAAACTTAGAGATGCTTGCTCTTTATATAAAGTTGTATTTTTCCAAAGTTTTGCTACCTTGAATGATTATCAAGGAAGAAATAGAACCTAAGATTGTTAGTTTGTGCTAATATTTGCAATAATTTTACCCTGAAGAATAGTGAAAGATTTAGAATGGCATATTTTGAGAACATATAGCTGATTAGCTTTTATTGTTTTAAAATAATAAAATTTCTCTTGCCTTTTTGTAGGCATTGAAGTTTGAGTTTGGAGCCTTGTACTTGTTGGCAAACACTCTACTGTGTGAGCAACATCCCTCAGCCCATTTTTAATCAAACAATTCTATCAAACAATTTAAAGCATACAAGACATATTTTGGTAAGAATAAGTAAAATAAATCTAAACTTCCGAGTAACAGAAGAAATCCTAATATTTAGAGTGAATAGACTCAATAAATTAAACATCCAAAGAAAAAATAATCTTATCAATAAATAGGCAAGTGAATTTACTAGATAGTTCCCCAAGCAGACATAGTTATCTAAGGAATACACGAAAAATATTCAACATCGTTAGTAATCAAGGAAATGCAAATAAATCTATGTTGAAGTTCCATCTCTGAGTAATCAGAATGCCTTTTTTATTGTGAAAATACCATACAGAGGGGTTACAATTACATGGGCTAGATAATGAGTACATTTCTTATCAAGCAATGTTACCTCTTCCTTTGTTTCCCCTTCCCATCCCTTCTCATATCTCACCCCCCTCACCCAACCAACCCTCCCACCCCCCACCAGCCCCCACTCCCAGCCAAAGTTGTAAAGTTTGTTTTTCGTCATAAAGACTTGTACATCTCATTGTTGCTATGGGTCAAGCTGTATCCCTATTTAAACGATTTGTTTTTTTCCCCTTCCCCTCCACAAATAATACCAACATCAAATACAGTGAAAGCAGGGGTTATACCATGGGGGAGGGACATACAAAGCAACGAAGAAATAATCTTATAAATATGTTAGAAACAATCGCATGAAAGAAAAAAAAACATATGAATACTTATCTTGGGGCTCATTTCACCTAACATCAACTCATCTGGCCTTTTTTTGCATGTGTCAGACATATACTAGTTATTGCAAATAAGGGAAACCATTGGACCTATGTTTCTTTGGGCCTGGTTTACTTCACTTAATATAATTTTTTCCAAGTCTTTCCCTGTCCTAACAAATGGGGCAATGTCATTATTTCTGAAGGAAATAATAGAATTCCATTGTGTATATATACCACATTTTCTTTCTTTTTTTTTTTAAATTTTATTTTATTTTATTTGAGAACATACTGTACAGAGGGGTTACAATTACATGGGCAGGAAAATGCATACATTTCTTACCAAGCATTGCAGCCTCCTCCTTTGTTTACCCTTCACCTCCCTTCCCAGCCTCCGCCCTCCCCCCCACCCAATCATACCCCCCCTCCCCCCCCCCACCGACATTGTAAAGCTGGTTTTGACATGACATTTTGTACTTCTCATTGTTGCAACAGGTCCACCTGAATCCTTAAACGACTTGTTTGTCCCCGTCTCCTCCACATGTTATACTGACATCAAATATAGTGAAAGCGGGGGTTACACTGTGGGGGAGGGACATATAAAGCAACAAAGAAATAATATTATAAATGCGTTAGAAACACATGCATGAAAGAAAATATACCACATTTTCTTGATCTATTCATCTACTGAGGGGCATCTGGGTGGGTTCCATATCTTAGTTACGGTAAATAATGCTGCAATAAACATAGTTGTGCTGGTAGCTTTAGTATGGTCTTGTTTGTGATCATTTGGGTAAATGCCCAAAAGTGGGATTGCTGGGTCATAGAGGAGCTCTATTGTGGAGTCTTTTGAGGAACCTCCATACTACTTTTGAAAGTGGTTGAACAAGTTTACACCCCAACCAACAATGCAGTAAGGTTCCCTTCTGTCCACATCCCCTCCAGCATCTGTTGTTATTAGAGTTCTTGATTATAGCCATTCTAACTGTGGTGAGGTGGTATCTCAATGTTGTTTTGATTTGCATTTCTTTTATGGCTAGGGAGGTCGAGCCCTTCTTCATGTGTCTATTGGCCAACCTTCTTTCCTCTTCAGAGAAGTTTTTCTGTATAACTTTAGCCCACTTAATTATTGGGCAGTTATTTCTTTGAGGATTTGTTGTTGGGGGATTTAATTTTTTGAGTTCCAGGTATATTTTAGATTTGAGACCCTTGTCCGTTGTATGGCTAGTGAAGATCTTCTCCCAATCCGTGTGCTTTCTATTGATCTTGCTAGCTATGTCTTTGCCATGCAGAAGCTCTGCAATTTCATGCAATCCCATTCATCCAATCTGTCTTTGATTTGTTGTGTTTCTGGGTCTCTTTCAAGAAAATTTCTGCCTATGCCAAGGAGACCTAGGGTTTCTCCTTTTCCATCCTGTAATGTTTTCAGAGTGTCTGCTTTGACTCCAACGTGTTTGATCCATTTGGAGTTGATTCTGGTGCAGGGTGATATATGAGGATCTAGCTTTAGTTTTCTACAAGTGATTAGCCAATTTTGCCAGCACCATTTACTGAAGAGGCTGTCTGTCTTCCATTCTATTTTTTTTTTTAGCTCCCTTATCAGAAGATTAGATAGCTATAGGTCTGTGGGTTCATTTCTGGGTTTTCAATTCTATTCCATTGGTCCTGAGGTCTGTTCTTGTGCCAGTACCAAGCTGCCACACGATTTTTGATTACTATGGCTTTGTAGTAGAGTTTGAAATTTGATATCGATATTCCTCCAGCACTGTTCTTTCTGTTAAAGATCGTTTTGCTATTCATGGTCTTTTATTGTTTCACATGAATTTTTGGATTGCCTCTTCTATTTCCTTGAAGAATGAGGTTGGGATATTGATAAGTAATGCATTGAATTTGTAGATAGCCTTGGGAAGTATTGCCATTTTCACGATGTTGATCCTTCCAATCCAGGAACATGGGAGGTTTTGCCACTTTCTAAATTCTGTGTTGATTTCCTTTTTCAGGTTTTTAAAGTTTTCATCATAGAGGTCCTTCACTTCTTTGGTTAAGTTAATTCATAAGTATTTTGTATTTTGTGGGGCTATTATGAATGGCGTTGCTTTCCTAATTTCAGCCACACTTTTTTCATTGTTAGCATACAGAAAAGCCATTGATTTTGGGGGATTAATCGTATACCCTGCTACTTTGCCAAAGTTTTGAATCAGCTTGTAATTTGGGAGAGGAGTCCGTGGGAATCTTCAAATACAAGATCATATCATCTGCAAAGAGGGAAAGTTTTACTTCATCTTTTGTATTTGGATCCCTTTTATGTTTGCATCTTGTATTATTGCTGTAGCGAAGCATTCTAATACCAAATTGAAGAGAAGTGGATAGAGCGAACATCCTTGTCTCGTTCCTGAGTTAAAAAGAAACGGCTTTAGTTTTTCATCATTAAGTATAATGCTGGCTGTAGGTTTGTCATATACAGCCTTTATTGTATTGAGGAATGTTCCCTGGATTCCTAATTATTCTAGAACCTTCATCATAAAGGGGTGTTGGATCTTAATGTTTTTTCTGAATTTGTTGAGATAACCGTGTGGTTCTTATGCTTGCTCTTGTTTATGTGATGAATTATATTAATTAGTTTGCATATATTGAACCAGATTTACTAAAGTTCTCTTAATTTTGTTAATTTTTTAGAAGAACCACGTCTTTGTTTTGTTGATTCTTTCTATTTTTTTGAGTATTCTAGTTCATTTAATTTTGATTTATTTAAATGATTTCTTTCCATCTACTAGATTGAGGTTTATCTTGCTGGTCTTTTTCACGGAGGTTCAGATAACTCATTAAATTGTTGGTTTCAGATCTCTCCAATTTGTTTATGTAGGAACTCAGAGCTATAAACTTGCCTCTGAGTACTGCCTTTACTGTGTCCCAGAGGAGCTGCTAATTTGTGTGTTCATTTTTGTTGAATATCATAAACATTTGAATTTCCTTTCTAATCTCTTCCATGACCCACTAGTAATGCAACAATGTGTTGTTCAGCCTCCATGTGTTATAGAACTTTCTTTGGTGGCTTTTGGTGTTGACTTTTAATTTTATTCCCTTGTGGTCTGAGAGAATGCAAGGTATAACTTCAATGTTTCTGAATGTGGACAAGTTTACTTTGTGGCCTAACATGTGGTCTATTTTGGAAAATGTCCTATGTGCTGCTGAGAAAAACGTGTATTCTGATGCTGCTGGGTGAAATATTCGGTAGATGTCTTTTAAATCTAGTTGATCTATGCAGTTGTTGAGATCTGTGGTTTCTCTGTTGAGTTTTTGCCGAGTTGATCTTTGTAGTGGGGATAGTGATGTGTTAAAGTCCCCAATAATTAATGTCTTTGTATCTATGTCAGATTTGAGGGAAAGTAGTGTTTTTTGGATAAATTTGGGTGCTCCGTTGTTTGGTGAATAGATATTTAGAATTGTAATATCCTCCTGAAGGAAAGATCCCTTAATTAGTATGTAGCGACCTTCTTTATCTCTTCTCACTAATTTTAATTTGAAGTCTATTTTATCTGATATTACGATTGCAACTTCCACCTGTTTATGGGGGCCCTTTGCTTGGTAGATTTTGTTCCAGCCTTTCACATTGAAAATGTGTTTGTTTTTATGGGCAAGATGTGACTCCTGCAGGCAGCAGATAGAAGGATCTTGCTTTTTAATCCAACTAGACAATCTATGTCGCTTAATTGGACAGTTAAGTACGTTAATGCTGAGAGTTAGGAATGAAAGGTGTTTGAGAATTCTTTCCATGCATCCACCTTTTTGGGGGCTGCGGCAACTGAGTTCTCCCTATGGTTCTCAGATTCTCAGTCTGGGTTTTGGTTCTTGGCCTTTATTGTAGTCTTGTGGGTTTTCTTTGTGTAGAACATCTTTAAGTACCTTTGTAGGGCTGGTTTGGTGGAGATATATTGTTTCAGTTTTTCTTTGCTATGGAAGGTTTTTATTTGACCTTCGGTATGAAGGAGAGTTTAGCTGGGTATTGTAATCTTGGTTGATAGTTGTTTGTCTTTAGGGCTTGGCATTCATTATTCCAGGCTCTTCTTGTTTTAATTGTCTCTGCTGAAAAACCTGAAGTGATTCTATTTGGTTTCCCTTTATATGTGACTGATCTTTTCTCCTTGACAACTTGAAGGATCTTTTCCTTGGTCTGAACTGATAATATGCGGATTATAATGTGACGGTGGGATGCCCTGTTCTGGTCTGTCTATTGGGGGTTCTAAAAGCTTCTTGTGTCTGACTAGCCCTATCTTTGTGCATGTTTGGGAAGTTCTCTGTTAGGACCTGTTAAACAAATTTCCTAGACCATTAGATTCTGTCTCTAAGTGGTTCTCTACCCCTATTACCCGCAGATTAGGCCTTCTGATGATGTCTTCCAAATGTTGAATAGATCTATCATATTTCTTGGATTTGTCTCGGATAGTTGTATGTTCTATCTCTATAATATCTAGGCCATCTTCAATCTCTGAGATTCTTTATGCATGGTCTAACCTACTTTCAAGCTTTCTACTTTGTTTTTTTTTTTATTTCTTTTCCTTCTAATTCATCGGCATTGATGGCTTCAAATTCTTTGTGGGAGCTTTGTTTAGCTCTTCTACGAACTTCTTTACTTCCTTGATTTGGTCTTTAGTGTTTATTCTCAAAATACTTAGTTGATTGGTTATGGTTTCTTTCAACTCCCCTTCCTTCTGTCAGGCTCCCTTCAGCATTCCCTTTGTGATCTCCCTGAATTCTTTCAGCTGTCTGTTTATGGATTCCATGAATGCCTTTATTGATCTTTGTCTATTCTCATCCTGCTCTCACAGTTCCTGTATTAGTCTTTGATTAGCTTCCTCACGTTCAAGCAATTCCTGTAGTTCTCTTGGACTGTTCTCAGCCTGTTTACTCAATTTTTGTCTTTCTCTTTGACTGTTCCTATCATGCTCACACAATTCCTGTATCAGTCTTTGAGTAGCTTCCTCACACTCACGAGATTCCTATATTAATCTTTGGTTTGCCTCCTCTCTCTCCGTATCACGCTCACACTGAGTCCTTTGCAGGTTTTCAATCTTTTCATTCACCATGTTTACCAGTAGTGTTTGTAGAGATTTTTGGGAACTCTCCTCTGGATTATTAATTATCTGTTCTGTCACCTGATTATGATGAATGCTACTTGAAATACCCGGACTTGCCATTTTTCTTGTGTTTTTTTGGGGTTGTTCTGCCCATTTGGTATGAAATTTCATAACACCAATTTTGCGCTAGAACACTATTTTAAGGCAAGCTTCAACCAAAGTCTGTAGTTGCATAGTCTAAATGTCTGCAGATACAATCTGGTTCAACAGATACAATCTATTGAACATCAAAAAACTATGGATTTATTAATGGGCTAAGAACAGCAAAAAAGAATTTGACAATCCAGAAATTACTAGGTTAGGGAGAATTGTTGGGGAAAATAGGATTAGAAGGATGTGGAGAGGTAAAAGGAGATTGAATTTAACCAAGTCCTAATCTCAGAGAGGGGAATGGATTGGACAGAATGATAGGAGACAGATTAAAAAAAACAAGAAAAAATGGAAAAACAAAAGTTTAAATTTAAAATGTGAATCACTTAAAAATTATGTAAGCTTAAAAAAGTGATATTGAGAGAAGAGGGATAGGATGAGAGGAGGGGAGTGATAGAAAAGAGACATGAAAAACTAAAAATTATAATCCTTAAAATTAGTTACTTGAAAATTATATAGGTATAAGGAGACAATACTGCTATTAAAGAATTTAAGCCTAAGAGTTTGTGAATTGAGTAATAAATTCCTGGATTAAGTGTTTACCCAATGGGGTATAAGTCTATATTCAATGACGGATATTTGTCTGGGGATGAGCAGAACAGCAATTAAGTCACTCAAAAAAGAAGGAAAAAAATGAGTAAAAAAAAGATCAAAAGATCAGAAGAGATAAACACACACACACACACACACACACACCCCTAAAATAAAAATTATAACTGAAAAATATCAATAGAAACAGTTAAAAAATTATACATTAAAAAAGAGGTACAAAAAGAGTTCTTTGGTTGTGGGGGAGGGGAATGGAAGATTTGGAAGATCCTGTATCTCCCCTGTGTCTGTAACCAGTCTCTTGCTGAAGTCTCTGGTCTTGTGGTATTTGGTTTTCTTGTGGCTTGATTGGCTTCTTAAGTCAGTTTGAGCAGGCAGAAAAATGCTCTGATTTACTCAGGATTTTGTGATCCTCCTCTCATGCTATTTCAGTGGGAGGGAGATCTGCTTTGAGTATCACAAAAGAGGGAGATGGCTGTTTCCTCTAGTTTGGAGATGCTGTGATGAGACTAGGTTCTGGGTAGGGTTGAGGCCTTTCAGCAGACAGTAGCTTTTCCTTGAGGCACTAGCTTCTGAGACACTCACAGATCCCATCTTGGAGCCATTTTCAGGGTTTATGTTTACTGAATTTCAATTGTTTGTCTAGGCTGCTGTAGGGAGGGGCAGCCTCTGGCTCTGTTTACCCAGTGAAGAAAGTCACTCCTCCAGGGGTAGAGTTCCTCTCTGCCTGGGCTGGGTGACTTTCCCCTGGGTGAAGCTGAGCCTGGCAGCTCAGGTCAGGTTCTTGTGACCTGCTAAATGACTCTTTTGTTTTCTTCCAAGGCCTGAGATGGAGCTAGCTGCTTGGTAGGGCCTTTGTAAGAATCAAAAGTGGAGATCTCTGATGGTGGGGAGGGGCCACCTTCCCTCCTCTGCTCCCTGAAAGGAGTGAGTATGTCAGGATTCTACTCACACCAGTCTTGGTTCCTGGGCCATCTCTGGTCTGCAATCTGCAGGATGAAGATATCTGCTCCTTGTCAGTTCTTGCTGGTGTTGAGTGGAATTTGCTTGCCCACTGCGTCTGACAACTTTGTCCTGTACTCTTTCTGTTGTAGGTATGGTGGCTATGGCCACTGCCGCTGCCACCGCAGCCACAGCAACTGTGACTACCAGCATGTGTTCAGATCTCTCTCCTTGCCTGATTTTCCCTCTCTGGCCAAACTCTCTGTACTGTGATGGCATACTTGGTGTGATTCTCTAGCGTAGGACTGTTTCTGGGAACACTAAAACTGCTTTCTATGCGAGAGCTTGTTTAGTCTCTAGCCTTTCCTCTGCCATCTTCCTCTGAACCTCCTTTTTTTTTGTAGCTTAATTTATTTCTATTTGGTAAAGGGATGCAAAAGAGAATCCAGGACACAGGTCTTTTTTTTCAAATCTTTATTGTGATTAAGTGATCACATAATTTCCCAACTTTCACAGTATTGTAGAATAATGATGCTTGGTTAAAGTCGCAAACACATTCTAACTTTTATGGGGCAAATTGTCTATCGTGGTCTATAACATTTATGAGTTCTATGAGTTTTACAATACAGTTAGTTCTTCCACAATCGGTGATATGTACATTTCTTTTGTTTTGCATAGCATCAGCTCTTCCCTCTTTCCCACTTGTTCCCTTCCTCCCATTGCTACCATTGAGTTGCTTAGTTCATTTTGATCAATGTCCAGTGCAGCTGATGGGTCCTGCTATTGCATGTTTTCCCCAAATTCCCTCTAGTTGTGTATCATCTTCCTGGTTTCCTTTGTTTCTTAAGTCTTGTTAATTTTGTTTTATCACCTTACATTTGGATTTAACATCCACTTATCAAGGAGACCATGTGCTGTTTGTCTCTTTGCTCTTGTTTTACCTCGCTCAACATGATTTCTTCTAGCTCCATCCATTTCCCTGCAAATGCCATTATTTTGTCATTTCTAATGGCTGCACAATATTCCATTGTGTATAGATAGCACAGTTTTTGGATCCATTAATCCGTGGTGGGATATCTGGGTTGTTTCCATATCCTAGCTATTGTGAACAGTGCTGCAATAAACATGGAGGTTCACATGTTCTTGTATATTGGTTCCTGTTGTTCAGGGTAGATGCCTAGAAGTGGTATGACTGGGTCGTAAGGGAGGTCAATATTTAGTTTTCTGAGGACCCTCCAGACTGCTTTCCAAAGTGGTTGTATAAGTGTACATTCCCACCAGCAGTGTAATAGGGTTCCTTTTTCTCCACATCCCCTCCAGCATTTGTTGTTGGTTGACTTGTGGATGTGGGACATTCTGACTGGGGTAAGGTGGTATCTCAGGGTTGTCTTTATTTGCATTTCCTTCACAACCAGGGATGGTGAACATTTCCTCATGTGTTTCTTTGCCATTTTTATCTCTTCTGAGAAATCTCTCTTTAGTTCTCTTGCCCATTTAGTAATTTGTTTGTTATGTTTGGGAGGGAGTAGTTTCTTTTTTTTTATTGTGAAAATACTGTACAGAGGGGTTACAATTATATGGGCAAGATAATGAGTACATTTCTTATCAAGCATTGTAGCCTCCTCCTTTGTTTCCCCTTCCCATCCCTTCCCATCCTCCCCCTGCCCCTCACCCAGTCCTCCTCCCTCCTTTCTCCCCTCACCAAAGTTGTAAAGTTCATTTTTGATATAATGACTTGTACATCTCATTGTTGCAATGGGTCCATCTGTATCCCTGTTTTAACAATTTGTTTTTTCCCTTCCCCTCCACAAATTATAACAACATCATATACAGTGAAAGCAGGGGTTATACCGTGGGGGAGGGACATACAAAGCAACAAAGAAATAATCTTGAATTCCCAGTGTATACTGGATATTAACCCCTTGTCTGATATATCGCTGATAAGTATTTTTTCCCAGTTGGTTGTCTTTCTAGCTTGGTTGCTATAGCTTTAGCTGTGCAGAAAATTTTTATTTTAAAGTAGTCCCATTTGTCGAGTCTCTCTCAAATTTGTTATGACCCTGGGATTCTGTTCAGAAAGTTCCTGCCTGTACCTAAAAGTTCAAGTGTCTCTCCTACTCTGTCCTGCAGTAGTTTCAGAGATTCAGGTTTGATGTTAAGGTTTTTAATCCATTTTGAGTTGATGTTGGTGTATGGTGATAGGCTGGGGTCCACTTTCAGTTTTCTGCAAGTGGCCTCCCAGTTTACCCAGCACCAGTAGTTGAAGAGGCTTTTTTTCTTCCACTGTATGTCTTTAGCTCCTTTGTCAAGTATCAGCTGACTGTAGACATGTGGTTTTATTTCTGGCCATTGGGCAAACCTGGTTGTAACGGCCCCATAGGTTCCATAGTAGCATTTACTCGCCGGAGATCCTGAAGAAGTCTCCATTTTCCAGACTTTTTTTTAAAATAACAAAAAATAGATGAATTCCGTGGGGAAGTAGAGGGAACTATGTGGCCCAATTCCAGCTGTTTCTGCACCAGCTGTTGGGCAACAGTAATCTTTTCATTTGATAGGGGCCACTGATCCACCCACACGGGAGTTTTTGATAACCATGTAATAGGATCAGCGTGAGGGGCAGGATGAGCAGTAGCCCCCGCTAAAAATATCCTAAACCTTGTCTATGGGGTAGAAGCTATGGCTGAATGGGTTCTCAGATGCCTTGTTGACCAATCCCCAGTCCCCCTGAAGGTAGCAGTCCTTGATCTAAAAGTTGTCCAGTGACTACATCATTTAGGCTAAGCAAATAAACCCCCATTTTTTTCATTATATCTCTCCCCCACAAATTAATGGGCAAATGATCCAGCACATAAGGCTGAAAAGTTCCAGAATGGCCCTCATCATCTTTCCAATTGATAATAGCACTGCTTTGCTGGGGATCTGTAGCATGGCCAATTTCTTGTAAGGATGTAATAGAGGCAGTAAGGGGCCAGTGAGAAGGCCAATATTTTTTTTAGCTATTACAGGTACATCTGCTCCAGTATCCAATATGCCTCGAAAAGGCTTTTCTTGAATATAAATTATAAGTTCAGGCCTTCCTTGTTTTATATTTTCAATCCAGAATACATCCGAGGACCCAAAACTTTTTGTGCTTCTAGGGGCAGAAGTAACAGAATTTCCAACAGAGATTAAAGGAACTAGGACCAGCTGAGCAATTCTTTGCCCAGCAGAAATAGATATAACTCCAGTAGGCGCTGAGGCCATGATTTTTATTTCTCCAGTATAGTCTTGATCTATCACTCCTGGGGTAATATGTAGGCCTCTCAATGCCGAGCTACTGCGGCCTAATAATAGGCCAACAGATCCTTTTGGAAGGGGGCCAACTATGCCTGTAGGGAGAGCTTGAACTCCCATTTCAGGAGTCAATACTGTGTAGGTGGAGGAACAGAGGTCCAATCCTGCACTTCCTGGGGTTGCTCTGAGGAGACTGGAAACCGTTTGTTGTTGTTGTTGTTTTCCAGCAGGTAGGCTTGAAGTCGTGAAAAGGACGGGGCTGCCCTCTTTTTTTGTTGAGGGGCCAGGAGCTGGCCCCTCTGCCAGTTTTCCGGAATCAGACACCAGCACTATCGAAAGTAGATTTACAATCTCTGGCCCAATGCTTTCCCTTTTTACATCGGGGGCATTTCCCTAGTAAAATTCCCTTTTTCTGATTAGGACATTGAGTTATTAGATGGCCCATTTGGCCACAAGAAAAACAGCTGCCAGGAGGTCCAGCAACTCAGGGACGTTTTCCTCCTTTTTTGCCTCCCCGGGGAGTGCGGAGGAATTCAGTTATGGTTTGTCCCTGAAGCGCAGCAGCCAGTGTGAGGCCCTGCATATAGGATGGGCCAATGTCGGCACAGAGCCGAATATAATGTTATTCTTCCTTTTTATCTAAATGATCTAATGGCTGCTTGGCAAGCTATATTAGCATTTTCATATGCCAATTGTTGTACAAGAACCATAACGGCATCCCCATCTTGGATCAGACGGCCTGTTGCCTCTAGTATCTGAGAGACAAACTCTTGATCAGGTTTATCTGGTCCCTGTCTAATTTTAGAAAGATCCTCAGTCTTACTAGAGTTAGGAAGCTTCTTCCAGGCACGCTTAGCAGTGGCATTAATCTGAACATATGCGCCCACAGGGTAATTTAACTGGGTATGGATGTCATTATAAGCACCTTCCCCAGCAAGCTCTGCAAATGTAGTAGGTATATTATTAGCCCTATTAACCTCTGACACTGTTACACAAATTCAGACTTTCACAACAAGTAATCTCCTTCACTAAGACAAGCTCTAGCTAATTGTTTCCAATCATTAGGGCATAAAGCATCAGTGGACAATGTTTCCAAAATTACCTGAGTAAATGTAGCTGTAAGTCCATATTGAGCACAAGCATTTTTCAAGTCTCTTATTTGTTTAAATTGAATAGGTTGGTGAGTTCTTTGTTGGTTTTGTCTTCTATACAGGAAATAAATGAAAACCAGAAATATCCTCCCCTCTTTGAGCAGCCTGTGCTAATGAGAGCTGCAAGGCACTACGTCTGGGAGGGTGAATAGCCCCTGTCCCAAGAGGGAATTCATCATTAGGAGGACTAGATAACTTCAAAGGCCTGGGCCGACTAGGCTGCGCAGACTGAGTAGACTGTGCCGGGGGAATAACAGGCAGAGGGGGTGGTGGAAAGAAATCTGAGTCCCCTAAAGCTGTTAAGGAAGGCTCACAAACATTCACCCTTAAAGGGGGTCGTTGCTTTGTTTGAATCTGTGACAATTTATTTATAACTGAATTCAACATTTCCTCAACATGGACCATTCTATCCTCAGTAGGCTCATCATATATTTTTTCCTCAGCATCTGAGTCATCTGATTTTTCTTCAGCATCCGAGCCATCTGACTTTTCCTCATTGTCTGACCCAATAGATTCAACTTTTATTAATTTATTTGATTTTTCTTGGGCAGCAGTATGAGCTCCCAGAGCAGGGCCAGACTCGTTACCCTGTTCAACTTCCCCAATCAACTGATTAAATTTGTTCATGCCTGGGGTCCAGACAGTCTCGAACTAAATTCCAAAGAGTAAAAGCATCCACTGGGGTTTTTTCAGGGCCACTTGTATCATAATGTTCCTGAATCATTTTTCCTATTTTTTGCCAAGTTTCTAAACTAATGGTTCCTTCCTCTGGGTACCAGGGGCATACTTCCTCGACAAAGCGAAAGAAACTCTCTAACTGACTCTGTCCAACTTTCACTCCTCAAGCTTGAAGCATGCCCTTAAGAGCCTGCACATATAACGTGCGGCTGTTACCTTGCCCCATAATTTCTTACTCCCGACTATACTCTCACCCGCTCTCTTTTTTCGGACATGTCCTCTTACCTTAGCGGGGTCCTCTGCTGTGATTCCAGGTTTTCAGGTCCCTGTTCGGGCGCCACTTGCCAGAGCCTGCTGACAATGAAAGGGAATCCTGAATTAGGGGGTGAGGATGTGGAAAAATAAAGACATAAGACAAAGGATGGGTCGGAAGGTCTGCAGCTCAAGACTGCAGCACCGTTTATTTTTAACTTTCCTTATTATATACTATTAGAAGTCAAGAGGTAACATAAGGTTACCATAGTGCAGCCAAACAAGGAAAATTTTAATAAAAACAAGGTGCAGTAAAAACAAGACAAGGTCAACTGGTAGAAAGTAAAACAAACTCTACAGACATAGCAAAGCAATCCTGGGCACCTGGTGTTTTTCATGAAAGCCAGTTCCTTGTATGTGCCTTCAAGTGAGCACAAGGGTCAAGATGACCTTGGAGCTTTATTGTCGGCTCCCAACAATTTACCAGTCAAAGTCAGGCTTGAATGAGGTGCCATTTTAGGGAAAAAACAAAGTCATAATACAGTTTAGGGTGTATGATTTGGAGGGTGGATGGTTTTCCTAAAGGAAAAGACTGACATGGGCTTTTGGATGTGTATGTTGAAGTATGACTTTGGGCCAGATGGAGTCCTTCCCTGTGTAACATAGCCAAAGAGATAAGAACAGGAGTCTGAGGGGTTTGCCTAGAGATATATGGACATTCTTGAATTCCCTCACCTGAGGAGTTGGGGGAAAGAGATAGGACAAAAGGAAGAAAAGAAAAAAAAACATGTCTTTTTAAAACTGTTGTAACGGAAAGGCAGGTTAGGAGAGTGAGTTGTTGAACTAAAACTACAATTGTGAGCATATTAAAGTGCCTTTTCCAGGTGGACAAACACAAAGTCTTGTGGAAGAGAGTATTAGTAACAAATGTATTAACATAAATACAAAAAGTAAATAATAGGGAAGTGTTGTGTATAGTATAGTTGATGGGTACCTAGAGACATTATACTTTTTGAACAATTTTTTGTGAACCAAAATCTACTCCGAAAAGTAAGTCTGTTAATTATCTTAAATATGTCCTTCATTAAATACTAATATAATTGGTATGTTGGTGCATACTTGTAATCCCAGCACTAGGGAGGCTGAAGAAGGAAGATCACCAGCCCAAAGCCAGTCTGGGCTACCTAATGAGGCCTTGTCTCCCTACCCACCCTGCAAAAAAAGCCAACTAAAAAAAGTTTTAGCAATGTAATAGCATAGTTGCTTATACCTAATTCAGATAATGTTAGACACTGTTGGGCCACCAGAGCCTAGTGGAGTATAGTCAAGAGTCTGAGAGGCTTGTCCTGTGAGACAGGAAGGACAGCATCTGGCCTTGTGGAGTACTTCCTCTAGATTGCTGGGTGATACCAATAGCCACTCTTAATGCAGCAGGAAGACTTAATGGTTTCTGGAACTCTGAACTTATCTCACCAAGTTTATACTTCAGTGGGAGCCCATGTTTGTAAAACCCAACTTTCTCCATGTAAGACTATCACATGAGATTTTTTCTTTGTTTTTATAAAAGGAGGAAAAATTCTTTTCTCTCCCCGGCTCTAGTGGTTTGTGTTTATAGTCTCCAGTTACTTGGAGGTTAAAAACAGGAAGATCACAGTGTGAAGCCAGGCTCAGCCCCCCCCCCCAAAAAAAAAATCTATACAACTTCCTCTAAATGGAAGAAGTTGAACATGGTAACATATGTCTGCCATCCCAGTCACAATATGAAAATCTAAAATAGATGGATTCTGGTTCAAGAGTGAGAACGGAAGAAATGAGACCCCTACAACAAGGATAATCAGTGCCAAAAGTGTTAGAATCATACATGGCTCAAGTGGTTTAGTGCCTGCTTGGAAAGCATAAGACCCCGAATTTAAACTTTAGTACTACTGAAAAACAGAAACTAAAACAAACAGAAATTGTAACCCCATTATATTTTCAGAAGAAACATTTGGGGAATTGGATTGCTATACAGCAGCATTCCAAGATTATACCAATGGTGTGCTCTATGATTCATCATCTTGAGATATTCCTGACAGATACCCCAGGCTAAGGGCTTAGTTTCATGAGTTTGTCTTCCATCTTACTTCACACAACAAATGGAAGGTCCCAGGTTGTGACATACTTCAGACCTAGTAGCTACAAATTATAATTTCCACAACCCTGCTCTCCTCAAATTGGATATTTCTCTGGGGTATTTTTCTAGGACTGCTCACAGGATTCAAGGAAACCCATTTTTCCATTTATTCTAAAGTATCCTATATTATAAAGGGTACAGGATGAAAAGCCAGAATGCAACGATAGGACAAGGATAGTGGACATGAGGATTGAGATCCCAGAAGCTTATCAATGCTTTTAGGGAGTTTTTACAGATATTTGTGTTCTCCCTTTTATACTTTTATACTTTCCTTCTAAGAAATTTTGGACATATCCTTCCAGATGATTTGCTATGAATTCACAACTAGAAATATATCTCATCTGATACACATGTTTTCTCTCCAACATGGCTTGTATGCATTTTCTCATATACAAAATACAAATATTTATGTGTGGACTCAATTGTACAATTACTCTAATATGTATTCATTGTATATTCTCAGAAAATTTTTCCATATGTGAGCCATAGCACTCCTTGAGGATGGGAGTCAAAACCTATCTTTGAGCATGCCAGCACCCCAGGTTTCTCTGGGGACAGCCATGATCCTGCCCTGCCCTTGAACCCTCCTATTCTGCTCCAGTGTCTGGCAACCTGTTCTTCCTCCAAACAGCCAGGCATATGGCTTTGCCCTGGCTGATTCCTCTGTCCAGGTCTTCTGGTTTTTCTCAAGGCTAACTCTAATCTTTTTTAAGCTTCAGCTCACATTCTCAATTAGGGTGACATCAGTCACCCCATTTAAATTGTAGCCTCTCCCTCCCCTACCAACCCCTTTGGCTCTGGTCTATCTTAGCACCTGTACAGCAGTTAGGACTTTTGGATGTACTGGTTCATTCATTTAGTATATGTATGATTCAGCACATAACCACAATAAAGTCAGAAATATTTGTTTTGCTTATTAGTGTATCTCAACAAGCTCACAGTGCCTGGATGAAAGCAATGATTTTATAAACATTTGTGAAAGTCTTAGAACATTACAAATGATTTGAAAGTATTTCCCTATTTTCAAACACAATCTGTTTGTCTTTGATAACTAAGGCTTATCCGAAGACTTGATATATTATAATAACTATTTTCTGAATTAATAGTGCCCAAAAAATCAAATCCAAACATTCAGAAACAGTGTGGAGAATAGTTAAATAGGAAGTCACCTTCAGTCAAGGCAAACTTCTAACAGGCGCCACCTTGTGACCAAAGAGTAGTTTCTGGATCCTGAGCAAAGAACAGATTTAACTGATACTTTTAAAGCCATACCTTAAAATGAGTATATTATAGCTTTATGTAATGGTCCAGGCCTGTAATCTAGCACTCAGGAGACTGAACCAAGCGTTTCCTAAATTCCAGCCCAGCTTGGGTTACATTGTAAGACCTTCAAGAAAATGGGAGTAGATACATTTGTGTGTTACAATGAGTTTGCTGGTGAATGTCACTTTTTGATTTGGGATATTTTTCAGAGAAGGTCTTGTGCTTTTACCCAGGCTTAACTTGGATCTTGATCTTCATACCTCTGATTTCTGAGTAGCTTGGATTATAGATATGTACCACTATGTCCAACTTAAACTTCATTCGTTGTAGTGTTATATTCAGTTATTTTGGAAATTATGTAATAGTTCAACCAATACCATCATCTAACTTTTAGTGTTTTCTTAAACCTCTAAAGAAACTTTATGCTATTTAAATCTCCTCCATCCTCACTCCAGCCCCAGAAAATCACTTTGGCTTGCTGTTGGGTTTGACCTAAGATACTGAAACTTTAGGTGAAGCAGTTCAGATCAAGTTTTCCTCTTTGAGACCAAACAGGAAAAGCACAACCAAGTATTATTTCAACTGGCTGATGACAGACAGGCTTATGAAGCTACTGCATGAAAACAGGAAAAGGGCCAGGTGCAGTGGCTTGCCCCTGTAATCCAATAATCTTATAAATGTGTTAGAAACAATAGCATGAAAGAAAAAAAAACATTTGAATACACATGTTAGGGTTCATTTCCCTAACATCACCTTATCTGACCTTTTCTGCTTGACTCAGACATATTCTAGATATTGCAAATAAGGGAACCATGGGACCTATGTATCTTTGGGCCTGGATTACTTAATTTAATATAATTTTTTCCAAGTCTTTCCATTTCCTAACAAATGGGGCAATGCCATTCTTTCTGATGGAGGCATAGAATTCCATTGTGTATATATACCACATTTTCTTGATCCATTCATCTACTGAGGGGCATCTGGGTTGGTTCCATATCTTAGCTATAGGAAATAATGCTGCAATAAACATAGTCGTGCTGGTAGTTTTAGAGTGGCCTTGTTTGTAAACATTTGGGTAAATGTCCCTGAGATTTTTTTTTTTTGCTCAAGCCTAGTTCTCTACCACTTGAGCCACGGCCCCATTTCTGGCTTTTTGTGCTTAATAGGAGATGAGTCCTATGGAGCTTGGCTGTCCAGGCTGGCTTCAAACTGCAACCCTCAGATCTCAGCTTCCTGAGTAGCTAGAATTACATGAGTGAGTTACTGGTGCCTACTTTATGATTGCTTTTCCCTCAAGTTTTGTTATTTTTAGTTGATAAAAATTCTACTATTACAATGAGATGTACAAGTCGTTATGTCAAAATACGAACTTTGTTGGGGGGTGGGGGAGGATCGGGTGGGGGAGGGGAGTAGTATGGGAAGGGATGGGAAGGGGAAACAACGAGGACGCAACAATGCTTGATAAGAAATGTACTCGTTATCTTGCCCATGTAATTGTAACTACTCTGTATGGTATTCTCACAATAAAAATTCTATTATTTATGGTGTAAAAACATGATTTTTTGAATATTTGTTGTAGAATCGTCAAATCAAGCTAGGAGTTTATACACAATCTTAAAAACGTTTTGTGGTGAGAACACAAAATCTATTTTCATATTTTTATATATACCTTAGTTAACTAATTTTATTTGTATATTAGTTTCATGGGATGGAAATTATTTTGACATTTCCTCTTGTATATACAGTATATTTTAATCTATCTCATATCTTTTTATTACTTTCCCTGTCCCTCTTCCCTATACCCTGAAACAATTTTAATAGGTTTTATTGTTTGCATTTTCATACATACAAACTAGCTACTTTGACCACATTTACTCTCCTTGTTCAGCCAACCTCCTTCTAATACTACCTACCTCTCCAACAGAGCCTGTTTCTTCTTTCTGATATTCCAACCCATGTTATTCAACAGTTTTCTCTTTTTATGCTTTTTTCACTTAGGCTATTAATGCTGTTTTCATTTATCTTTGTGGTGTCAAAATTATTCACATCCTTTCTGTTTCCCTTTCTCTTTCCTATTGCTGAGTAGTCCTTTAGTTAGACCCATGTTCTATGCTTATCCAATTGTGAAACATGATGGATTTGTAAAACTTAAACCTAGAGAAAACAAAATAAAAATGCAAAATATAGTGTCCCTTTCACAAATTTCAGATTTTTATGTGCCACTTACTTCTCTTTGTATATTATCAGACTTTTTTATTTTTATTTTAATATTTTTATTGTGAAAATACTGTACAGAGGGGTTACAATTACATGGGCAAGATAATGAGTACATTTCTTATCAAGCATTGTAGCCTCCTCCTTTGTTTACACTTCCCATCCCTTTCCATCCTCCGTCCCCCCATACACCCCCAAGTTGTAAAGTTCGTTTTTGACATGACAACTTGTACTTCTCATTGTTGCAACAGGTCCACCTGTATCCTTATTTAAACGACTTGTTTTTCCCCTTACCCTCCACAAATTATACCGACATCAAATACAGTGAAAGCAGGGGTTATACTGTGGGGGAGGGACATACAAAGCAACAAAGAAATAATCTTATAATTGCGTTAGAAACAAACGCATGAAAGAAAAAAACATTTAAAATACATATCTTAGGGTTCATTTTCCTAACATCACCTTACTTGACCTTTTCTGCTTGACTCATACATATACTAGATATTGCAAATAAGGGAAATCATGGGACCTGTGTTTCTTTGGGCTTGGCTTACTTCACTTAATATAATTTTTTTCCAAGTCTTTCCATTTCCTAACAAATGGGGCAATGCCATTCTTTCTGATGGAGGCATAGAATTCCATTGTGTTTATATACCACATTTTCTTGATCCATTCATCTACTGAGGGGCATCTGGGTTGGTTCCAGATCTTAGCTATGGTAAATAATGCTGAAATAAACATAGTTGTGCTGGTAGCTTTACTGTGGTCTTGTTTGTAAACATTTGTGTAAATGCCCAAAAGTGGGACTGCTGGGTCATAGTGGAGCTCTATGTGGAGTCTTTGGAGGAACCTCCATATTACTTTCCAAAGTGGTTGAACAAGTTTACACTCCCACCAACAATGCAGTAAGGTTCCCTTCTGTCCACATTCTCTCCAGCATCTGTTGTTATTAGAGTTCTTGATTTTTGCCATTCTAACTGGGGTGAGGTGGTATCTCAATGTTGTTTTGATTTGCATTTCTTTGATGGCTAGGGAAGTTGAGCATTTCTTCATGTGTCTATTGGCCATCCTTCTTTCTTGTTCAGAGAACTTTCTCTTTAAGTCATTAGCCCACTTATTTATTGGGCAGTTGCTTCTTTGAGGATTTGTTGTTGGGGGGATTTAATTTTTTGAGTTCCAAGTATATTTTAGATATGAGAACCTTGTCCTTTGTATGGCTAGTGAAGATGTTCTCCCAATCCGTGTGCTTTCTATTGATCTTGTTAGCTATGTCCTTTGCCATGCAGAAGCTCTGCAACTTCATGCAATCCCATTTGTCCAATCTTTCTTTGATTTGTTGTGTTTCTGGGTCTTTATTAAGAAAATTTCGGCTTGCGCCAAGGAGACCTAGGGTTTCTCCTATTCCATCCTGTAATGTTTTCAGAGTGTCTGCCTTGACTCCGAGGTCTTTGATCCATTTGGAGTTGATTCTGGTGCAGGGTGATAGATAAGGATTTAGCTTTAGTTTTCTACAAGTAGTTAACCAATTTTGCCAGCACCATTTACTGAAGAGGCTGTCTTTCTTCCATTCTATTGTTTTAGCTCCCTTATCAAGGACTAGATGGCTATAGGTCTGTAGGTTCATTTCTGGGTTTTTAATTCTATTCCATTGGTCCTGAGGTCTGTTCTTGTGCCAGAATCAAACTGTTTTGATTATTATGGCTTTATAGTAGAGTTTGAAATTTGGTATTGATATTGCTCCAGCAGTGTTCTTTCCACTGATGAGCGTTTTTGCTATTCGGGGTCTTTTATTGTTCCATATGAATTTTTGGATTGCCTCTTCTATTTCCTTGAAGAATGAGGTTGGAATTTTGATAGGTATCGCATTGAATTTGTAGATAGCCTTGGGAAGTATTGCCATTTTCACAATGTTAATCTTTCCAATCCAGGAGCATGGGAGGTTTTTGCCATTTTCTAAGTTCTGTTTTGATTTCCTTTTTCAAGTTTTAAAAGTTTTTATCATAGATGTCCTTCACTTCCTTGGTTAAGTTAATTCCTAGGTATTTAATTTTTTGTGGGGCTATTACAAATGGAGTTGCTTTCCTGATTTCAGCCACACTTTTTTCATTGTTGGCATACGGAAAAGCCATTGATTTGGGGGGTTAATTTTATACCCTGCTACTTTGCCAAAGTTTTGAATCAGCTTGAGTAATTTGGGAGTGGAGTCTATGGGATTCTTTAAATACAAGATCATGTCATCTGCAAAGAGGGAGAGTTTTATTTCTATTTTCCCTATTTGGGTCCCCTTTATGTCTGCATCTTGTCTTATTGCTGTAACTAGGCATTCTAATACTAGATTGAAGAGAAGTGGAGAGAGTGGACATCCTTGTCTTGTTCCTGAGTTAAGAGGAAATGCCTTTAGTTTTTCACCATTAAGTATAATTCTGGCTGTAGGTTTGTCATATACAGCCTTTATTGTATTGAGGAATGTTCCCTGGATTCCTAATTTTTCCCAAACCTTCATCATAAAGGGGTGTTGGATCTTGTCGAATGCTTTTTCTACATCTATTGAGATAACCATGTGGTTCTTATTCTTGCTCCTGTTGATGTGATGAATAATATTAATTGATTTGCGTATATTGAACCAGCTTGCATCCCTGAAATGAATCCTGTTTGATCGTGGTGTATGATTTTTTGGATGAATTGTTCAAGTCGATTGGCCAAAATTTTGTTGAGAAATTTTGCATCAATGTTCATCAAAGAAATGGGTCTCTAGTTCTCTTTCTTTGATGAGTCCCTGCCTGGTTTTGGGATGAGGGTGATGATGGCTTCATAGAATGTGTTCAGTAGTGAACTTTCTCTTTCAATTTCATTGAAGAGTTGGAGGAGTATTGGTGTGAGCTCTGCTTTGAAGGCCTTGTAGAATTCCGTTGTAAAACCATCTGGTCTGGACTTTTCTTAGCTGGGAGGTCTCTTATTGCTGTTTCTATTTCAATGCTTGATATGGGCCTTTTAAGATGGTTTAACTCATCTTGGTTTAGTTTTGGCATGTCAATATTTGCTAGGAAAAGGTCCATTTCTGCCAAGTTCTCAAACTTATTAGCATAAAGTTTTGAGAAGTATTCCCTTATAATGTTCTGAATCTTGGTTGTTTCTGTGGTGATGTTTCCATTCTCATCTTTGAGTTTATTTATTTTGGTGTGTTCTCTTCTTTTTCTGATAAGATTTGCTAAGGGTCTGTCAATTTTGTTAAATTTTTCAAAGAACCAACTCTTTGTTTTGTTGATTCTTTCTATAGTTCTTTTGGATTCTAATTCATTTAATTGTGATTTAATTTTAATTATTTCTTTCCATCTAGTGGATTGGGTTTTATCTTGCTGCTCTTTTTCAAGGAAGTTCAGATGTCTCATTAAATTGTTAGTTTCAGATCTCTCCAATTTGTTGATGTAGGAACTCAGAGCTATAAACTTGCCTCTGAGTACTGCCTTTGCTGTGTCCCAGAGGAGCTGGTAATTTGTGTGCTCATTTTTGTTGAATAGCATGAGCATTTAGATTTCCTTTCTAATCTCTTTCTTGACCCACTCGTGATTCAGCAGTGTGTTGTTCAGCCTCCATGTGTTACCGGACTTTCTTTGGTGGCTTTTGGTGTTGAGTTCTAATTTTATTCCCTTGTGGTCAGAGAGAATGCAATGTTTCTGAATTTGGACAAGTTTGTTTTGTGGCCTAAAACGTGGTCTATTTTAGAAAATGTTCCATGTGCTGCTGAGAAGTACGTGTATTCTGATGCTGCTGGGTGAAATATTCAATAGATGTCTGTTAAATCTAGTTGATCTATGCAGTTGTTTAGATATGCAGTTTCTCTGTTGAGTTTTTGCCGAGTTGATCTCTCTAGTGGGGAGAGTGGTGTGTTAAAATCCCCAACAATTCGGGCTGGGATGTAGCTCAGTGGCAATGTGCTTGCCTAGCAATGCAACGTCCTGGGTTCGATCCCGAGTATCAAAAAGAAAAGACAAAAAAAAAATCCCCAACAATTCATGTCTTTGGATCTATGTGGGATTTGAGGGAAAGTAGTGTTTCTTGGATAAGTTTGGGTGCTCCGTTGTTTGGCGAATAGATGTTTAGAATTGTAATATCCTCATGAAGGAGAGGATCCTTTAATTAGTATGTAATGACCTTCTTTATCTCTTCTCAGGAATTTTAATTTGAAGCTATTTTATCTGATATTAGGATTGCAACTCCTGCCTGTTTATGGGGGACGTTTGCTTGGTAGATTTTATTCCAGCCTTTAACATTGAAAATGTGTTTGTTTTTACGGGCAAGATGTGACTCTTGAAGGCAGCAGATAGAAGGATCTTGTTTTTTAATCCAACTAGACAGTCTATGTCACTTAATTGGAGAGTTAAGTCCGTTAATGTTAAGAGATAGGACGGAGAGGTATTTGGGAGATCCTGCCATGTTATCCACTTTCTTGGGAGCTGTGAAAACTGGGTTCTTCCTATGGTTCTTGGATTCTCAGTTTGGGTGCAGTTTCTTGGCCTTTATTGTGGTCTTGTTGGGTTTCTATGTGTAGGACATCTTTAAGAATCTTTTGTAGGGCTGGTTTGGTGGAGATGTATTGTTTCAATTTTTCCTTGCTATGGAAAGTTTTTATTTGGTCTTCAGTTATGAAGGAGAGTTTAGCTGGGTACAGTATTCTTGGTTGATAGTTGTTTGTTTTTAGGGCATGGCATACATTATTCCAGGCTCTTCTTGCTTTGATTGTCTCTGCTGAGAAATCTGAGGTGATTCTAATTGGTTTCCCTTTATAGGTGATTAATCTTTTCTCCTTGACAGCTTTAAGGATCTGAGTTGGTCTGAGTTGATCCTGTGTGGATTATAATGTGAGGTGGGATGTCCTATTCTGGTCTGGTCTATTTGGAGTTCTAAAAGCTTCTTGTATCTGAATAGGCCTATCCTTTTGCATGTTTGGGAAGTTCTCTGCTAGGATCCTGTTAAAGAAATTTCCTAGACCATTAACTTCTGTTTCTAGGTGCTCCTCTACACCCATTATCCTTAGATTAGGCCTTCTGATGGTGTCTTCAAAGTGTTAGATAGGTCTATCATATTTCTTGGACTTGTCTTGAATGGTTGTATGTTCTTTCTCTATAATATCTAGGCTGTCTTCAATCCCTGAGATTCGATCTTCTGCATGGTCTAACCCGCTGTCAAGACTTTCTACTTTGTTTTTTATTTCTTTTCCTTCTAGTTGGTCAGCTTTGATGGCTTCAAATTCTTTGTTGAAGCTTTGTTTTAAATCTTGTATGAACTTCTTTACTTCCTTAATTTGGTGTTCAGTGTTTATTCTCAGATCACTTAGTTGATTGGTTATGGTTTGCTTGGACTCCCATTCCTTCTGTTGGGTTCCATTCAGCATTCCCTTTGTGGTCTCCCTGACTTCCTTCAGCTCTTTGTTAATGGATTCCATGAATGTTTTTAGTGATGTTTGTGTATTCTCATCCTGCTCTCTCAATTCCTGCATTGTTCTTTGCTTAGCTTCCTCACGTTCATGCCATTCCTGTAGTTCTCTTTGAGTGTTTTCAAACTGCTCATGCATATCCTGTATCAGTTTTTGAGTAGATTCCTCACACTCATGATATTCCTATATAAACCTTTGGATTGCCTCCTCTGTCTCCCTCTCACTCTCATACAGAGTCCTTTGTAGGTTTTCAGTCTTTTCATTTATCATGCTTGCCAGCAGTGTTTGTAGAGCTATTTGGGAACTCTCCTCTGGATTATTCATTATCTGTTCTGTCCCCTGATTACTATGAGTGGGAGTTGAGATACCTAGACTTGCCATTTTTCTTGTGTTTTTCCGGCTTACTCTGCCCATTTGGGATGAAAATAACACCAGTTTTGTACTAGAACACTAACTTAAGGCAAGCATCAACCAAAGTCTGTATTTGCACAGTCAATAGTCTTCAGATACAACCTAGTTCAACAGATACATCTTTTCAACATCAAACAACTATATATTAATAGGCTACGAACCGCAAATAAGAATTTGGTAAACCAGAAATTATTAGGTTTAGGAAGAGTTGTGGGTAAAAAATAGGAATAGAGTGATGTGGGAATGCACAGGGAGAGTTAACTTAACTAAGTCCTAGTCTCAAAGCCGAAAATAGGTTGGAAGAATGAAAGTAGAGAGGGAGAAAAAAAGAAGAAAGAGAAAGGGAACAAAAAGAGGCCAGAAAAAATAGAAAGGTAAAAATTAAATATATTATACAGAAGCAAAAACAAAGTATTCAGAGAAGAACGTGAATATAATGAGAGAAAGGGAGGGATATAAAGGAGATGTGAAAAACTTAAAGAAATACTTAAAGTATTATATAGGTATAAAGAGGTAGTACTGCTATTAAGGAATTTAAGTCTAAGAGGTTTTGAATTGAGTAATAAATTTGTGGATTAAGTGTGTACACAATGGGGGATAAGGTCTAATAATTGACTATGGGTTTATCTGAGGATGTGTAGAACAACAATTAAGTCACATAAAGAAGAATGAAAGAGAAGAAAAGGTGAAAAGGATAAGAAAGAAAGAAAGATAAAAGATCAGAAGTTCAGTAGAGCCAAACAAAAAAAAACCCAAAAAAGAAAGAAAAATGTGCACACACGTATACCCCTAAAATAAAATTCTAAGAGGAAAAAAAATTACTAGACAATAATTTTTTTTCAAAAAAGGTAAAAATTAAAAAAAAATTTACTAAACATTTTACTAAAATTTTTTTTAATCTTTAATTTTTACCTTTTTTAGTAAAAAAAATTTTTTTATAAAAGGTATAAAAAAAAGTTCTTTGATTTTTTGGGGGGAGGGGTGGGAAAAATCCTGTATCTCCCTTGTGTCCATAACCAGCCTCTTGTTGGAGTCTTTGGTCTGCTTGTGTTCCTGTGGCTTGGTTGGTTTCTTAAGTCAGTTTGTTTGAATAGGCAGAAAAATGCTCTGCTTTTCCCAATGTTTTGCGATCCTCCTCCCAGGTTAGTTCAATGGGAGGGAGATCTGCTTTGAGTATCACAAAAGAGGGAAATGGCTTTTCCTCAAGTTTGGAGATGCTGTGATGAGGCGAAGTTCTGGGTAGAGTTGAGGCCTTTCAGCAAACTGTAGCTTTTCCTAGGGGCTGGTTTGTGAGAAAGTCACAGAGCCCAACCTGGAGCCATTCTCAGGGTTTGGGTTTACTGAATTTCAATTGATTGTCAAGGCTGCTAAAGGGAGGGGCAGCCTCTGGCTCTGATTACCTGGTGAAGAAAGCCACTCCTGGGGCTGGCGCCCCAGCTGGGTGACTTTTCCCTGGGTAGAGCTGAGTCTGGCGGGTTAGGTTAGGTTCCTGTGACCTGCTAAATGACTCTAGTTTACTTCCAAGGCTTGAGTTGGAGCTAACAGCTTCGCTGAGCTTTGTCAGTATCCAAGATGGAGATCTCCGGTACTTGGGGGGGTCGTCTCGGTGTGCGAACTGCAGGATGAAGATGTCTGCTCCTTGTCGGTTCTTGCTGGTGTTGAGTAGAATCCGCTTGCCCTCTGCGTCTGGCTCCTTCGTTCTGGACTCTCTCCGTTTCAGGTATGGCGGTATTACCGCCACCACCACCGTTGCCACCATGGCGGTGGCTGCTGACAAGTGCTCAGATCTGTCTCCTTGCCTGTATTTTCCCTCTCTGGCCCAAGTCTCTGTCTTGTGAAGGCACACTTGGTGTGGTTCTCTGGCTTAGGACTGTTCGCTGGAACTCTAAAACTGCTTTCTATGTGAGAGCTTCTTTAGCCTCCAGCTTCTCCTCCGCATCTTCCTGGAACTCCTCTGTAGGTTAGATTTGCACAGCTATGCAGCCATTGCAAGTGTGCAGAGGAGACATTCAGGTATGCTCTTCGCCATAGGATGGTGCATGCTTATTGGGAATATCCATTTATTGTTCCTACAAGGTGGATGCTGGTGAGTAGAGCTTTTAGGGCTTAACTCATTTCAAACTGCAGAGTAAGTTGATTTTTTTTTTGTTTTTTTTTTTTTTTTTTTTTTTTTGTAGGGAACTGCAGAGTAATTTGAATCTCAACTTATTGCACTGTGTTGACAATTTGAGAACTTCCGTTTTCTTTCACTGACCTATGTCCATACCTATGTTTGGGCGCCGACTGGAAATACCAGCTTCTAAATACCCTATGGTTGGGATGACTCAAATTACCTCTGCTGGACACACTGAGAATGTGTTTCTGAGCCATGGCAATATAACAGGATTACTCTGATTTCAATGCTTCTAATGAAGAATGGCAGATTCTTCATCCCAGTAGGCCACAGGTGCTTCCAGTTAATATCTACTTCTGAATACTATGGCATTTTTTCTACACGTTTGAAGTTCGGCAAAGCAATTCAGTTTGAATTGCTGAACAGTTGTAGTAGCAGAGCTCTGTAGTGGTTGCAAGAATTCATATGAGGCAGTCAGTTTTGCTTTTCCCATAGGATGATACCTGCTTATTGGAAACATCTGTGTCTCATTTCTGCAATGTGTGGGTATTCGTGAGTAGAGCTTTTAGGCATTCTCTGAGTTCATCCTGTTGAGTAATAGGACCTTGTCTTATTGCACAGGATTGAAGATTTGAGAATAAGATTTCTGTTTTCTTTGATGTGACCTATGTCTATACATATGTATGTAGGCTGACTGGGAATATCTGCTTCTAAATAGTCCCCTGTTGGTGTTAGCCAAATGACCTCTGCCAGGTACACTGAGAATGTGTTTCTGAGCCATGGCTATATAACAGCATTTCTCTGCTTTCAATGGCTCTGAGGAAGAATGGCAGATTCTTGGACCCCGTAGGCCCACAGGTGCTCCCTGTTAATATCTGCTTCTGAATTTTACATGGTTTCTTCTACCCGCTTGGAGTTTGGCAAAGCAATTCAATTTGAATTGCTGTACATTTGGAGTTTCTTAGCTCTGCAGTGGTTGCAGCGTTCAGATGAGGCATTCACTTTGCTTTTCCCCTTAGGAGGACACCTGCTTATTGGAAACATCTGCTTCTCGTTCCTGCAATGTAGGTATTCCTGAGTAGAGTTTTTACTCATTCACTCAGTTCACCATGCTGAGTAAGTTGAACCTTGCCTTATTGCATAGGGTTGAAGATTTGAAAATAATACTTCCGTTTTCTTTGATTCAACCACTGTTCATACATATGTATGGACAAGGACTAAAAATATCAGCTTCTAAATGCTCCATGGTTGGGTTTAGCCAAATGACCTCTGTTGGGCACACTGAGAATGTGTTTCTGAACCATGGCAACATAACAGGATTTCTCTTCTTTCAATGTTTCTTAGGAAGAATTGCAGATTCTTGGACCCGATAGGCCCACAGGTAACCTGGTTAATATTTGCTTCTGAATTCTAGGTGGTTCCTTTGACATGCTCAAAGTTTCACAAAGCAAATCAGTTTGAATTGCTCAACAGTTGTAGTTGCTGAGCCCTACAGCCATCACAAGTATTCAGACTAGACATTCAGGTTTGTTCTTCCCCATAGGATGATACATGCTTATTTGGAATATCTCCTTCTTATTCCCACAAAATGGCTGTTGAGTAAACTGCGGAGTTGAACCTCGACTTATTGCACTGTGTTGAAGATATGAGACCAAGACTTCCATTTTCTTTTACCGACCTATATCCATACATATGTATGGATGTGGACTGGAAATATCAGCTCCTAAATTCTCCATCATTGATGTTAGCTGAATGACCTCTGCTGGACACTCTGAGAATGAGTTTCTGATCCATCTCAACATAACAGCATTTTTCTGCTTCCAATACTTCTTAGGAAGAATTGCAAATTCTTGGATTGGGTAGGGCACAGGTGCTCCTGGTTAATTTCTAATTCTGAATACTACACTGTTTCTTCTACACATTTGAAGTTTGGCAAAGCCATACATTTTGAATTGCTAAACAATTGTCGTTGCAGAACTCTGCAGCAGTTCCAAGCATTCAGAAGAGGAAATCAGTTTTGCTTATACCGTGGGAGAAGGACATACAAAACAACAAAGAAACCATCTTATAAATATGTTAGGAAGGGGGACCAAGATGGCGACGGGACAGTAGGGAAACACCACAGCTCTTCCCAACCTAAAAGAGAGTTCGAGTTCCAATGCTTAATCCCCCGAAGAGACCAACAACAACAAAAACATGAACACTCAGAGAAAAACAGGAGGTGGAAAATAACAAAAAAGAAAGAGGAAAAGAAGAATTTCAGAACAGAGAAGAGCGAAGACCCCTCCCCCATCCTTTACTGGCTGTGCGGCAGTGTGCCAAGCCGCGGCCAGCCGGAGACACAGGGGGCTGTGTCCCAGAGACACAGGGGGCTGCCTACAGATCACCCGCGCAGAAGCCGCCTGAGGTACGGGTTTGCAGACCCGCTAATCACCACGAACAGAGAAACCTACCAGCCGGGAGTCTCCATAAAGATCCTACCCTCACCCCTCACTCTCCATCTGAGCAGAAGCTCCATCCTGCCAAAGCCACCCGGCACCGGGAGCATGTCAAGCCTCTGCCAGCTGGCCTGGCAGGGGCTGCAGGAATCCCAGAGACATAGGGGGCGGTCTGCAGATAACCCGTGCAAAAGCTGCCTGGGGTACTGGTATCAGACCCGCTGATTGTGACAATGACACGGTGGGGGCTGCCTGGGTCCCAGAGACACAGGGAGCTGTCTGCAGATAACCTGCGCAGAAGCCGCCTGAGGTACCGCTGTCAGACCAGCTGATTGCGATAAACGGAGATACCCTGAGCCCAGAACTCGGCCCCACGACGGGAGCCCCCAGAGCTACTTGGGACACCCACAGAACACGAAAGCAAAAGACTTACAAGGAACTGGTGCTGGTCCGGAGAGTGCTAACCCCAGCACTCAGAACCTGTATGGAGGCCCAGCCTCCACCCCTCGCCCAGCGTAGACACTGTGGACCTGACAGCGTCAACAGAGGCAGAGACAGAAAAGAATCACACAGACCCACCACCGTCCAGCCCAGCCCGCAACCACCCCAACTGAACTCTGATTGCAACAGCAACTGACGACCTACATCACACAGAAACAACTAGCTCCAGGGTGAGTACCCCACAGGGGGCAGTGTATCCCTTAAGGGAGACCAAAGCTGGAGGGAATCCCCAGACCCTGACCCAGACTCCCTACCCCAACACCCGGACCACAGGACCCACTAAAACTGGGAACTGTTCGAGAGCTCCACCAGCCCGTGGAGCACACTCCGCTGGCCAGGCTAGAGCAAGAGTGCCCCTGGAAGGGAGCTTAAACGGCCAAGCCAGGAACAGCACCCCTGGGTCAAGACAACCAACAGTAGAAGAAATTTGAACTGTGTACCCCAGGCTGCATAACCTAGGTAGTATACACAGCAGCACAGGCCCAACCGGTGTGCCCCAGGTGGGGGGCCGGGACCAGGCCTGGGGATCCAGCACCTGAACAACACAACCAACTGAGCATACGCCTCAGCAGAGGGGATAAAAACAAGGAATTCCACACCCTGGGAAGCACGCGTGTGACAACAAAAGACCTGGAGGCTCAGGACAAGAGAAGCCCAAACCCCACCAAAACCCGACCCGTATACTCTAGGCTGGGAATTGGGCAACACAGGCTGCCAGCACCTGATAGTAGGCAGGAGCTCAGGCTGGTAAGGTGGCTTAGCAGTAGAGTGCTAGTCTTGGGTGCATGAGGCCCTAGATCTGATTCCTCAGCATCACATAAGTAGAAAGGGTCAGAAGTGGTGCTGTGGCTCAAATGGTAGGGTGCCAGCCTTGAGCTGAAGAGCTGAGGGACAGCACCCAAACCCAGAGTTCAAGCTCAAAACCGGCCAAAAAAAAAAAAAAAAAAACAAAAACGTCAGGAGCCCAAAGCAGACTCCAGCATCTGGGAGAGTGCATCCAGAACATCCGATCTTGCCAAGAGCACCCGTAGGAGCAAACAGGAGCAGTCTAGGCTGCTCAACCCTTCCAAAGGCGGGAATTGCTAGCAATCTACAGCAGAGAGCTGAGAAACCTATGTAGGTCAGACCAGCAGCTGGAGGTAGGCCCCCAACAGAACCCAGATCAGGCACAGAATCTCTCGACCAATACAGAATCAGCAACCAAGCAAAGACAGACACACCAAAACAAAATTGCAGATTAGTCTCCAATAATCCCCGAAAATCACCGGGAAAAATTACAAGGTTTATCACCACCCAAGATAGCAAGCTATCCTCAATAGCCAGCAGCCACACAGGGGAGAGCCCCAGTGGGAGCAAAGCAGGAATGGAAGACAAAAGCTACATCCAAGGGATGCTGGAGGCAATGACTCAAGAAATAAAGCGAGAAATAGACCAGAAATTGAAAGAGCACAAGGATGAACTATCAAAAGAGATACAGGATATCAAACAGGAGATGCATGCAAAAATAGAGGCAGCTCAAACCTCAGTAAGAAGTGAGATAAATGCCAAAATAGAGGCAGTACATACCCCATTAAGAGGTGAGATCAGTACTTTGAGAACCAACATTGAATCCATAAAGGGATCCATTTCCTCCATGCAAACCACAATAGAAGCCACGGTTAACAGAGTGAACAAAATGGAATGTAGAGTGTCAGATACAGAAGACAGAATACACTAACTGGACCAAAAAGTGACAGATATGGAAAAATCACTCAAATTAAGCCAAAGGGAAATTCTAGAGCAAGCAGATAGTGCCAAGAAATTTAACCTTCGTATAATTGGAGTGGACGAAGGTGAGGAATATCAGAGCAAGGGAATGCAACACCTATTCAACAAGATAATCGGTGAAAAATTTCCCCACCTCAAAAAAGAACATCTTACCTACATAACAGAAGCATATAGAACACCCAACAAGCAAGATCCCAGGAGAAACACTTCTAGACACATTATAGTACAAATGATAGATCTGTATAATAAGGAAACAATCTTGCATGCAGCAAAAATGAAGAAAGAGCTATACTACAATGGGAAAAAAATTAGAATCACTGCAGATCTCTCCACACAAACACTGAATGCAAAAAAGCCTGGAAAAGTACCATATGAGCCCTGAGAGCCAATAACTGCCAACCCAGACTGATATACCCGGCAAAGCTATCATTCACATTCAATGGAGAACTGAAAATTTTTAATAGCAAAGAAAAAGTAAATGAATACATAAACATGAAGCTGGCATTACAAAGAATACTAAGAGGGGGAACACAACCTGAAGAAAGCAACCAGGAACTGGGACCTGCACCCAGACAGGCATTAATCAAAGTCTAACTGAGCAAGCACCGGAGGAAAGGAACGAAGAAAAACTGAGGAAAACAGGGAATGACAGGGACCACAATGCATCTCTCTATACTATCTCTTAATATTAATGGGCTTAATTTGCCAATCAAAAGATTGGATCAGAAAACATGAGCCATCCATCTGTTGGCTTCAGGAGACCCACCTCTCAGCCAAACATACAAACAAACTCAGAGTAAAGGGCTGGAAAAGGATCTACCAATCAAATGCCCCCAGTAAGAAAGCAGGTGTAGCTATCCTGATATCTGACAAAATAAACTTTTCATTAAAATCAGTACAGAAAGACAAGGACGGACACTACATATTAATACAGGGAACAATTCAAGAGGATATTACCATCATCAACTTATATTCTTCAAATATTGGTGCACCCAGATATAATAAACAAATACTCTCAAACTTACAGAATAAAATAGATCCCAATACAATAATACTAGGAGACTTTAACACACCACTCTCACCAAAGGACAGGTCTACCAACCAGAGGATTGACAAAGAAGCTACTGAATTAAGTGAGGCCATACTTCAAGCGGAATTAACTGACATCTACCGAATATTTCACTCTCAAACAACACAGTACACATTCTTCTCAGCAGCTCATGGAACTTTCTCCAAAACAGGCCATATCATAGTTCATGCCAGGAACTTAAGCAAATACAATGGGAATGACATAATCCCCTGTATCCTATCTGACCACAGTAGAATCAAGCTAGTTCTCAATAACAAAGCATACCGCAGAAATTTCTCTAATACATGGAAATTGAACAGCACACTTCTTA
This sequence comes from Dipodomys spectabilis, assembly GCF_019054845.1. Taxonomy (NCBI): domain Eukaryota; kingdom Metazoa; phylum Chordata; class Mammalia; order Rodentia; family Heteromyidae; genus Dipodomys; species Dipodomys spectabilis. Next base: position 5,093,401 of record NW_024870789.1, read on the forward strand.
GCAATGCTTGGGTAACGGAAGAGATCAGAGAAGAAATAAAACATTTCCTACAACTCAATGAAAATGAAAACACCTCGCAAAGAAACTTGTGGAACACAGCAATAGCAGTCCTGAAGGGCAAATTTATTGCCCTCAGTGCCCACACCAAGAAAATGGAAATAGACCAAGCAATAATCTCATGTTGCAACTAAAACAGCTAGAAAAACAAGAAAAAATAGAACCTAAAGTTACTAGATGGAGCCAGATAACCAAATTAAGAGCAGAGATTAACCAATTAGAAAATCAGAAAATTATAGCCAAAATTAACCAAACAAAAAGTTGGTTCTTTGAAAAAATAAATAAAAGTGATGGACCATTGGCAAGATTAATTAAAAAAAGAAGAGAGGAAACCCATATTAACAGGATTAGGGATGCCACGGGAAAAATCACAACACGTACCCAAGATATCCAAACAATCCTAACGGACTACTTTCAAAAGTTATACTCTCTAAAGGAAGAAAATCTAGCAGAAATGGATGCATTTTTAGAGCAATACAAGTTGCCCAAACTGAGCAAAGAAGAAGTAAACCAATTAAATAAGCCAATATCCTACAACAAGATACAGGAAGCTATCAAAAGTCTTCCAACAAATAAAAGCCCAGGACCAGATGGATTCACAGCAGAATTCTATAAGACCTTTAAAGAAGAACTAATACTCATCCTCTTCAAGCTCTTCAGAGAAACAGAGAAGGAGGGAGCTATCCCAAACTCATTCTACGAAGCCAATATCACACTCATCCCCAAACCAGGCAAAGACCCAACCAAAAAAGAGAATTACAGGCCAATTTCCTTGATGAACACAGATGCAAAGATCCTTAACAAGATTCTAGCTAACAGAATCCAGAAACACATAAAAAAATTCATACACTATGACCAGGTAGGCTTCATCCCAGAGATGCAGGGATGGTTTAACATACGTAAGTCAATAAATGTAATCCAACACATCAACAGAGTCAAGGTCAAGAATCACATGATTATCACCACAGATGCAGAAAAGGCCTTTGATAAAATTCAACATTCATTCATGCTAAAAGCTCTGGAGAAAATAGGAATCGAAGGAACATTTCTTAAAACAATAAAAGCCATTTATGACAGACCAAGAGCCAATATTATACTTAATGTCGGAAAAGCTACAACCAATTCTCCTAAAATCAGGAACAAGGCAAGGTTGCCCACAGTCTCCACTCCTCTTCAATATAGTCCTGGCACCCTTAGCCAGGGAAATAAGGCAAGAAAAAGACATTAAAGGGATCTACATAGGGAAAGAAGAAGTTAAACTATCCCTTTTTGCAGACGACATGATACTATACCTTCACGATCCCAAAAACTCCATCCCCAAACTCTTAGAAATCATAAATCACTTCGGCAAAGTAGCAGGATACAAAATAAATCCACAAAAATCAGTTGCCTTCCTGTACACTGACAATGTACAAGAAGAAAGGGAAGTAAAGGGAGCAATCCCATTCACAATAACCTCCCCCAAAATAAAATATTTAGGAATTAACTTAACCAAAGATGTAAAAGAACTATTTAATGAAAACTATAAAAAGTTAAAGAAAGAAATTGCAGAAGACACTTGGAAATGGAAAGACCTCCCATGCTCTTGGATAGACAGACTTAATATAGTGAAGATGGTAATACTGCCAAAATTAATATACAAATTCAATGCAATTCCTATTAAAATCCCAATGCTGTACATCACTGAAATACATGAAACAGTCCAAAAATTCATATGGAACAACAAAAGACCTAGAATAGCCAAAACAATTCTAGGGAATAAAGACAACATGGGAGGGATATCCATGCCGAACTTCAAACTCTACTACAGAGCTATAATAACAAAGACAGCATGGTACTGGCACAAAAACAGACCTGAAGACCATTGGAATAGAATAGAAGATCCAGAAATAAATCTACAGGCCTACAGCCAGCTGATATTTGACAAAGGAGCCAAAGACATACAATGGAAGAAACAAAGCCTCTTCAACCACTGGTGCTGGGAAAACTGGGTGGCCACATGCAGAAAACTAAAAATGGACCCCAGCCTATCACCATGCACCAACATCAACTCAAAATGGATTAAAGACCTTTACATTAAACCTGAATCTCTGAAACTACTGCAGGACAGAGTAGGAGAGACACTTGAACTAATAGACACAGGAAGGAACTTCCTGAACAGAGGCCCAGGGTCACAACAAATTGGAGAGAGACTTGACAAATGGGACTACCTTAAAATAAAAAGCTTCTGCACAGCTAAAGCTATCGCGGCAAAGCTAGAAAGACAACCAACTAATTGGGAAAAAATATTTACCAGCAATATATCAGACAAGGGGTTAACATCCAGTATATACAGGGAACTCAATAAACGAATCCCTCTCAAAACTAATAAACCAATTACTAAATGGGCAAGATAACTAAAGAGGGACTTCTCAGATGAAGAAATAAAAAATGGCAAAGAAACACATGAGGAAATGTTCATCATCCCTGGTGGTGAAGTAAACGCAAATAAAGACAACCCTGAGATACCACCTTACCCCAGTCAGAATGTCCCACATCCACAAGTCAGCCAATGACAAATGTTGGAGAGGATGTGGAGAAAGAGGAACCCTATTGCACTGCTGGTGGGAATGTACATTTATACAACCACTTTGGAAAGCAGTATGGAGGTTCCTTAGAAAGCTAAAGATTGATCTCCCTTAAGACCCAGTCATACCACTTCTAGGCATCTATCCTGAACAACAGGAACCAATATACAAGGACACATGCACCTCCATGTTTATTGCAGCACTGTTCACAATAGCTAGATAAGGAAACAACCCAGATACCCCACCACAGATGAATGGATCCCAAAATTGTGGTATCTATACACAATGGAATATTATGCAGCCATTAGAAATGACAAAATAATGGCATTTGCAGGGAAATGGATGGAGCTAGAAGGAATCATGTTGAGCGAGGTAAGCCAAGAGCAAAGAGACAAATGGTACATGGTCTCCCTGATAAGTGGATGTTAAATCCAAAATGTTAGGTGATACAACAAAACTAACAGGACTTAAGAAACAAAGAACTCCCACTCATCTGGTCAAACCACTACTAAATATCCCCATGCTGCTGATCACATGTATTGTGTATATGTCTACACCGTTATATGTTATAGACCGTGACAGACAATTTGCTCCAGGAGGGTTAGAATGAGCTTGTGACTTTAAATGAGCATCATTATTCCACAATACTGTGAAATTTGGGAAATTATGTAATCACTTAATCACAATTTTAAAAAAAAGAACCTCAGGGAAGGTAGGGAGGGAAGGGATAGTAGGGGGAAAACAATGGAGGGGGTAACAATGCTCAATAGGAAGTGTACTCATTACCTTACTCATGTAACTGTAACCCTCTGTATATTATTTTTAGAATAAAAATATTAAAAATAAATAAATAAATATGTTAGAAACAATAGTAAAAAAGAAAAACCATTTGAGTCCTTATCTTGGGGTTCATTTCGCCTAACATCAACTTGTTTGAGCGTTTCTGCTTGACTCAGATATATACTAGTTATTGCAAATAAGGGAAACCAGGGGGCCTATGTTTTTTGGTGCTTTTCCCCATAGGACAATATCTGCTTATTGGAAACATCTGCTTCTCTTTCCTCCAACGTAAGTATTCATGATTAGAGCTTTTAGGCATTCACTGAGTTCATCTGGCTGAGTAATTGAACCTCATCTTATTGCACAGTATTGGAGATTTGAGAACAAGACTTCCATTTTCTTTAACATGACCTATGTCCATGAATATGTATGGATGCCTACTGGAAAATGAGCCTCTACATAGTCCCCTGTCGGAGTTAGCCAAATGACCTTTACTGGACAAACAGAGAGGGTGTTTCTGAGCTATCACAACATAACTGCATTTCTCTGCTTTCAATGCTTCTTTGGAAGAAGTCCAGCTTCTTGGACCCGGTAGGCCCACAGGTGATCCCTGTTAATAACTGCTTCTGAATTCTAACTGGTTTCTCCTACACCCTTGAATTTTGGCAAAATAACTCAGTTTGACGTGATGAACATTTGGAGTTGCAGAGCTCTGCAGTGGCTGGAAGCATTCAGACAAGGATTTAGGTTTGATTTTCCCCATAGGACAATACATGCTTACTGGGAATATCAGCTTCTGCTTCCTACAACTTGTCTATTGGATTCTAGAGCTTTTAGGCATTCACACATTTCAACCTACTGAATAATTTGAACCTTGCCTCATTGCACAGTGCTGAAGGTTTGAGAACAAGACTTCTGTTTTCTTTTATGGGACCTATGTCTATACATACGTATGGACGCAGCCTGGAAATATCAACTTCTAAATAGTCCCCGGTTGCTGTTAGCCAAATGACCTCTGCCAGGCACACTGAGAATGTGTTTCTGAGCATGGAAATATAACAGCATTTCTCTGCTTTCAATGGTTCTTAGGAAGAATGGAAGATTCTTGGACCCGGTAAGCCCACAGGTGCTTCCGGTTATTATCTGCTTCTAAATTCTATGTGGTCTCGTCTACTAACTTGAAGTTTGGCAAAACAATTCAATTTGAATTGCTGAACAATTGGAGTTAGAGAGCTCTGCAGATGAGGGATTCAGGTTTTCTTTTCCCCATGGGAGTATACCTTCTTATTGGAAACATCTGCTTTTCCTTCCTGCAAAGTGGATATTCATGAGTAGAGCTTTTAGGCATTCACTCAGTTCACCCTAGTGAGTAAGTTGAACCTCACCTTATTGCACAGTGTTGAAGATTTAAAATGAGACTTCAGTTTTCCTTGACTGGACTATTGTCCATAAATGTACATGGACATGACTGGAAATATCAGCTTCTAAATACGCCACAGTTGCGGTTAGCCAAATGACCTCTGCCAGGCACACTGAGAATGTGTTTCTGAACCATGGCAACATAACAGCATTTCTCTGCTTTCAAGGGTTCTTAGGAAGAATGGCACATTCTTGGATGTGGTAGGCACACAGGTGCTTGCGGTTAATATCTGCTTCTGAATTCTATGTGGTTTTTCCTACACACTTGAAGTTTAGCAAAGCAACTCAGTTTAAATTGCTGAACAATTGGAGTTGCAGAGCTCTGCAGTGGTTGCAAGCGTTCAGACGATGCATTCAGGTTTGTTTTTCCCCATAGGACAATACATGCTTATTGGGAATATCTGCTTCTGGTTCCTCCAACTTGTCTATTGGTGAGTAGAGCTTTTAGACATTCACTCATTTCAACCTGAGTAATTTGAACCTCACTTTATTACACTGCTGAAGATTTGAGAGCAAGACTTCCGTTTTCTTGGATGCGACCTATGTCCATACATAGGAATGGATACCGACTGGAAATATAAGCTTCTAAATAATTCCTCTGTTGTTAACCGAATAACCTCTGCTGGACACGCTGAGAATGTGTTTATGAGTCATGGCAACATGACAGCATTTCCCTGCTTACAACGTTTCTTCAGAAGAATTGCAGATTCTTGGACATGATAGGGCCACAGGTGCTCCCTGTTAATATCTTCTTTTGAATTCTACCTGATTTCTTCTATACACTCAAAGCTTGGCAAAGCAATTTACTTTGAATTGCTGAACAATTGGAGTTGCAGAGTTCTGCAGCGGTTGCAAGCATTCAGACGAGGAATGCAGGTTTTCTCTTCCCCACAGGATGATACATGCTTATTGAGAATGTCTGTTTCTTGGTCCTACAACGTGCCTGTTGGTGAGTATAGCTTTCAGGAATAAATCATTTCAAACTGCAGAGTAAGTTGAACCTTGACTTATTGCACTGTGTTGAAGATTTAAGAACAAGACTTCCATTTTCTTTCACAGACTGATGTCAATACATAAGTATGGACCATGACTGGAAATATCAGCTTCTAAATCCTCTACCGTTGCTGTTAGCCAAAAGGACCTCTGGTGGAAATACTGAGAATGAGTTTCTGAGCCATCGCAACATAACAGCATTTCTCTGCTTTCAATACTTCTTAGGAAGAATTGGAGATTCTTGGACCTGGTAGGCCACAGGTGCTTCTGGTTAATATCTACTTCTGAATACTGTGGCATTTCTTCTACACGTTTGAAGTTTGGCAATGCAATTCAGTTTGGATTGCTGAACAGTTGTAGTTGCAGAGCTCTGCAGCAGTTCCAAGCATTCAGATGAGGCATTCAACTTTGCTCTTCCCCATAGAACTATGCCTGCTTATTGGAAACAACTGCTTCTTGATATTGCAATATGGGTATTCGTGAGTAGGACTTTTAGGCATTCATTGAGTTCATCCTGTTGAGTAACTGAACCTCATCTTATTGCACAGTGCTGAAGATTTGAGAACAAGACTTCCGTTTTCTTTGACCTATGGCCATACATATGTATGGACGTGGACTGGAAATATCAGCTTCTAAATAGTCCCCATTTGGTGTTAGTCAAATGACCTCTGTTTACCACATTGTGAATGTGTTTCTGAGCCATGGCAACATATCACCTTTTCTCTGCTTTCAACACTTCTTAGGCAGATTCTTGGACTCAGTGGGTCCAAAGGTGCTCCTGGTTAATATCTGCTTCTGAATTCTATGTAGTTTCTCCTACACGCTTAAAATTTGCCAAAGCAACTCAGTTTGAGTTGATGAACAATTGGAGTTGCAGAGCTCTGTAGTGGTTGCAAGTGTTCATATGAGGCATTCAGACTTGCTTTCCCCCATAGCACAATATATGCTTATTAAGGTTATCCACTTCTGGTTCCTAACGCTTATCTATTGGTGAGTGCAGCACATAGGCATTCACTCATTTCAAACTGCTGAATAATTTGAACCTCGCCTTATTGCACTGTGTTGAAGATTTGAGAACAAAACTACCGTTTTCTTTCACCTACCTATGTCTGTACATATGTATCTATGGGGCCTGAACACATCAGCTTCTAAATTCTCCAACGTTGTTGTTATCCAAATGACTTCTTCTGGGTACACTGTGAATGAGTTTCTGAGCCATGCAACATGACAGCATTTCCCTGCTTACAATGTTTATTGGGAAGAAATGCAGACTTTGAGTTCATCCCATTGAGTAATTGAACCTCGTCTTATTGCACAGTGTTGAAGATTTGAGAACAAGACTTCAATTTTCTTTGACGCGACCTATGTCCATATATGTGTATGGGCCCTGACTGGAAATATCAGCTTGTAAATACTCTAAGGTTGGTGTTAGTCAAATGACCTCTGCTGGGCACACTAGGAATGTGTTTCTGAATCATGGCAACATAACAGCATTTTTATGCTTTCAATGGTTCTTAGGAAGAATGGCAGATTCTTGGACGCAGTAGGCCCACTGCTTCTGAATTCTAGGTGGTTTCTTCTACATGCTCAAAGTTTGGCAAAACAATTCAGTTTGAAATGCTGAACAGTTGGAGTTGCAGAGCTCTGCAGCCGTTGCAAATGTTCAGATGAGACATTCAAGTTTGTTCTTCACCATAGGATGATATATGCTTATTGGGAACCTATGCTTCTTGATCGGCATCATGGGTATTTGTGAGTAGAGCTTTTAGGCAGTCACTCAGTTCACCCTGCTGAGGAAGTTGAACCTTGCCTTATTGTACAGGGTTGAAGATTTGAAATCAACCCTTCCGTTTTCTGTGAGTTGACCTATGTCCATACATATGTATGGACTAGGACTGGAAATATCAAGTTCTAAATATTCCACCATTGTTGGTATCTGAAGACTTCTGGTGGGCACACTAAGAATGAGTTTCTGAGCCATGGCAACATGACGGCATTTCTCTGCTTTCAATGCTTCTTTATAAGAACCGCAGATTTTTGGACCCCATCACCACAGGTGCTCCAGGTTAATATATGCTTCAGAATTCTAGGTACTTAAGTCGTTATGTCGAAAACGAACTTTACAACTTTGGTGCGGGGGGGGGGGGGAGGGGAAGCAGGGGGGGATTGGGTGGGGGAGGATGGGGAGGGATGGGAAGGAGAAACAAAGGAGAAGGCTACAATGCTTGATAAGAAATGTACTCATTATCTTGCCCATGTAATTGTAACCCCTCTGTACAGTATTTTCACAATAAAAAAAAAAATGTAAAAAAAAATTCTAGCTACTTTTTTCTACCCACTCAAAGTTTGGCAAAGCAACTCAATTTGAGTTTCTGAACAATTGGATTTGCAGAGCTCTGCACCAGTTGCAAGTATTCAGATGAGATATTCAGGTTTCTTTTTCCTCATAGGACAATATATGCTTATTGGGAATATCCGCTTCTGTTTCCTACAACTTGTTTATTGGTGAGTAAAGTTTTAGACATTCACTCCTTTTAACCTGCTGAGTAATTTGAACCTTGTCTTATTACACTGGTAGAAGATTTGAGAACAAGACTCCTGTTTTCCTTGACGTGACCTATGTCCATATATATGGATGCTGACTGGAAATTTCACCTTCTAAATATTCCACCATTGTTGTTAGCCAAATGACCTCTGCCGGGCACACTGAGAATGAGTTTCTGAGCCATTGCAACATAACAGCATTTCTCTGCTTTCAAGTCTTCTTAGGAAGAATTGCAGATTCTTGGACCAGGTAGGCCACAGGGGCTCTGGGTTCATATCGGCTTCTGAATACTACTGCATTTCTTCTACACTTTTGAAGTTTGGCAAAGCTATTCAGTTTGAATTGATGAATAATTGGAGTTGCAGAGCTCTGCAACTCATCCAAGTATTTAGACGAGGCATTCAGTTTTGCTTTTCCCCATAGGAAGATATTTGCTTATTGGAAACATCTGCTTCTCATTCCTGCAACATGGATATTCATGAGTCGAGTTTTTGGGCATTCACTTAGTTCACCCTGCTGAGTAATTTGAACCTCGCCTTATTGTACATGGTTGAAAATTTGAAAACAACATTTCCGTTTTCTTTGATTCGGCCTATGTCCATACATATGTATGGACAAGGACGGAAAATATCAGCTTCAAAATACTCCATGGTTGGGGTTAGCCAAATGACCTCTGCCGGGCACACTGAGAATGTGTTTCTGAACCATGGTAACATGACAGCATTTTTCTGCTTTCAATGTTTCTTAGGAACAATTCCACATTCTTGGACCTGATCAGCCCACAGGTATTCCCCTTTAATATCTGCTTCTGAATTCTAGGTGGTTTCCTCTACACACTCAAAATGTGGCAAAGCAATTCAGTTTGAATTGCTGAACAGTTGAAGTTGCAGAGCTCTGCAGCCATTCAAGTGTTCAGAGGAGATATTCAGGCTTGCTCTTCACCATAGGACCATACAAGCTTATTGGGAAGATCCACTTTTTTGTTCCTAAAACATGGCTGTTGGTGAGTAGACCATTTAGGAGTTAACTCATTTCAAACTGCAGAGTGAGTCGAACCTCAAATTAATGCACTGTGTTGAAGATTTGAAAACAAGATTTCCGTTTTCTTTCACTGACCTATGTTCATATATATGTATGGGCACGGGCTAGAAATATGACCTTCTAAATACTCCAAAGTTGGGCTTAGCCAAATGACCTCTGCAGGGCACACTGAGAATGAGTTTTTGAGCCAGGGCAACATAAGAGCATTTCCCTGTTGACAATGCTTATTAGGAAGAAATCCAGGTTCTTGGACACATTAGACCCAAGTGCTACCAGTTAATTTCTGCTTCTGAATTCTACATGCTTGAAGTTTTGCAAAGCCATTCAGTTCCAGCTGTTGAACAACAGGAGTTGCAGAGCTTTGCAGCTGTTTCAAGCATTCAGAAGAGGCATTCAGGTTTGTTTTTTGCCATAGGACAATACATGCTTATTGGGAATATCCACTTCTGGTTCCTCCACATGTCTATTGGTGAGTAGAGCTTTTAGACATTCACTCAGTTCACCCTGCTGAGTAAGATGAACCTTGCCTTTTTGCACAGGGTTGAAGATTTGAAAACAACACTTTCTTTTTCTTTGACGAGACCTATGTCCATACATATGTATGGACAAGGAGTAGAAATATCAGCTTCTAAATAGTCCCCAATTGGTATTAGCCAAATGACCTCTGCCGGTCACACTGAGAATGAGTTTTTCAGTCATGGCAACATGGCAGCATTTCTCTGCTTTCAATTGTTCTTAGGAAGAATTCCAGATTCTTGGACCCGGTAGGCCCACAGGTGCTCCCAGTTAATATCTACTTCTGAATTCTACCTGGTTTCTTCTTGAAGTTTGGCAAAGCAATTCAATTTGAATTGCTGAACAATTGGAGTTGCAGAGCTGTGTTGTGGTTGCAAGCGTTCAGATGAGGCATTCAAATTTGCTCTTCCCTTTAGGAGGATACCTGTTTTTATTGGAAACATCTGCTTCTCATTCCTGACATGTGGGAATTAGTGAGTAGAACTGAATTCACTGAATTCACTGAATTCACTGAATTCACACTGCTCAGTAAGTTGAACCTCGATTTACTACACTGTGTTCAAGATTTGAGAACAAGACTTTCGTTTAATTTCACCGACTTATATCCATACCTATATATGGAGGCTGACTGGAAATATCAGCTTCTAAATACTCCATGGTTGGAGTTAGCCAAATAGCCTCCATCAGACACACTGAGAATGTGTTTCTGAACAATGACAACATAACAGCATTTCTCTGCTTTTAATGCTTCTTAGGAAGAATGGCAGATTCTTGGATGCAGTAGGCCCACAGGTGCTCCTGGTTAATATCTGCTTCTGAATTCTATGAGATTTTTTTCTACATGCTTGAAATTTGGCAAAGCAACTCTATTTGAGTTGCTGAACAATTGGAGTTTCAGAGCTCTACAGTGGTTGCAAGCATTCAGATGAGGAATTCAGATTTGCTTTTCCCCATAGGAAAATACATGCTTATTGGGAATATCCACTTCTGGTTCCTACAACATGTCTCTTGGTTAGTAGAGATTTTAGGCATTCACTGAATTCACCTTGGTGAGTAAGCTAACCTCACCTTATTGCACAGTGTTGAAGATTTGAAAACAACACACTGTTTTCTTTGACGCAACCTATGTCCATACATAAGAATGGATGTGTACTGGAAATATCAGCTTCTAAATCCTCCACTGTTGTTGTTAGCCGAATGACCTCTGCTGGACACATTGAGAATGAGTTTCTGAGCCATTGCAACATAACAACATTTCTCCACTTTCAATACTTCTTAGGAAGAATTGCAGATTCTTGGACCTGGTGGGCCACAGGTGCTCCTGGTTAATATCTACTTCTGAATTCTATGGCGTTTTTTTTCTACAGGTTTGAAGTTTGGCAAAGCAATTAACTTTGAATTGCTGGACAGTTGTACCTGCAGAACTCTACAGTGGTTCCAAGCATTCAGACGAGGCATTCAGTTTTTTCCCCATAGGACTATACCTGCTTATTGGACATATCTGCTTCTCATTCCTGCAAGGAGGGTATTCATGAGTAGAGCTTTTAGGCATTCACTGAGTTCATCATGTTGAGTAATTGAACCTTATCTTATTGCACATTTTGAAGTTTTCAGAACAAGTCTTGGGTTTTCTTTCACCGACCTATGTCAGTACATATGAATGGCCGCCCACTGTAAATATCAGCTAAATATTCCACCATTGTTGTTAGCCAAATGCATCTGCCAGGCACACTGAGAATGAGTTTCTGAGCCATGGCAACATGACAGCATTTCTCTGCTTTCAATGCTTCTTAAGAAGAATTCCAGATTCTTGGACCCGGTGGGCCCACAGGTGCTCACGATTAATATCTGCTTCTGAATTCTACCCAGTTTCTTCTACCCACTTGAAATTTGGCAAAGCAATTCAATTTGAATTGCTGAACAATTGGAGTTGCAGAGCTGTGTTGTGGTTGCAAGCGTTCAGATGAGGCATTCAGGTTTGCATTCCCCATAGGAGGATACCTGCTTATTGGAAACATCTGCTTCTCATTCCTGCAACATGGGAATTAGGGAGTAGAGCTTATAGGCATTACCTCAATTCACTGTGCTCAGTAAGTTGGACCTCGACTTATTGCACTGTGTTGAAGATTTTAGAACAATACTTCCATTTTATTTCACCGACCTATGTCCATAAAAATATATAGAGGCCAACTGGAAATATCAGCTTCTAAATACTCCACGGTCAGAGTTAGCTAAATATTATCCTCCTTTGGTCACACTGAGAATGTGTTTCTGAACCATGGCAACATAACAGCATTTCTCTGCTTTCAATGATTCTTAGGAAGAAGTGTAGAACATTGGACTCGATAGTCCCACAGGTGTTCCCTATTAATATCTACTTTTGAATACTATTACCTTTCTTCTAAACATTTGAAGTTTGGCAAAGCAATGAATTTTGAATTGTTGGAAAGCTGGAGTTGCAGAGCTCTGCAGCCATTCCAAGCATTCAGACGAGGCATTCAGTTTACTTTTTCCCATAAGACTATACTTACTACCCAAATGATCACAAACAAGACTATACGAAAGCTACCAGCACGACTATGTGTATTGCAGCATTATTTACCATAGCTAAGATATGGAACCAACCTAGATGCCCTTCAGTAGATGAATGGATCAAGAAAATGTGGTATATATACACAGTGGAATTCTATGCCTCCATCAGAAAGAATGACATTGCCCCATTTGTTAGGAAATGGGAAGACTTGGAAAAATTATATTAAGTGGAGTAAGGTAGGCCCAAAGAAACATAGGTCCCATGGTTTCCCTTATTTGCAGTAACTAGTATATGTCTGAGTCAAGCAGAAAAGGTCAGATAAGTTGATGTTAGGGGAATGAACCCCTTGGACCCATTACAACAATGAGATGTACAAGTCGTTACGTTGAAAAATGAACTTTACAACTTTGGTGGGGTGGGGGGAGGGTCGGGTAGGGGGTGAGGGGGAAAATGGAAAGGGATGGAAAGGGGAAACAAAGAGAAGGCAACAACGCTTGATAAGAAATGTACTCGTTATCTTGCCCATGTAATTGTAACTCCTCTGTACTGTATTCTCACAATAAAAAAAGGACTATATCTGCATATTGGAAACATGTGCTTCTAATTCCTGCAATGTGGGTATTCGTGAGTAGAGATTTTAGGCATTTACTCAGTTTAACCTGCTGAGTAAGTTGAACTTCGCCTTAGTGTACAGGGTTGAATATTTGAAAACACTTCCGTTTTATTTGACGAGACCTATGTCCATATATATGTATGGACACCGACTGGAAATATCAGCATCTAAATATTTCAAGGTTGGGTTTAGCCAAATGACTTCTGCCGGGTACCGTGAGAATGTGTTTCTGAGCCATGACAACAAAACAGAAGTTCACTGCTTTCCATGCCTCTTAGGAAGAATTCCAGATTCTTGGACCTGAAAGGCCCACAGGTGCTCCCGGTAAATATTTGCTTTTGAATTCTATGTGGTTTCTCCTACATGCTTGACGTTTGGCAAAGCAACTCAGTTTGAATTGCTGAACAATTGGAGTTTCTGGGCTCAGCCTTTCCCCTAGGTGGGGTTGATAGGTGCTAGCCAGTGTTGAGATGAAGCCATGTGGAAGTTCTTGCCTAGAATGGCATGGAATTGAAATCCTCCTGCTCTCAGCCCCCCATGGACCTGGGATGACAGACATATTCCATCACATTGCAGGTAAAACTACCCTGGTCTTGAATTGATGTCCCAAATATCTAGCTTTACAAGCATATATCTTCAAAACCTTGCTGCATTAAGGAGTACAGTGATAACACACTACTTGTTTAGTATATAAAATAATCAAACCAATATAATTAGCACATTTATCTCCTAAAGCATGGAATGTTAATGTATTTTGGTAACCTCCTGACTGGTAGTTATTTTGGAATATACTGTAAACATTAATTCATTGATAATGTGAGCTAGAGGATTGGAAGTTGATAGAGTTAGAGACAAGTTAGAATATGTGTAAATATTTATGTATTGCTGCTCTGAAGAACATTATCAACATTCACTATGACAATCCCAGACAATAATTTTCCTGCAGTGTAGAATTTTACGTTTCATAATCTGCCATCTTTTATCTTCTTTACATTCCCCTTATACATATGAATGATTTTCTTGTTTATTTTGAAGTTTGGAAATTAAAATGGAATTTAAAAAATTGTAGAGGCTATTGAAATTATCTCATTTTGATTCATTTTGTGATGCTAAATCATTAAGATCAAGGTTTCCTGAATGTTATGCTAGCAGATGATATCACTAAATTGTATTCTAATAACATCTTATTATTGTATTTTGATATAGGGTTTTACTGTTGCTGATTTTTGGTATAGAGTGTTGTCAAGCTGAACTGAAACTTGCAACCCCACTGCCTCAAGTAACAGTGCTTTATCAACAGTTCAGGAGGCCCATAATTATAACTCTAGCTAGTCAGGAGGCTGAGATCTGAGATTTAGTTCAGACAACCTGAGCAGGAAATTTTATGAGTCTCTCCTCTGCAGTTCACTTCAAAAAGCTTACAGTGTAACTGTGGCACAGTAATAGAGGGCTAGACTCAAGGGAAAAATGCTTTGGATTGTCATATAGGCCCCGAGTTCAAGCCTAAAAACACAAATACACACAGACACACATTCACACACATACACACACGCACCCTCCCACACACGTATGCACGCACAAAATCACAGGAAATGTTGTATCTTAAATTCTTTCCCAGAGATTGGAAGTTTTTTGTGAAGGTTTTTCTTGATTATTTTGAGGGAGGAAGATAGTTCATGAGACACAGATAACAAGACTTTAAGGAGGAATATTTTATAAATGACTAGCTCATAAAAAGAACAGGAGCACAGTTTTTATCTTTATATATTACATTCCTTCAACTATAGTATTTTTAAATAATAATCATTGAATTATGAGAAGACAATGCAGCACCTCTTCCCTTCTCCCCTTCCCCTCCTTCATAAAATATGTCAAAAGTATCAAAAATATTTTTTCTTACAAGAATGTACACCTGTAAAAATGTCTATGTGTGTAATGTTTGTTTTTCAATACTTGTATGATTTTCTCCCCTCTAAGTACTTGCCTTTTTCCAGCACACAGGGGCTTCAAGAGCAAACACAAGATTAGGATACAAAAACCTAATAATATCCTAGGAAATAGATGTCAAAAATACATGCAAGAACCACATGGCAGGCTGAAATGGCCCTGAGAGGCAAAGTGATTTGTGCAGCATGAGAGGAATAGTGACAAATAAGGCATGGATCTGACCTAGAAAGGGCTCCTTGAGGCTAAGACCATGTGGATCTAGGTATAGCTGAGTATGTTGGGGTTTGACAATGTCCACATGTGTATATTGCGATATGGGAGGGGAGATTTTAGCCTCGTTTGTCTTTGGGATGGTCATTTATGAGCGAGCAGCTTAGATCATTGGGCCCTGAGAGGTGACCCTACCTCCCTCACAATGGAATAGAATATGGAACTCTGAGAACCAGGCAACTGTAACTGACAGTCAGCTCAAGGCTTTGGCTCAGGAACAACAAAGATGTTCCTGTGTTGTTTTCAAAGTTCAAGAGACTCAGGTCTCAGGTGTGAGAGGTGTGGGTGCCTCACTTCAAGCTGCAGACATTGGATCAGTGCCAAGCCACAAATCCAGTGTCTCAGGTCTGTTTCTAAGAAGAAACCAAGGGAAATACAAGGCAACTCAGTAGAGGTATAATCATTACAGGAAACCTATTTAATCTTATCCTAGCCCATACTAGAAGCTTCTTCTTGTGTGCTTTTGTGTGTTTATACTGAGAAAATACTGTGTAGATTTCAATCCACTCTATTACATTTACTCAATTTGAAGTGTACTCCCATTTCCATGTTTCAAAGATCCATTCTTTTTATCACCTTAGTGTGAGAATGAGTCAGCCCAGACCCTGTATGTGCCTTAAAATATATGGAGCCTGGACTCAGACTTGCTGGAAATGCTGATGATGGACCTGGCCCCACCTACCAGAAATATGATCTCTTCTATGTTGGAAACTTCCTCCACAACTATAGACAGTGGGGGACAATGGAGCAGTTGCTGGATATTCTGTTTAAAAAGTGAGTGTTCCCCCTTCAAACCCAGGGCTGATGTGCCTCTCGCCCCTCCACCCCTGGCAGAGTATTGGAATACTTGGCCACTATCTGAGACAATTTTACTGGGGTCTTATCACAGGAGCTTGGCATGAGACAAAGAAGTGCACACCCTGGCTAATTTCTTAGGACTGGGCTGCCAGAACATTTTATTTTCCTCAGAAGTTAGTGGAGCCTTAGTAGTTTGCTTGCTGAGAGATTAGGATTATAGGCATGAGCCAGTGACACCCAATGTCCACCCTCACCTAGGTAAGGCACTAGGAAATCACTAGCTTGGAGGTCTTTGAAGGAATATAGGCAGAAGAAAGGCTACTACTTGAACTTGAATTCAGGGCCTGAGTACTGTCCCTTTGATGCTCAGAGGTAGCACTCTCCCATTTGAGCCACATGTCCAGTTCTGGCCTTTGGATGCTTAATTGAAGACAAGTGTCTTTGAATTTTATGAACTAGACTCACTTCAAACTGTGATCCTCACATCTCACCCTCCTGATTAGTAGGATTAAAGGCATGAGTCATTGTGCATTTACTTTAGACAAATGCATATAAGCCTCCTCACATAATTTTCATGAAATTGTATAGACATATCTCCTCTTTTTGTCTGTCATGATTACATTACCATGTGGAACTTAGCCAGTCCAATATGTGTTCTGTTCAGAAAAGGAGAACCATAGAGTTAACTTCTTTCTCTCCTCCCATTGATACAGATCCTTCTACCCTAACTGGGAAGAACATGAACAAGTGAAGAAGTAAGTGGATATTGGCACAAAGAAAAGTTCTGTCCTTGAAACTGGGTATCTTTGAGGTTTCTGAATCAAAGTCAACTTTATCTTTGCACACCAGTTGTGATTTTCACCAGGGTTTTGAGGCTTGGTACTTCAGTGGATAGCAGATTACACAGTTGTGGATGTAGTTGTGGTTTTGGATTCTCATGGATGACAGGGAGAGCTGTGTGTAGAAAGTCAGATCCAGTGGGGAAACAACTTTCTCTGCCTATCACAGGGAGAATTTTGGAGTATGTCTTTGAGCAATTTCTAGACGTGAGTTGTGAGGAGCATCGTGCTTGCAGAATCTCTTCCCACTTCTCAATATGCAAGTCTGATGTATAATGGACAATCACAACATGAAAGTCCTGCCAGAAAGGGGCTATGGTAAAAGGCTTAGGATGGGAGGGTGGGCTCTCATTTCCTTGTCACCAATCTGTCCACAGCATCGTTTGTTCCATCTTCACTATGTGGATGGATTTCTACTCTGAGCACAAGAACCATGACACCCTGAAGGAACTTACACGGTATGTCAAGCTCAACATGCTCTCTTCAGACCTGCTCTTACGCTTACATATTCTGCTGAACCAGCTGGAGGAACACATGACCCATGAGACCAAGAAAAAGAGGAAGAAGTCCTTGTTTAGTTGCCTCAGAGCTAGTCAGTGAGTATGGAACCTGGGTATCTAAGGAGGGGCCTGATTGGCCAAGAGCCCTTAGTATTCTCCAGCTTGGCAAAATGGCCTGTTATGGATATTCGTTGCCAGGTAATATCTGTTCTCCTTTTGAAAGAACTTGAAAGTAGCCACTCATTAGAAACCCCCTACCTTCTCATCAGTGTTCAGTCCAAACTCAAGTTCTACAGTTTCCCCCATTAGATCCTCATGGAAGTTTAGTCACACCTTAACTTCTAGAGTCTACTCTGACTCCTGTAACTATTTCCATTCTCAGGTTTCCATCACCGTAGAGCAGCTCCTGCAGAACTCCAGATAAAGAACCCATCAGTGATGTCTTCTATGGTGACTGATAGAGATCAGAAGCCATCACTGATCCCCAGAAAGCATGTAAACATAGAGGTTTTTTTCAATTTCTAGAAAGGTCCAAGCAGGTTTTGAGTCCTGTGGACATCCCATTGGTTCTGAACCACATGTGATGCAGGTGTACCTGCACATACCAAGGAAGAAGACAATCCAGGATATCTTCCATTAATGTTCACAATCCACCAAGATCAGCTCCAAACCAGTCAAAAAAAAACACACCTTGGTGTGCAGGGTAAATGTGTGCTAATGGAAAACGACCCTACTCTATGTTCAGGGAAAAAAAATAAATGAGGTCCAAAAAATAAATCAGTTGAGGAAAGGGAATCTGTCCTCACAGAATATCAAGACCAATTTTTCCTGTTGCAGGGGAACCAATTCCCAAATTAGAAATTAGAATCAGTTCCTCCATCAACTCAGGAAGAAAATGTCTTTAATGAGGAAGTAGATCCCTTTAAGGTCTCTGAGGCAGAATTTCTGCCTGAAGGCAACTTAGAGGCCAACCTAGATTTAGAGATACCTTCTCCCCTTCCTAGGAAAATCTTTTAAAATTTTTTTTTTTTATTGTGAACATACGGTACAGAGGGGTTACAATTACATGGGCAAGATAATGAGTACATTTCTTATCAAGCATTGCAGCCTCCTCCTTTTTTACCCTTCATATCCCTTCCCAGCCTCCGCCCAAACCCAATCCTCCCTCCACCAAAGTTGTAAAGTTCGTTTTCGACATGATAACTTGTACTTCTCATTGTTGCAACGGGTCCACCTGTTCCCTTAAACGACTTGTTTTTCTCCTTATACTCCACAACTTATACCGACATCAAATATAGTGAAAGAAGGGGTTATACTGTGGGGGGAGGGACATACAAAGCAATCAAGAAATAATCATATAAATGCGTTAGAAACAAAGGTATGAAAGAAAAAAAACATTTAAATACATATCAAAGGGTTCATTTTCCTAACCACATTATCTGACCTTTTCTGTTTGACTCATACATATACTAGATATCGCAAGTAAGAGAAACCATGGGACCTATGTTTCTTTGGGCTTGGCTTACCTCACTTAATATAATTTTTTCCAAGCCTTTCCATTTCCTAACCAATGGGGCAATGTCATTCTTTCTGATGGAGGCATAGAATTCCATTGTGTATATATACCACATTTTCTTGATCCATTCATCTACTGAGGGGAATCTGGGTTGGTTCCATATCTTAGCTATGGTAAATAATGCTGCAATAAACATAGTTGTGCTGGTAGCTTTAGTGTGGTCTTGTTGGTAAACATTTGGGTAAATGCCCAAAAGTGGGATTGCTGGGTATTAGGGGAGCTCTATGTGGAGTCTTTTGAGGAACCTCCATACTGCTTTCCAAAGTGATTGAACAAGTTAACACTCCCACCAACAATGAAGTAAGGTTCCCTTCTGTCCACATCCCCTCCAGCATCTGTTGTTATTAGAGTTCTTGATTTTTGCCATTCTAACTGGGGTGAGGTGGTATCTCAATGTTGTTTTGATTTTCATTTCTTTTATGGCTAGGGAGGTTGAGCATTTCTTCATGTGTCTATTGGCCATCCTTCTTTCTTCTTCAGAGAAGTTTCTCTTTAAGTCTCTAGCCCACTTATTTATTGGGCAGTTGTTTCTTTGAGGATTTGTTGTTGGAAGATTTAATTTTTTGAGTTCCAAGTATATTTTAGATATGAGACCCTTGTCCGTTGTATGGCTAGTGAAGATCTTCTCCCACTCCGTGGGCTTTCTATTGATCTTGCTAGCTATGTCCTTTGCCATGCAGAAGCTCTGCAACTTCATGCAATCCCATTTGTCCAACCTTTCTTTGATTTGTTGTGTATCCTGGTCTCTATTAAGAAAATTTCGGCCTGTGCCAAGGAGACCTAGGGTTTCTCCTATTCCATCCTGTAATGTTTTCAGAGTGTCTGCTTTGACTCTGAGATCTTTGATCCATTTGGAATTGATTCTGGTGCAGGGTGGTATATAAGGATCCAGGTTTAGTTTTCTATAAGTTGTTAACCAATTTTGCAAGCACCATTTACTGAAGAGGCTGTCTTTCTTCCATTCTAAATTATTTTTAGCTCCCTTATCGAAGATTAGATGGCTATAGGTCTGTAGGTTCATTTCTGGGTTTTCAATTCTATTCCATTGGTCCTGAGGTCTGTTCTTTTGCCAGTACCAAACTGTTTTTTATCACTAAGGCTTAATAGTAGAGTTTGAAATTTGGTATTGATATTCCTCCAGAAGTGTTCTTTCCGTTGAGGAGCCATTTGCTATTCGGGGTCTTTTATTGTTCCATATGAATTTTTGGATTGCCTCTTCTATTTCCTTGAAGAATGAGTTTGGAATTTTGATAGGTATTGCATTAAATTTGTAGATAGCCTTGGGAAGTATTGCCATTTTCACGATGTTAATCTTTCCAATCCAGGAGCATGGGAAGTTTTGCCCCTTTTTAAGTTCTGTTTTGATTTCCTTTTTCAAGTTTTCAAGGTTTTCGTCATAGAGGTGCTTCACTCCTTTGGTTAAGTTAATTCCTAGGTATTTTATTTTTTGTGGGGCTATTACAAATGGAGTTGCTTTCCTAATTTCAGCCACACTGTTCTCATTGTTGGCATACAGAAAAGCCATTCATTTTTTGGGTTAATTTTATACCCTGCTACTTTGCCAAAGTTTTGAATCAGCTTGAGTAATTTGGGAGCGGAGTCTATGGGATTCTTTAAATACAAGATCATGTCATCTGCAAAGAGGGAGAGTTTTATTTCTTCGTTCCCTATTTGGATCCCCTTTATGTTTGCATCTTGTCTTATTGCTGTAGCTAGGCATTCTAATACTAGATTGAAGAGAAGTGGAGAGAGTGGACATCCTTGTCTTGTTCCTGAGTTAAGAGGAAATGGCTTTAGTTTTTTACCATTAAGTATAATGCTGGCTGTAGGTTTGTCATATATAGCTTTTATTGTATTGAGGAATGTTCCATGGATTCATAATTTCTCCAAGTCCTTCTTCATAAAGGGGTGTTGGATCTTGTCGAATGCTTTTTCTGCATCTATTGAGATAACCGTGTAGTTCTTATCCTTGTTCCTGTTGATGTGATGAATAATATTAATTGATTTGCGTATATTGAACCAGCTTTGCATCCCTGAAATGAATCCTGTTTGATCGTGGTGTATGATTTTTTGGATGAATTGTTGTTGAAGTCGATTGGCCAAAATTTTGTTGAGAAGTTTTGCATCAGTGTTCATTAAAGAAATGGGTCTATAGTTCTCTTTCTTTGATGAGTCCCTGCCTGGTTTTGGGATGAGGGTTATGATGGCTTCATAGAATGTGTTCGGTAGTAAACTTTCTCTTTCAATTTCATTGAAGAGTTGGAGGAATATTGGTGTGAGCTCTGCTTTGAAGGCCTTGTAGAATTCCCCTGTAAAACCATCTGGTCCCGGACTATTCTTAGCTGGGAGGTATCTTATTTCTGTTTCTATTTCAATGCTTGATATGGGCCTGTTAAGATGGTTTAACTCATCTTGGTTTAGTTTTGGCATGTCAATATTTGCTAGGAAAAGGTCCATTTCTGCCAAGTTCTCAAACTTATTAGCATAAAGTTTTGAGGAGTATTCCCTTATAATGTTCTGAATCTTGGTTGTTTCCGTGGTGATGTTTCCATTCTCATCTCTGAGTTTATTAATTTGGGTGTGTTCTCTTCTTTTTCTGATAAGATTTGCTAAGGGTCTGTCAATTTTGTTAAGTTTTTGGAAGAACCAACTCTTTGTTTTGTTGATTCTTTCTATAGTTTTTTGGATTCTAATTCATTTAATTCTGATTTAACTTTAGTTATTTCTTTCCTTCTACTGGATTGGGGTTTATCTTGCTGCTCTTTTTCAAGGAGGTTCAGATGTCTCATTAAATTGTTGGTTTCAGATCTCTCCAATTTGTTGATGTAGGAGCTCAGAGCTATAAACTTGCCCCTGAGTACTGCCTTTACTGTGTCCCAGAGGAGCTGGTAATTTGTGTGCTCATTTTTGTTGAATAGCATGAACATTTGAATTTCCTTTTTAATCTCTTCCATGACCCACTCGTGATTCAGCAGTGTGTTGTTCAGCCTCCATGTGATGGCTTTTCATGTTGAGTTCTAATTTTATTCTCTTGTGGTCAGAGAGAATGCAAGGTATAACTTCAATGTTTTTGAATTTAGACAAGTTTGCTTTGTAGCCTAAAATGTGGTCTACTTTAGAAAATGTTCCATGTGCTGCTGAGAAAAACGGGTATTCCGATGCTGCTGGGTGAAATGTTCGGTAGATGTCTGTTAAATCTAGTTGATCTATGCAGCTGTTTAGATCTGCGGTTTCTCTGTTGAGTTTTTGCCGAGTTGATCTAGCTAGTGGGAAGAGTGGTGTGTTAAAATCCCCAACAATTAATGTCTTTGGATCTATGTGGTATTTGAGGGAAAGTAGTGTTTCTTGGATAAATTTGGGTGATCCATTGTTTGGTGAATAGATATTTAGAATTGTAATATCCTCCTGAAGGAGAGATCCCTTAATTAGTATGTAGTGACCTTCTTTATCTCTTCTCACGAATTTTAAATTGAAGTCTATTTTATCTGATATTAGGATTGCAACTCCCGCCTGTTTATGGAGCCGTTTGCTTGGTAGATTTTGTTCCAGCCTTTAACATTGAAAATGTGTTTGTTATTACGGGCAAGATGTGACTCCTGAAGGCAGCAGATAGAAGGGTTTTGTTTTTTAATCCAACTAGAGAGTCTATGTCGCTTAATTGGAGAGTTCAGTCCGTTAACGTTAAGAGATAGGACTGAGAGGCATTTGGGAGTTCCTGCCATGTTATCCACCTTCTTGGGGACTGCGAAAACTGGGTTCTTCCTATGGTTCTTGGATTCTCAGTTTTGGTGCAGTTTCTTGGCCTTTATTGTGTTCTTGTTGGTTTTCTATGTGTGGGACATCTTTAAGAATCTTTTGTAGGGCTGGTTTGGTGGAGATGTATGGTTTCAACTTTTCTTTGCTATGGAAGATTTTTATTTGGCCTTCAGTTATGAAGGAGAGTTTAGCTGGGTACAGTATTCTTGGTTGATAGTTGTTTGTTTTTAGGGCATGGCATACATCATTCCAGGCTCTTTTTTTCTTTGACTGTCTATGCTGAGAAATCTGAGGTGATTCTAATTGGTTTCCCTTTATAGGTGATTAATCTTTTCTCCTTGACAGCTTTAAGGATCTTTTCCTTGGTCTGAGTTAATCCTGTGTGGATTATAATGTGACGGTGGGATGTCCTATTCTGGTCTGGTCTGTTTGGAGTTCTAAAAGCTTCTTGTATCTGAATAGGCCTATCTTTTTGCATGTTTGAGAAGTTCTCTGCTAAGATCCTGTTAAACAAATTTCCTAGACCATTAACTTCTGTTTTTAGGTGCTCCTCTACACCCATCCTAATCCTTAGATTAGGCCTTCTGATGGTGTCTTCCAAGTGTTGGATAGATCTATCATATTTCTTGGACTTGTCTTGGATGGTTGTATGTTCTTTCTCTATAATATCTAGGCTGTCTTCAATCCCCAAGATTCGATCTTCTGCATGGTCTAACCTGCTGTCAAGACTTTTCTACTTTGTTTTTTATTTCTTTTCCTTCTAATTGGCCAGCTTTGATGGCTTCAAATTCTTTGTTGAAGCTTTGTTTTAGATCTTGTATGGACTTCTTTACTTCCTTAATTTGGTGTTCAGTGTTTATTCTCAGATCACTTAGTTGATTGGTTATGGTTTGCTTGGACTCCCATTTCTTCTGTTGGGTTCCATTCAGCATTCCCTTTGTGGTCTCCCTGACTTCCTTCAGCTCTTTGTTAAGGGATTCCATGAATACCTTTAGTGATCTTTGTGTATTCTCATCCTGCTGTCTCAATTCCTGTATTACTCTTTGATTAGCTTCCTCCCGTTCGTGGGATTCCTGTAGTTCTCTTTGAGTGTTCTCAGCATGCGCACGCCATTCCTGCCTTTCTCTTTGAGTGTTCTCAAGCTTCTCATGCAAATCCTGTATCAGTTTTTGAGTAGCTTCCTCACGCTTATGATATTCATGCATAAACTTTTGGATTGCCTCCTATCTCTCCCTATCATGCTCATACAGAGTCCTTTGTATGTTTTCAATCTATTCATATATTATATTTGCCAGCAGTGTTTGTAGAGCTATTTGGGAACTCTCCTCTGGATTATTCATTATCTGTTCTGTCCCCTGATTATCATGAGTGGGAATTGAGATACCCAGATTTGCCATTTTTCTTGTGTTTTTCCGGCTTATTCTGCCCATTTGAGATGAAAATCGCACCAGTTTTGTGCTAGAACACTACCTTAAGGCAAGCATCAACTAAAGTCTGAATTTGCACAGTCTATAGTCTTCAGACACAATCTAGTTCAACAGATACATCTATTCAACATCAAAGAAGTATATGTTAATGGGCTATGAACCGCAAAGAAGAATTTGGAAAACCAGAAATTATTAGGGCTAGGGAGAGATATGGGTAAAAAATAGGAATAGATTGATGTGGGGAGGCACAGGGAGAGTTAACTACGTCCTAATCTCAAAGCAGGAAATAGGTTGGGTAGGATGAAAGTAGAGGGAGAGAAAAAAGAAGAAGAAAGGGAAAGGGAAAAGAAAAGACACCAGAAAAAATAGAAAGTAAAAATTAATAATATTTTGCCGAACAGAAAACAATCTATTTAGAGAAGAACGTGAATATATTGAGAGAAGGGGAGGGATATAAAGGAGATGTGAAAAACTTAAAAATAAAAATGCTTAAAATATTATATAGGTATAAAGAGGTAGTACTGCTATTAAGGAATTTAAGTCTCAGAGATTTTGAATTGAGTAATAAATTTCTGGATTAAGTGTGCACACAATGTGGGATAGGGTCTAATAGTCAACTACGGGTTTATCTGAGGATGTGCAGGACAAGAATTAAGTCACATAAAGAATAATGAAAGAGAGGAAAATGTGAAAATGATAAGAAAGGAAGAAAAAAAGATCAGACGTTCAGTAGAGCTAAACAAAAAACAAAAAGACAATTAAAAACGAAAAAAAAGAGAAAGAAAACAAAAAAAGAAAGAAAAACTCACACCCATGTATCCCTAAAATATAAATTATAAGAGGAAAAAAAAGTTACGGGAAAATAATTTTTTTTCTTTTCTTTTCTTTTTTTTAATTTAATTTAATTTTTTTTGTGAACATACTGTACAGTGGGGTTACAATTACATGGGCAGGATAATGCGTACATTTCTTATCAAGCATTGCATCCTCCTCCTTTGTTTACCCTTCACATCCCTTCCCTACCTCCCCCCTATCCCCCTACCCAATCCTTCCCCTCTCCTCCCTCCCTCCCCCCGCACCAACCTTGTAAAGCTCGTTTTCGACATGACCTTGTACTTCTCATTGTTGCAACAGGTCCACCTGTATCCTTAAACGACTTGTTTTTCCCCATCTCCTCCACAAGTTATACTGACATCAAATATATTGAAAGCAGGGGTTATACTGTGTAACAATTTTTTTTCAAAAGAGGCAAAAATTAAAGATTAAAAAAAGTTTTAGAAAAGAAAAAAAAATTTTTAATATAAGGTACCAAAAAAAAAAAAAAAAAAAAAAAGAAGAAGAAGAAGAAGAAAAAAAAGTTCTTTGATTTTTTTGGGAGGGGTGGGAAAAATCCTGTATTTCCCTTGTGTCCATAACCAGCCTCTTGTTGGAGTCTGGTCTGCTTGTTGTCCTGTGGCTTGGTTGGTTTATTAAGTCAGTTTAATCAAACAGGCAGAAAAATGCTCTGCTTTACCCAGGATTTTGCGATCCTTCTCCCAGGCTAGTTCAATGGGAGGCAGATCTGCTTTGACTATCACAAAAGAGGGAGATGCAGTGATGAGGCTAGGTTCTGGGTAGAGTTGCAGCATTTCAACAAACAGTAGCTTTTCCAGGGGGCTAGTTTGTGAAAAACTCACAGAGCTCAGCCTGGAGCCATTCTCAGGGTTTCTGTTTACTTAATTTCAATTGATGAGGCTGCTAGAGGGAGGGGCAGCCTCTGGCTCTGATTACCCAGTGAAGAAAGCCACTCCTAGGGCTGGTGCCCGAGCTGGGTGACTTTTCCCTGGGTGGAGCTGAGTCTGGCAGGTCACGCTGCCGTTAAGTCCTTGTGACCTGCTAAATGACTCGTTTTATTCCAAAGCTTGAGTTGGAGTTAGCAGCTCTGCTGAGCTTTGTCGGTATCCAAGATGGAGATCTCCGGTACTGGGGAGGGGGTGGGGTGGCCTTCCCTCCTCTGCTCCCTGAGAAGGAGTGAGGATGTCAGGCTTCTACTCACGAGTCTTGGTTCCTGGGTTGTCTCTGGTCTGCGAACTGCAGGATGAAGGTGTCCGCTCCTTGTCGGTTCTTGCTGGTGTTGAGTAGAATCTGCTCGCCCGCTGTGTCTGGCTCCTTCATTCCGGACTCTCTGCTGTTTAGGTATGGTGACTGCGATCGCCGCAGCCACCGCCGTGGCTGCTGGCAAGAGCTCAGATGTGTCTCCTTGCCTGGATTTTCCCTCTCTGACCTGACTCTCTGTCCTGTGATGGCACACTTGGTGTGATTCTCTGGCTTAAGACTGTTCACTGGAACTCTGAAACTGCTTTCTATGCGAAAGCTTGTTTAGACTCCAGCTTCTCCTCCGCCATCTTCCCGGAACTCCTGTTTTAGATCTTGTATGAACTTCTTTACTTCCTTAATTTGGTGTTCTGTGTTTATTCTCAAATCACTTAGGTGATTGGTTATCATTTCCTTGGACTCCATCTCTACTGTCGGGCTCCATTCAGCTGAATTCTTTCAGCTCTCTGTTTATGGATCCTATGAATCCTCTATTGATCTTTTTTTATTCTCATCTTGCTCTCGAAATTCCTTTATTACTCTTTGATTAGCTTCCTCACGTTCCCAAATTTCCTGTAATTCTCTTTGACTACTCTCAGCCTGCTCACTCAATTCCCATCTTTCTCTTTGGCTGTTAGCCTGCTCATGCAATTCCTGTATTAATCTTTGAGTAGCTTCCTCATGCTACTTAAAGATTCCTGTATTAAACTCTGGTTTGCCTCCTCTCGCTCCCTATCATACTCACACTGAATGCTTTGCAGGTTTTCAAAGTTTTCATTCATCATGTTTACTAGTAGTTTGTAGAGCTTTTCTGCAACTCTCTTTTGGATTATCCAATAACTGTTCTGTCATCTGATTATCATGAGTGGGAGTTGAGATACCCGGACTTGCCATTTTTCTTGTTTTTCCAGCTTGTTCTGCCCATTTGGTATGAAAGTAACACCAATTTTGTGCTAGAACACTATTTTAAGGCAAGCAACAGAGTCCTGTAGTTGCACAGTCAAAATGGCTGCAGATAACAATCTAGTTCAACAGATACAATTTATTCAACATCAAACAACTATGGATTAATGGGATAAGAATTGCAAAGAAAGGAAGTGGCGCTGTAGCTCAAGTGGTAGAGCACTCGCCTTGAGCTGAACAGCTGAGGGAGAGCGCCCAGGCCCAGAGTTCAAGCCCCACGACCGACCAAAACAAAAAAAAAAAGGGAAAATAAATAAATAAAGCAAAAATGCAATAAATAACCACAAAAAAAAATTGCAAAGAAGGATTTGGCAAACCAGAAATTATTAGGTTTAGGGAGAAATGTGGGGAAAAATAGGATTAGAGGGATGTGGAGAGGTAAAAAGAGAGTGAATTTAACCAAGCCCTTATCTCAGAGAGGGAAATGGATTGCACAGTATGATAGGAGAGAGATTTAAAAAAAAGAAATAGAAAAAATGGAAAATCAGAAATTTAAATTTAGAAAGTGAAACATTTAAAAATTATTTAAGAATAAAGAAATGATATTGAGAGAAGGAAATGAGAGGATGAAAGGAGGGGAGGGATAGAAAGGAAACATAAAAAAGTAAAAAATAAAAATTCTTGAAATTGGTTACTTGAAAATTTTATAGGTATAAAGGGATAATACTGCTATTAAAGAAGTTAAGCCTAAGAGGTTGTGAATTGAGTAATAAATTTCTGGATTAAGTATGTAAACAATGGGAGATAAGGTGTAATAATCAACAATGGGTATATATCTGGGGATGAGCAGAACAGCAATTAAGTCATGCAAAAAAGAAAGAAAGAGAGAAAACAATGAAAAGAATTTTAAAAAGCACCAAAAGGTCAAAAGAGATTTTTGGAAAAAGCACACACACATATACACCTAAAATAAAAATTATGAGAGAAAAAAGATTAATAGAATACAATTTAAAAAAATAAAAATTTTAAAAAAAGGTACAAAAAAGAGTTCTTTGATTTTTTTTTTGGGGGGGGGGAATGGGAAGATCCTGTATCTCCCCTGTGTCCATAACCAGTCTCTTGGTGGAATCTCTCGTCTGCCTGTGACATTTGGTTTTCCTGTGGCTTGATTGGTTTCTTAAGTCAGTTTGTTTGAGCAGGCAGAAAAATGCTCTGCTTTACCCGGGATTTTGTGATCCTCCTCCCAAGCTAGTTCAGTGGGAGGGAGATCTGCTTTGAGTATCACAAAAGAGGGAGATGGCTGTTTCCTCTAGTTTGGAGATGCTGTGATGAGGCTAGGTTCTGGGTAGGGTTGAGGCCTTTCAGCAAACAGTAGCTTTTCCCTGAAGGGCTAGATTGTGAGAGACTCACAGAGCCCAGCCTGGAGCCATTCTCAGGGTTTATGTTTTCTGAGTTTCAATTGTTTGTCTAGGCTGCTGTAGTGAGGGGCAGCCTTTGGCTCTGTTTACTCAGTGAAGAAAGTCACTCCTCCAGGGGCAGAGCTTGGACTGCCTGGGTGGGGTGACTTTCTCCTGGTGGAGCTGAGCCTGGCAGGTAAGATCAGCTTCCTTGACCTGCTAAATGACTCTTTTGTTTTCTTCCAAGGCCTGAATTGGAGCTAGCTGCTCAGCAGGGCCTTTGTCAGTATCAAAGATGGAGATTTCCAGTGGTTGTGGAGGGGCAGCCTTCCCTCCCTGAGAACTAGTGAGGATGTCAGGGTTTTACTCATGCCAGAATCTTGATTCTTGTGCCATCTATGATATGCCATCTGCAGGATGAAGTTATCTGCTCCTTGTCAGTTCTTGCTGGTGGTGAGTAGAATCCACTCACCCATTACATCTGGCACCTTTGTCTCGGACTCTCTCTGTATGGTGGCTACGGCTGCCGCTTGCCACCACTGCTGCAAAAGTGGCGACTACTGGCAAGTGCTCAGATCTGTTTCCTTGCCTGGATTTTCCCACTCTGGCCAGCTCTCTGTACTTTGATGGCACACTTGGTGTGATTCTCTAGCCTAGGACTGTTCACTGGAACACTAAAACTGCTTTCTATGAGAAAGCATGTTTAGCCTCCAGCTTCTCCTCCATCTTCCTCCAAATCTTTCCCAATTTTTCTTTTTCTTCCAGAAAGAATCACTTCTCTGCCCAGAGATGCCTGATGCAGCCTAACATCTCTATCTTCCAGAACCTCCAATGTCTGCGATTGACCTTCCCATCAGTAGCTCAACAACCTGCAAGCAGGTCCAATTTGTCTGGGGTAAAATGATGGACCAGCCCCAATGAAGACAATACCCCAGCCACACTCAGCACAGGAGGATAACCAAAAACACATGGTAGTAAGCCGGAGGGTGGAGAAGCCAATCAAGGAAACAACACAAAGTCTTCCCATCCCTTTCTTCAGCTACACAGCCATAGGGAAAGGGGAAGGTATGGGGTGGGACAGGGGGGAGGGAATATAAACAGTCCCAATGCTTTTCTGGCTTCAGGTTTCCTAGCTTCACCCACCACAAGGGGACCAAAGTGGGGTAAGGAGGAAAAAAATTTAAAAAAAAATAAAAAATAAATAAAAGAAACCGTGTTCAAATGTCTCTCCCAGACCACAGTTGCACAACTTCGAAGTAAGGCTTGGTCTCCAGCAGCAGCCCAAGAACCTGAGCGGTACCGATTAACAAGCAACAGTCATAGCTGGGGCTGCTTCTCCTCCACTCAAAATTGCTGTGGCTGCCACTGCCGCTGCTCAAGCAAAGACGCTGCCAAGATAAAAAATCTGTGCTTCATTTTTAAAAAGAATTCATAGACATTCTTCTTTGGCAGTGTCTATTATAAATTAGAATGGCGGGCGGAAGGTATGGGGAACTCTGCAACCACTTTTCTTATGCTCCACTGATATTCAATTCACTATTGGAAAGACACTAGCAGGAATGAGATGTGTCTAAAATAATTTAAAACCATTGAAATTGCCACGAATTATGTACAGGGTGATTAATTAAGTACAATGTTTCATCTACAGTGAACATCACAGGTTGCTCTATCAAGTGAAAAGCAATCTATATATGACATAATCAGTAAAATTTGATGTGTGTATTTTATACTCATGGACACAGATTTTTATATATGCATGGGAAAAGTTCTGGCAGTATGTATTTGACAATGGAATACTTGTGGGAATGGAGTTTATGGTTGTGCAGATGGATTGGGGAGAAAAATTTAAATCCTAGATTTGAATTATGACATTCCTATACAACCAAAATCTTACTTTCAAAATAAAAGACCTGCTAGTATATGAAAGAAGAAAAATAGCTGTTAGCAAATTGAGTCCCTTCCTATAGCCTAGTCCACTCCTTCCCTTCTCCACAGCTTAGCATGCTCCCTTCTTAAGCAACACTAGGCCCATGTAGTAAAGGCAGTAAATAATCAACTTCCAACCCCCTTTATCTTGGGATGGCACTTTTCTGTGGCAGCTATCACCATATAAGGCAACAAGAGCCCCCTAGAGTTTACCTTCAGGTCTGGGCAGTTGCAGGACCCTTATCTATCTGGACAGTAGACATAAATCCTAATCTGACATGATGAAGCCCCTGGCCCACGTGTCCACACCAGGGTCTCCACCCCCTAATCCCTTCTAGCCCCTCCTAAACCTCCTAGGTTATATAGGTCACCCCAGACAATAGCCAATGCTTCTTCTCATTCCTCCCTTGTCAGAAGGAGTCTTGCTGGCCCCCCTTCTTGGCAATAAACCTTTCTTTGTTCTCTGTACCTGGATGTCTGCATGGTTCTCTGGCAAAGTCTATTAATCTTATTTTGCTAAGAATAGCACATAAATGTGTAGTATTTTTTTCACTTTTTGATTAGTACACATTCTTCCAAGTGATTTAATTATGACATGTTCATATATTCACACAATGAATCTTTTTTTGAGATCATTCTTAGATACATATTTAATTTTTCAGTATCATGAAAAAGTCTACGCTAAATGGTATTTAATCCTAACCAGAAACGATAGAACAACATAGGACAACATTTGTTTTGATCATATTAGTTTCTTTTTTTCACTTTATTTTTTTTAAAGATTTTAAACATATTTTTTATTGTGAAAATACTGTACAGAGGGGTTACAATTACATGGGCAAGATAATGAGTACATTTCTTATCAAGCATTGTAGCCTCCTCCTTTATTTTGTTTCCCCTTCCCATCCCTTCCCATCCACCCCTCCCCGACCCCTCCACCAAAGTTGTAAAGTTCATTTTTTGACATAACGACTTGAACATCTCATTGTTGTAATGGGTCCTCCTGTATCCCTGTTTTAACGATTTGTTTTTTCCCTTCCCTTCCACAAGCGATACCAACATCATATACAGTGAAAGCAGGGGTTATACCGTGGGGGAGGGACATACAAAGCAACAAAGAAATAATCTTTTTTTTTCAAAGAAATAATCTTATAAATATGTCAGAAACAATCACATGAAAGATCTCTCTCTATTTTTTGTCAGTAGTGAGGCTTGAACTCTAGGCCTGGGAGCTGTCCCTGAGCAATTCAGCTCAAGGCTCATGCTCTACCACTTGAACCATAGCGCCACTTCCAATTTTCTGGTGTTTTTTATTTTTTTTAAATTGTGATGAAGTGATTACATAATTTCCCAAATTTCACAGTACTGTGAGATAGTGATGCTCAGTTAAAGTCACAAACACATTCTAACTTTCCTGGAGCAAATTGTCTATCATGGTCTATAACATATAACGGAATACACATATACACCACACATATGATCAGCATTATGGGGTTATTTAGCAGTGGTTCGACCAGAGAGTGGAAGTTCTTTGTTTCTTAAGTCCTGTTAATTTTGTCATATCACCTAACATTTTTGATTTAACATCCACTTATCAGGGAGACCATGTACTGTTTGTCTCTTTGCTCTTGGCTTACCTCGCTCATCATGATTTCTTCTAGCTCCACCCATTTCCCTGCAAATGTCATTATTTTGTCATTTCTAATGGCTGCATAATATTCCATTGTGTATAGATACCACAATTTTTGGATCCATTCATCTGTGATGGGACATCTGGGTTGTTTCTATATCCTAGCTAGTGTGAACAGTGCTGCAATAAACATGGAGGTGCATGTGTCCTTGTATATTGGTTCCTGTTGTTCAGGATAGATGCCTAGAAGTGGTATGACTGGGTCATAAGGGAGGCCAATATTTAGCTTTCTGAGGACCCTCCAGACTGCTTTCCAAAGTGGTTGTATAAGTGTACATTCCCACCAGCAGTGGAATAGGGTTCCTCTTTCTCTGCATCCCCTCCAGCATTTGTGTTGGCTGAATTTAGGATGTGGGCCATTCTGTCTGGGGTAAGGCAGTATCTCAAGGTTGTCTTTATTTGCATTTCCTTCACAACCAGGGATGGTGAACATTTCCTCATGTGTTTCTTTGCAATTTTTATTTCTTCATCTGAGAAGTCTGTCTTTAGTTCCCTTGCCCATTTAGTAATTGGTTTGTTAGGTTTAGGAGGGATTAGTTTCTTGAGTTCCCTGTATATACTGGATATTAACCCCTTATCTGATATATTGCTGGTAAATATTTTTTCGCAATTAGTTGGTTGTCTTTCTAGCTTTGTTGTGATAGCTTTAGCTGTGCAGAAACTTTTTATTTTAAGGTAGTCCCATTTGTTGAGTCTCTCTCCAGTTTGTTGTGACCCTGGGACTCTGTTCAGGAAGTTCCTTCCTGTGCCTATTAGTTCAAGTGTCTCTCCTACTCTGTCCTGCAGTAGTTTCAGAGATTCAGATTTAATGTTAAGGTCTTTAATCCATTTTGAGTTGATGTTGGTGCATGGTGATAGGCTGGGGTCCACTTTTAGTCTTCTGCATGTGGCCACCCAGTTTTCCCAGCACCAGTGGTTGAAGAGGCTGTGTTTCTTCCATTGTATATCTTTAGCTCCTTTGTCAAATATCAGCTGACTGTAGGCCTGTGGATTCATTTCTGAATCTTCTATTCTACTCCACTGTTCTTCGGGTCTGTTTTTGTGCCAGTACCATCCTGTCTTTGTTATTATAGCTCTATAGTAGAGTTTGAAGTTTGGCATGGATATCCCTCCCATGTTGTCTTTATTCCCTAGAATTGTTTTGGCTATTCTTGGTCTTTGGTTGTTCCATATGAATTTTTGGACTGTTTTCTGTATTTCAGAGATGTACAGCATTGGGATTTTAATAGGAATTGCATTAAATTTGTATATTAATTTTGGCAGTATTACCATTTTCACTATATTAGGTCTGTCTATCCAAGAGCATGGGAGGTCTTTCCATTTCCTAGTGTCTTCTGTAATTTCTTTCTTTAACTTTTTATAATTTTCATTAAATAGTTCTTTTACATCTTTGGTTAGGTTAATTCCTAAATATTTTATTTTTGGGGAGGTTATTGTGAATGGGGTTGCTCTCTTTATTTCCCTCTCTGCTTGTACATTGTCAGTGTCCAGGAAGGCGACTGATTTTTGTGGGTTTATTTTGTATCCTGGTACTTTGCCGAAGTGATTTATGATTTCTAAGAGTTTGGGGATGGAGTATTTTGGGATCGTGAAGGTATAGTATCATGTCATCTTCAAAAAGGGATAGTTTAACTTCTTCTTTCCCTATGCTGATCCCTTTAATGTCTTCACACAATGAATCTTTATGAGACTCATCTCCTCCATCACTCTCACACATCCACAGTCTTTTCTCAAATCAATGTCTACATGCTTTGTTGTTCCTTTTTCACACATATTAAAAAAGTACCTATTTTGAACATGTTTGTCCACCTTTGCCCTCTCCATGTGTCCTTCTAACTTCCATTAGAACCTATACCTATAATAGATGTTTTGCATTCCTATTACTCATTTTTATTAAATTGTATGACACTAGTATTTAAGAGATTTCACCATAAAATTTTACAAACTCATATTGAGTAATTTTATCATATTGATGGTCTCACTCCCCCTTTCCCTATCTAGCATACTCCTTAATATTCAACAGCTTTCAGTGACTTTCCTTTTGTCGTCATTGCCATTCACACAGGCCAAATAATGTTCATTTATCCTTCCCCAATCCTACTAATCCCCTCAAACATTCCCAAACATACAGACATATTCTATAAATGTATGTATATATGATCCTGTATGTGCTTACACTTTTATTTTTCATGTTGTGCATTTACATATTAGAGAAAATATGTGACCTTTATCCTTGTGAACCTGGAGTATTTCATTCAGCATGATAGTCTCCAATTCCATCAATTTCCCTGCAAATGAAAACATTTCACTAATCTTAATGCATGGTGTGGAGTGGAAGGGAAAGGCCTGGCTGGGGATACACAATGGGAATCTGGTGTGATGCAGTTAACACTTAAAGCCATTAAGCCACAAAGATTAGTGGTGTGAGTGCAGATAGAGGAAAGTGAGAAACCAAGGAAGCCTCCAGCAGGTCCAAAGGTCCCTAGAGACCTTTTCACCAGGATGAAGAAGTGGGCAGATAGGGGAAGAATAACCAAAAAGTTTGAGCAGGGAAAGGTGATGAGATAACTGGGAGCCAGATGCCACATCAAAGCCAGGTAAAATGAAGAATGGAATTGACACAGACTGGCCACTAGGGTCTTTGACAAAGCCATTGAAGGCTATCAGATAATTGTTGATTGATATAAGATGGTGACAGAATACAAATATAGAGAGTAGAAAATTATTATTATATTTGTTTCCTTGGGTATCATTATATAGTTTGTTTACTAAGAAATTATCATAACAGTGAAAAAAGAAGCCACAAAAGAAACTGGTAAATCAACTGTCTGCAAGGGTCAGGATTTCAATCATATCTTTGTCTCCTAAAATCCCTTAAAAGTGTAATAGTTTTACTTCTCGAAGTCCACCAAGCTTCTCAGACCAAAGACTGGGTTTTCAAAGCCCAGGAGTAGATGGTGTTACTAGAATCTTCTACATAGTAAGTTCAATTGTTTAATTTTACTATTGATCTTTTGCTAACTACTCTTTCCAAAAAAGAAAAAGCCTAATTCTGTTAAAAGGAATAATCTCCTAGATCTCCCAGCTAAGAGAAACCAGGCTCTTATTCTTTCCGAATGTCGTGATTAGTCAGTGATTTTTTCTTTTCCCCTTCTGACATAAAACTTCTCTCTATGAGGTATTATTCTCATTTGAAAAGGTAAATCCTTGGTAGAGGCTTGATTAACTTTTGAGGACAAGGAGACACTGGTTAAATTATATTTTAGTGGTATTAAAGACACAGTGAGTGCACCATGGTTCAAGACCATTCAAGGAAATATTTTTAACCAAGAAACCTATCTCAATCAGTATTGGCTAGGTGTAGTGGCATACATATGTCATTCCAGTTTGTGTGGGAAGCATAACTGGCAGGGCTACTGTCAACAGCCCAGGAAAAACCTACAAAAACCTACTACAAATAAGTAATATTAGAAGATTGTCAGTGTAGTGCTTCCCTAAGGAGTGTAAATTCATTTGGGGCAAATCTAGGCACACTCTTACACCGTGACTTTACAGAATGACCCTGGCTCAGGTGTGGACTGAGTTTCCACATCTTCGTTCCTCAGTAGCCTCACCCGCTCCAGCACACACATGGGCTGGGCTGGGCAGCTACCTCTGCTGCTGTTAGGGGTTGATGTTTTGTGTCATCAATACATTAGCTCACATACAAACACCCAAAGAGTATTCTGTTTTCCAGTCTACCTCCTTCCATCCAGTACTCTGCTGCTCTGCCCATCCAACGTTCAGAAAATGCTGGTCTCTCTTCCTGGTTGGCTTCACATTTGTTCTACCTGGAAAACACCTGTTCCACTTCCACAACCCTCACTGGACTCTACCTGTATAAGTCCTTTCCTGTATCATTTTACTCAAAGCCCAAGTTAACATTTCACACTACTCTTTGCCTGAATCCTTCCTAACAGTCTTCATGGCCCGCCCTGGAATGTTGTGTAATTAGCTTACTATGCATCCCACTACCCTTCTAAATTCTTCACTTACCTAGAGCAGGATATGCTTTCTACAGATATCTTCCAAAATAGTACAATACTTTGTAAACACTGTGCATGGTATCAAACTAGAGGCAGTTGAGTAGAAGTGTGTACTAGAATCCTTGCTATATGTGATGCTTCCTATTTGTAATCCTACCACTCAAGAAGTTGAGCTTTGCTTTCGCAAAGGAATTATTTTGAGGAATAACACAGCTAAATGAAAATCTAAAAGGACAAAATAAAGTAACACATAACAACCCATCAATGCTCCACAGCTTACTCACCAAGCATCATGAGAGATTTTCACCAGCTAGGAATAAATCTTTCAGTACAGCACAAAACAGAAACAAAAACACCCCAGCATAATTCTTGAAACCAATATTCCCATAAACACAGTTGTGATATACAGAATGAACAGCACTTACCCCAAATCCCAGTACTACCAATAAAAAAGGGGAAAAAGTGAAAAGTATAAAATTAAAAAAAATTCACTTAGTGGAGTGGCTCACCCTGTAAAATAATTACTTGGAAAGCAGAGTTCAAGATTGCATAGGGAGCAAAATCCCCTTCTTGGCTGGAAATGTAGCTTAGTGGTAGAATGCTTGCCTAGCATGCATGAACACCTGGGTTCAATTCCTCAATACCACATAAACAGAAAATGCCAGAAGTGGTGCTGTGGCTCAAGTGGTAGAGCACTAGCCTTGAGGAAAAGAAGCTGAGGGACAGTGCTCAAACCTGAGTTCAAACCCCAAGACTGGCAAGAAAAAAGATCCCATTCTCAGTCAATACCTAAGTACGTGTCCTTCCAGGTATGTATGAGAGGCATTCTAACACTTTGTTCTAACACAACCTAAGGAACCCATGATATTCTTTCAAAAGTAACTTCTAAAGAGCTAGCTGTCTAACAATTGTCTAACAAGTGCAAGGAAATGAGTTTAATCTACATAAACACAAGTGCACGTGCACACACAGAGTCATACAGCAAAAAGAGGTTCTGATAATTAAGTGGTATGTATCTTGCTTCTTTCTACTACTTGCTCTTTCTGGAATGCTAAAATATGCACAGTATTAGGTGAGAGATGAACTCAACACCTTCTAGGAGATGTGTGGACTGACTGATCATAGAAACAAAAACATGTATATTTTCTCTTGATGCACATATTATGAAAATATATACATGCTCATATGTGTGTATGTTGAGTACATTATGCAGCTATATGACTCTGTATGTTACATAAGCACTGAGAAATGGAAGAAAAGGTTGATAGGTACCTCAGAAAAATTACTGAGCCATGTCTATGGTCTTGCTATTTTTTCTGGTTAATTGGTGATAGTATCTTACAGACTTTTCTGCTTTAAGAAGCTTCAAACTACAGTCTTCCAGGTCTCAGTCTCTTAAGTAGCTAGAGTTACAGGAATGCCAGACTGGAGATGTAGCTCAAGTAGGAAGCATCAACTTTGAGAGAAAAAGCTAAGGAATGAATAAGGACTTGAATTCAAGCGCTAGTACTGGGGAATATGAGCACACTCATGCGTGCGTGTGAACGCACAGATGAACAAGAATGAAAGTCTGGTGACCCAGCTATATCTTTAAATCACCCATTGATTGTGGTTTAATAATCTAATAATACTAAAATGAATCCTCAGGCTTCCTCATCTTTATCACCTTAGGTGTCTTAATTACCTTATCAGCATTTTTCCCTTTTCTTTTGTCTCTTCTCTGTGTGTGTGTGTGTGTGTGTGTGTGTGCGCGCGCGTGCGCGTGTATGACAATACTGAGACTTGAACTCAGTGAACTGGCATTATGTTTTTACTTTTTCTCTCAAGAATGTTGCTCTACCCCTTGAGGCACAGAACTACTTCCAGCTTTTGCAGGGAGAGAAGTCCAGGCCAAGCTGGGCTCAATCTGAGGTCTTCATATCTCAGCCTCCCAAGCATATTTTTTTTCTTATAAGCTAAAAACATCAGGTAATAGTCTTAGCTAAAATTAAAAAAAAAACACTCTGGGACATTAGTCAGGCCTTGATTAACGCCCTAGGACCAGCACAAAAATAAATGTATTTGTCCCTTGCTATTATTGCAGTTCACTTATTGCAACTTCCAGGATTATCATCTATGCCAAGGGTCTCTGGAATGTAACACTCTCCATAGGTAAGGGATCACTCTAATTCAATCAAAAGTAACTGTAAATCTGCCACATATTACCTTTATAATATTAATTAAAATTGTAAATAACAAATAATCAAAAGGGTAGAAAAAAATCCATAAACACCCAAGATTTAATTCATGCTATGACATTTTTACACCTTAAACATGACTAAGGAGACTTTTAGAAAACATATTTCTATCACTATTAGAATTCTACCCACTGTGAAACTGAAGAAATGAAATCATACATTACCCAACTTAGAGGCCTACACCAAGAAACAATTAGATGGCAGACATTGGTACAAGCAAGCTGTGCATTACATTAATAGTAATATCAATGGATATAAGCCAGCCTGAGTTGAAGATGAAGATCTTGTCTCAAAACTAAAAGCGAGGGCTAGGAATGTGGCTTAGTGGCAAAGTGCTTGCCTAGCAGCCATGAAGCCCTGGGTTTGATTCCTCAGTAGGATATAAACAGAAAAAGCTAAACGTACACTGCTAGCCTTAAGCAAACAAAGCTCAGGACTGTGCCCAGACCCTGAGTTCAAGCCCGAGGACTGGTAAAAACTGGTGAAGACGGAAGCAGGGAGAAGAGAAACAGAGTTATTTGTCTGAGCCTACATTTTCCCAACCTTCATGGCCTTTCATCTTATGATCTATGTTTTCATTCTATTCAATAGTCAATTAACTAGCTTCCACTGAGTCTCTGAATCATGTGTTATTCAGAGTTAGGAATCTTACTTTTGGTGTTGGGATTTTGCCAAATGGAAGAACACTTACCTGGCAAGTGCCAGGCCCTGAGTTTGGTTCTCAGGTCTGAAAAAAACTCTTAATTTTATTTAGTTTGTGACTTATACCACAGAAGAAATAAATATATTCACTCATTCGTAGAAGCACCAATTGATCCATTTTATGGGCTAATTTGAGAAAACTTACTATGAAAAAGCATAGCAGAAATCATACACTGATGGTTCATGCTTGTAATACAAGCCACTCAGGAAGCTGAGATTTGAGGATTTGAAGTTAAAAATGGATTTGAGGATTTGGTGCAAAAAAGTTCATGATTCTCTTATCTTAACCAGCAAAAAGGCAACCAGAAAAAAAATTGTAGCTGTGGCTCAAGCAGTAGAATGCTAGCTAAGATCTATAAAGCTACAGGGCAGCACCCAGTCTCTGAGCTCATGTCCCAGCAGAACTGGCAGATAAAAAAATTAAACTCGAATTCAAAACAGCTTTATTAGATTCAAAATAGTTCATAATCACTGAGAATAATTTACCATTTAAGGCCAAACAAAACAATCATTTTTCTACTAATGACACAGAATAAAACACTTTACTTCTTAGTGCTAAATCATGTAG
Organism: Dipodomys spectabilis; assembly: GCF_019054845.1. Classification (NCBI taxonomy): domain Eukaryota; kingdom Metazoa; phylum Chordata; class Mammalia; order Rodentia; family Heteromyidae; genus Dipodomys; species Dipodomys spectabilis. The sequence continues at coordinate 5,133,099 of NW_024870789.1, forward strand.
GATTTCACTGTGTGGACAGGTACCTTTTCTAATTATAGCAGAAAACTTCAGTATCACTGTATGTATTATATCCCAGGACTGTTAAACATATAAAGTTAGATTTGCACTCCATAGACCAAGTTTCATGATTCATAAAAAAAGTATCTTCATAGTACTTAAACGATATACTCAACATTGAATTTTTGCCATTCTGTATTATTATTAAAGAGCACAACATAAACATTAGTAAGGCTTGCCTTTTCATTGGAAAATTCCCAATGCTGGATTTTCTACTCTCTCTCCTTTTTTTACATGAGCAAATAAAACTATGTATGGTATGTGAATATCAACAGTAGAAAAATTCGGGCTGGGAAGTTGGCTCAGTGGTAGAGCGCTTGCCTTGCATGCCTGAGGCCCTGGGTTCGATTCCTCAGCACCACATAAGCAAAAAGAAAAAAGCCGGAAGTGGCGCTGTGGCTCAAGTGGTAGAGCGCTAGCCTTGAGCTGAAGAGCTGAGGGACAGTGCTCAAGCCCAGAGTTCAGGCCCCACGACTGGACCCAAAAAAGAAAAAGAAAAATAAGTGAATATCACATCTACAATGCTCTGGACCTGCTTGATCATCTCACCTAATTGCAGCTCTGTATTCTTTCAGGCATCCTTTCAGGAAAATGTACTTCTCCTTAGTGCCCAGGTTAGGGTGCTCAGTAACTTCTCCCCAGTCTCCAAGGATAGCTCATGGCTGGTTCTTCATTGCAGAAAAATAGGTTTCTCTATTCTAAAAAAAATAAATGTGATTGGGTTACCTCCGATGTCATAAACATTTTATTGTACATTTTATTGTCTTATTTCCTTCAGAGAACTCCCTACATGTTCAATTAATGGGAGGAAAGGGCTGGGAGAGAGTGAGGGAACAGAAGACATTGTACAAAAGCAAATGTATTCATTACCTGACACATGTAATTTAATCTCTCTGTGCATGTGCTTTATAGTACCAATAAAATAAATTAATAAAAAAGTTCAATTAGCCCAACATGGTCAGAATGTAGACAGAATGTAGACCTATTCACCTAACAAAACTAATGCTTTATACACATTGAGAAGACAGTATACTCTCAAATAAAGTGTACTTAAATCAGTTGCAAGGCCCCTCTGGCCTCACTGCCACTGCTGAGCCTGGTCCTTTTGTCCAAGATGGGGCGCCAAGGGCACAGCCTCCTGGGCCCTCAAGTCTGTTGCTGTGAGGATCTGTGGGCAGTATGTCCACCTTGCCAGCCCCAAAGCTGCAGAGTCTTTAGCCCACTTATTTACTGGACAGTTGTTTCTTTGAAGAGCTGTTTTTGGGGAATTTAATTTTTTGAGTTCCAAGTATATTTTAGGTATGAGACCCTTGTCCATTGTATGGCTAGTGAAGATCTTCTCCCAATCTGTGGGCTTTCTATTGATCTTGCTAGCTATGTCCTTTGCCATGCAGAAGCTCTGCAACTTCATGCAATCCCATTTGTCCAACCTTTCTTTGATTTGTTGTGTATCTGGGTCTCTATTAAGAAAATTTCCGCCTGCGCCAAGGAGACCTAGGGTTTCTCCTATTCCATCCTGTAATGTTTTCAGAGTGTCTGCTTTGACTCCGAGGTCTTTGATCCATTTGGAGTTGATGCTGGTGCAGGGTGATATATAAGGATCTCACTTTAGTTTTCTACAAGTAGTTAACCAATTTTGCCAGCACCATTTACTGAAGAGGCTGTCTTTCTTCCATTATATTTTTTTAGCTCCCTTATGGGAGATTAGATAGCATTAGGTCTGTAGGTTCATTTCTGGGTTTTCAATTCTATTCCATTGGTCCTGAGGTCTGTTCTTATGCCAATACCAAGCTGTTTTGATTACTATGGCTTTCTAGTAGAGTTTGAAATTTGGTATTGATATTCCTCCAGCAGTGTTCTTTCCGTTGAGGAGCGTTTTTGCTCTTCTGGGTCTTTTATTGTTCCATATGAATTTTTGGATTGCCTCTTCTATTTCCTTGAAGAATGAGGTTGGAAATTTGATAGGTATCGCATTGAATTTGTAGATAGCCTTGGGAAGTATTGCCATTTTCACAATGTTAATCTTTCCAATCCAGGAGCATGGGAGGTTTTGCCATTTTTTAAGTTCTGTGTTGATATCCTTTTTCAAGTTTTTAAAGTTTTCATCATAGAGGTCCTTCACTTCCTTGGTTAAGTTAATTCCTAAGTATTTTATTTTTTGTGGGGCTATTACAAATGGAGTTGCTTTCCTGATTTCAGCCACACTTTACTCATTGTTGACATACAGAAAAGCCATTGATTTTTTGGGTTAATTTTATACCCTGCTACTTTGCCAAAGTTTTGAATCAGCTTGAGTAATTTGGGAGTGGAGTCTATGGGATTCTTTAAATACAAGATCATGTCATCTGCAAAGAGGGAGAGTTTGATTTCTTCTTTCCCTATTTGGATCCCCTTTATGTTTGCATCTTGTCTTATTGCTGTAGCTAGGCATTCTAATACTAGATTGAAGAGAAGTGGAGAGAGTGGACATCCTTGTCTCGTTCCTGAGTTAAGAGGAAATGGCTTTAGTTTTTCACCATTAAGTATAATGCTGGCTGTAGGTTTGTCATATACAGCCTTTATTGTATTGAGGAATGTTCCCTGGATTCCTAATTTTTCCAAAACCGTCATCATAAAGGAGTGTTGGATCTTGTCGAATGCTTTTTCTGCATCTATTGAGATAACTATGTGGTTCTTATCCTTGCTCCTGTTGATGTGATAAATAATATTCATTGATTTGCGTATATTGAACCAGCTTTGCATCCCTGAAATGAATCCTGTTTGATCGTGGTGTATGATTTTTTGGATGAATTGTTGAAGTCGATTGACCAAAATTTTGTTGAGAAGTTTTGCATCAGTGTTCATCAAAGAAATGGGTCTATAGTTCTCTTTCTTTGATGAGTCCCTGCCTGGTTTTGGGATGAGGGTGATGATGGCTTCATAGAATGTGCTCAGTAGTGAACTTTCTCTTTCAATTTCATTGAAGAGTTGGAGGAGTATTGGTGTGAGCTCTGCTTTGAAGGCCTTGTAGAATTTCGCTGTAAAACCATCTGGTCCTGGACTTTTCTTAGATGGTAGGTCTCTTATTGCTGTTTCTATTTCAATGCTTGCTATGGGCCTGTTAAGATGGTTTAACTCATCTTGGTTTAGTTTTGGCACGCCAATGTTTGCTAGGAAAAGGTCCATTTCTGCCAAGTTCTCAAACTTATTAGCATAAAATTTTGAGAAGTATTCCCTTATAATGTTCTGAATCTTGGTTTTTTCTGTGGTAATGTTTCCATTCTCATCTCTGAGTTCATTTGGGTGTGTTCTCTTCTTTTTCTGATAGGATTTGCTAAGGGTCTGTCAATTTTGTTAATTTTTTTTAGAAGAACCATCTCTTTGTTTTGTTGATTCTTTCTATAGTTTTTTTTGGATTCTAATTCATTTAATTCTGATTTAATTTTAATTACTTCTTTCTATCTACTTGTTTGGGGTTTATCTTGCTGCTCTTTTTCAAGGAGGTTCAGATGTCTCATTAAATTGTTGGTTTCAGATCTCTCCAATATGTTGATGTACGAACTCACAGCTATAAACGTGCCTCTGAGTACTGCCTTTGCTGTGTCCCAGAGGAGCTGGTAATTTGTGTTCTCATTTTTGTTGAATAGCAAGAACATTAGAATTTCCTTTCTAATTTCTTCCTTGACCCACTCGTGATTCAGCAGTGTGTTGTTCAGCCTCCATGTTTTACCGGACTTTCTTTGGTGGCTTTTGGTGTTGAGTTTTAATTTTATTCCCTTGTGGTCAGAGAGAATGCAAGGTCTAACTTCTATGTTTCTGAATTTGGACAAGTTCGTTTTGTGGCCTAAAAATTGATCTATTTTAGAAAATATTCCATGTGCTGCTGAGGTAAACATGTATTCTGATGCTGCTGGGTGAAATATTCGGTTGATGTCGTTAAATCTACTTGATCTAAGCAGTTGTTTAGATCTGTGGTTTCTCTGTTGAGTTTTTGCCGAGTTGATCTATCTAGTGGGGAGAGTGGTGTGTTAAAATCCCCAACAATTAATGTCTTTGTATCTATGTAGGATTTGAGGGAAAGTAGTATTTCTTGGATAAATTTGGGTGATCTTTTGTTTGGCGAATAGATATTTAGAATTGTAATATCCTCCTGAAGGAGAGATCCCTTAATTAGTATGTAACGATCTTCTTTATCTCTTCTCATAAATTTTAATTTGAAGTCTATTTTATCTGATATTAGGATTGCAACTCCCGCCTGTTTATGGGGGCCAGTTGCTTGGTAGATTTTGTTCCAGCCTTTAACATTGAAAATGTGTTTGTTTTTACTGGCAAGATGTGACTCTTGAAGGCAGCAGACAGAAGGAGCTTTCCTTTTGATCCAACTAGACAGTCTATGTCGCTTAACTGGATAATTAAGTCCGTTAATGTTGAGAAATAGGACTGAGAGGTATTCGGGAGTTCCTGCTATGTTATCCACCTTCTTGGGGGCTGGGAAAACGGTTCTTCCTGTGGTTCTTGGATTCTCATTTTGGGTGCAGTTTCTTGGCCTTTATAGTGGTCTTGTTGGTTTTCTATGTGTAGGACATCTTTAAGAATCTTTTGTAGGGCTTGTTTGATGATGAAGTATTGTTTCAATTTTTCTTTGCTATGGGAGGTTTTTATTTGGCCTTCATTTATGAAGGAGAGTTTAGCTGGGTACAGTATTCTTGGTTGATTGTTGTTTGCTATTAGGGCATGGCCTACATCATTCCAGGCTGTTCTTGCTTTGATTGTCTCTGCTGAGAAATCTGAGGTGATTCCAATTGGTTTCCCTTTATAGGTGATTAATCTTTTCCCCTTGACAGCTTTAAGGATCTTTTCCTTGGTGTGAATTGATCCTTTGTGGATTATAATGTGACGGTGGGATGTCCTATTCTGGTCTGGTCTATTTGGAGTTCTAAAAGCTTCTTGTACCTGAATAGGCCTATCTTTTTGCATGTTTGGGAATTTCTCTGTTAGGATCCTGTTAAACAAATTTCCTAGACCATTAACTTCTATTTCTAGGTGCTCCTCTACACCCATTATCCTTAGATTAGGCCTTCTGATGGTGTCTTCCAAGTGTTGGATAGATCTATCATATTTCTTGGACTTGTCTTGGATGGTTGTATGTTCTTTCTCTATAATATCTAGGCTATCTTCAATCCCCGAGATTCGATCTTCTGCATGGTCAAGATTTTCTTTGTTTTTTATTTCTTCTCCTTCTAATTGGTCAGCTTTGATGGCTTCACATTCTTTGTTGAAGCTTTGTTTTAGATCTTGTATGAACTTCTTTACTTCCTTAAATTGGTGTTCAGTGTTTATTCTCAAATCACTTAGTTGATTGGTTATGGTTTCCTTGGACTCCCATTCCTTCTGTTGGGTTCCATTCAGCATTCCCTTAGTGATCTTTGTGTATTCTCATCCTGCTCTCTCAATTACTCTATTACTCTTTGCTTAGCTTCCTCACGTTCATGCCATTCCTGTCTTTCTCTTTGAGTGTTCTCAAGCTGCTCCCACAAATCCTGTATCAGTTTTTGTATAGCTCCTCACGCTCATGATATTCCTGTATAAACCTTTGGATTGCCTCTTCTCTCTATCATGCTCATACAGAGTCCTTTTTATGTTTTCAATCTTTTCATTTATCATGTTTGCCAGCTGTGTTTTAGAGCTCTTTGGGAACTCTCCTCTGGATTATTCATTATCTGTTCTGTCCCCTGATTACCATGAGTGGGAGTTGAGATACCTGGACTCGCCATTTTTCTTGTGTTTTTCCGGCTTACTCTAACCATTGGGATGAAAATAACACCAGTTTTGTGCTAGAACACTAACTTAAGTCAAGCATCAACCAAAGTCAGTATTTGCACAGTCAATAGTCTGCAGATACAATGTAGTTCAACAGATACATCTGTTCAACATCAAACAACTATATATTAATGGGCTATGAACCACAAAGAAGAATTTGGTAAACCAGAAATTATTAGGTTTAGGGAGAGATGTGGGTAAAAAATAGGAATAGAGTGATGTGGGAAGGCACAGGGAGAGTTAGCTTAACTAAGTCCTGTCAAAGCAGGAAATAGGTTGGATAGGATGAAAGTAGAGAAAAAGAAAAAAAGAAGAAAGAGAAAGGGAAAAAATAGACCAGAAAAAATAGAAAAGTAAAAATTAAAAATATTATGCAGGCCAAAAACAAAATATTCAGAGAAGAACGTGGATATAATGAGAGAAGTTGAGGGATATAAAGGAGATGTGAAAAACTTAAAAATAAAAATACTTAAGATATTATATAGGTATAAAGAGGTAGTACTGCTATTAAGGAATTTAAGTCTAAGAGGTTTTGAATTGAGCAATAAATTTCTGGATTAAGTGTGTACACAATGGGGGATAAGGTCTAATAATCGACTACGGGTTTATCTGAGGATGTGCAGAACAACAATTAAGTCACATAAGAAGAAGGAAAGAGAAGAAAAAGTGAAAAGGATAAGAAAGAAAGAAAAAAGATCAGAAGTTCAGTAGAGCTACGCACACAAAAAAAACGTTTTTAAAAAGAAAGAAAAACACACACACATATACATCCCTAAAATAAAAATTATAAGAGAAAAAAAAAGTTACTGGAAAACAATTTTTTCAAAAAAGGTAAAAATTAAAAATAAAAAATTTTTTTATAAAAGGTACAAAAAGAAAAAAAAAAGAGTTGTTTGATTTTTTTTTTTTTTTGGAGGGGTGGGAAAATCCTGTATCTCCCTTGTGTCTGTAACCAGCCTCTTGTTGGCGTCTCTGTTCTGCTTGTGTTGTTTGATTTTCCTGTGGCTTGGTTGATTTCTTAAGTCAGTTTGTTTGAACAGGCAGAAAAGTTCTCTGCTTTACCCAGGATTTTGTGATCCTCCTCCCAGGTTAGTTCAATGGGAGGATGTGGAGAGCTGCGGGAGCCGCGACCAAAGACGGCGCGGCCGTAAGGCGTGGCCGCAAAAATGGCACGGCCGCATGGCTGCGACCAAAGATGGCGCTGGCTCCCGCCTTCTGTCTTCCCGGTGATGAGTGCTCTCTGTAAGAAAAACAACTCCTTATATGGCTATGACTTGGCTCCTAGTTTGCTTCCATGTTTGCAGCCCTATCGGTATATGCCACGTGGCGCTTCGGGATTGGCCATCCAGCAGGCTTATAACCAGAGCGCGGGGGCGGGGGAGAAGGAGAAGCGGGAAGAAGCCAGCGGGAGAGAAGCTTGTAGACAAGGTTCCTGAATAAACCGCATTGAGAAGAATCCCGGGTCGTGTCTTCCTTGCTGGTCGAGGTGGTCACGGCAGGAGGGAGACCTGCTTTGAGTATCACAAAAGAGGGAGATGGCTTTTTCCTGAAGTTTGGAGATGCTGTGATGAGGCTAGGTTCTGGGTAGAGTTGAGGCCTTTCAGCAAACAGTTGCTTTTCCTGGGGGCTAGTTTGTGAGAAACTCACGGAGTCCAGCCTGTAGCCACTCTCTGGGTTTGTGTTTACTGAATTTCAATTGAATGTCAAGGCTGCTAAAGGGAGGGGCAGCCTCTGGCTCTGATTACCCAGCCACTCCTGGGGCTGGTGCCAGAGCTGGGTGACTTTTCCCGGGTGGAGCTGAGTCTGGCAGTTTAGGTTAGGTTCTTGTGACATGCTAAATGACTCTAGTTTTCTTCCAAGGCCTGAGTTGGAGCTAGCAGCTCCGGTGAGCTTTGTCAGTATCTAAGATGGAGATCTCCGGTACTGGGGGGGGGCCGGGGGGGGGGAGGGGTGGCCTTCCCTCCTCTGCTCCCTGAGAAGGTGTGAGGACGTCAGGACTCATGCCGAGTCTTTGTTCCTGGGTCGTCTCTGGTCTGCGAACTGCAGGATGAAGATGTCTGCTCCTTGTCGTTTCTTGCTGGTGTTGAGTAGAATCTGCTCACCCGCCGCATCTGGCTCCTTCATCTGGACTCTCAGTTTTGCAGGTATGGTGGCTGCGGCCACCTTTGCCTCTGCTGCCGCCACAGCGGCAGCTGCTGGCAAGTGCTCCGATCTGTCTCCTTGCCTGGATTTTCCCTCTCTGGTCTAACTCTCTGTTCTGTGATGGCACACTTGGTGTGGTTCTCTGGCTTAGGACTGTTCAGTGGAACTCTAAAACTGCTTCCTATGCGAGAGCTTGTTTAGCCTCCAGCTTCTCCTCCGCCATCTTCCCAGAAGTCTAGAAAATAATTCTTGACACACTCATTACTACAAATCATAAGAAAGTATTGAGCTAAGCTCCCTAATGTGACACAACACTGTATAACTCTTACACATATTTCCCCCAATTTATCTCATTCTTGGACCTTCAAACCACCTTTTAATAAATATGAAAATTTGTATGTGTAAAAGTGAGTGTATGATTTTGACACATTGAAAAGAAAATTAAGAAAATAGAAACTTGGGTTGGGAATGTGGCTTAGTGATAGAGTGCTTGCCTAGCATGCATGAAGCCCTGGGTTTGATTCCTCAGTACCACGTGAAAGCCAGAAGTGATGCTGTGGCTCAAGTGGTAGAGCACTAGCCTTGAGCAAAAGAAGCTCAGTAACAGTGCCCATGCCCTGTGGTCAAGCCTTTTGACTGGCAAGAAAACAAACAGGCCTGGAATAAAATAGGAACTATTAATCTTTTATGCACTTCTGAACTAGATAACTTGTAAAATATATTTTTTAGCAAATTAGATGTTTTTAAAAATTGAAAACATTAAATATTCCATGCTGTCTAAATATGTTTTTTTAAAAAATGTTAGCAATGGACCCATATTCCTTGAATAACATACTAATCAAACTTATATGCACCTTTGACAAAGCAAATTTAAAACTTGGAATTTATTTGAAGTGCTGAGACTTGGAAGGAGATCTTCTGCATGGTCAATGTACCTTATCATGAGCACAGACACTTAAATTAATGTAGCAAGCAAAAAAAAAATAGAGGTTCTATGAAAGGAAGATTAGTAATATTTACCATTGAAGAAAGAATTCAGGTAAAAACAAATAGTACCCAATGGACTGCTCTTAGGGGCTAAAAATGGTACCTCATTCCCTGGATTGTGAATAAGCACTCTAAAGTGTATTGTGACAGATAAATACTATTATTTAATGATTATCATTTGGTTCATTCATCTACAGAAATTCTCATTCCTTCTATTTCATTATATTGAACAAACATTCAAATTACTAAACTATACACAATGTTTCAAAGTTTACATTTTATGAAAACCAAGTGTAGCAATATTTGTGCCTGATGAATGTAAGATGATGAGTTTTAAAGGGCTTCATATCTCTTAACTCATTTGACTTACATGAATGGTCCGGGAGATTCAAGATACGTGTATATGTAGATTACACACACACACACACACACACACACACACACACACACACACACACGTATATTTCAACAAGTAGCATAAAAATCTTTAAGAACAAATCACTGGTTGCTGCAGATCAAACAATTACACATAAAGGATATGGTTTTAAAAGACCAAAAATGGCTCATCAGAATACTTTATGAAATTCATATTAAAGGCCCATTTCTTCCAATCCTATTACTGATGTGTCATTTCAATGTGTGATTCCCTTTCCTGAAAGCATTTGTTTGTCCCTTCTTTTTGGATTTACTTCTAGAGTCTCTGTGTTCCTTGTTCTTTGTGACGATCATCATTTTCTATGTTAAAGGTCAGGACAACGGTTGGGGTGTCTTCTTTGTAGTTATCTGACATGGTAAAGATAGAGGCGTCAACTACATCATCTCAAAACTCCTGAAAGTCACAGTGGCTGTGATTCTGGGAAACACAGGCCTATCTAAGTTTACAGCAAAGCCTGGAGAAATCTTCATTTGAACAAATTCTCTAAACTTGATGAAGGGCTTGAAGGGAGCTGTCACTTTTAGAACATTCAAAAATTCACTACCTAAGGAAAATTCGTGACTCATGTCAATTGTGGCTTCAAATGTCTTCTTATTTTCTTTGCATACCAGTTCTCTTCCCAGATGAGGAGCTTTTCCCCTTCTAGCAGATCTATGCTCCTGCTGTGTAATAGTGCTCTGAGGGATTGTCTTGAACTAGGGTCAAAATTCTGTTGCATTAAGCACTGCCTCAGCCTTACAGGCTGAGGAGAGTGGGAGGAGGTGGGGATGGCAGGAAGATGGCTCCTTCTAATACAGGCAAGGCCACTTTGAAAAGAAGTCAGAAGATCCCTCTATAGATAAAATGTCCACCAAGAAGCCAAGCAGGAAGGACCTTAGCAGGGCTGAGACTCAGGAGTAAAGCAGTGATTCTAGCAGGAGCCAGGGCCCTGGGCCCTGGTCTGGTTCAGCCTCCAACTTTGGCTCTTGCAGCTGCTCCAGCTCTCTCTTACAAAGCTCCAGCATAGTCCCGCAGGTGCAGCTCTGCTTCCAGCAGTTCCCCAGCTCTCCAGCTGTTCTCTGCTCAGACACCACACCAGACCATGCTCCCCTACAAATCCAACACCCAGGAAGGTCATGCCCCTGGAGCCCAGGATTCCTCAGACAAGGCCTCTACTCCCTGGACCAAAACCCCTTTTTCATTTCCACTGATAAGCAGGTACCTGATGCTCCCCTCTATAATCCAGCTTAGTTGTGTCACTTCACTAGCCAAGGAGGGACTGTAAGAAAGGATCCCTTACTAAGACAGTTCATCTGCAGCCCAGTTCTGGCTCTCAAATTTTTGTGGATTTGAGGCTCTGTTCATAAAGGTGGTCTGTAATTTTCTGGCTAGAAAGTTCATTCCTTCTCCATTCATAGAGTGTTTGGTGCTTCCAGGCTTTCCACTGATTACTGGGGATAGTCTGGCAATCTAGGGGTTCCCTTGCTGGTCCAAGGCATAGACTTGCAGGGAAAAGGGATGAAGCTGCTGTTTCTATTAGGCCTGGCCCTTGACCCTGACTAAATCTCCTTCTATCTTGAGAGAGTACCACACAGTGTTTGTTGCTATGAATGGGTCTGTTTTCCAGGCCCTTTGCCCTTGTCTCTACTCTGAAGTTGGAGAGAAGTTGAGCCAAATCTTCCCCTACCAAAGACTGCCTCCACCCCATTTTGCCTGACATTCATGGTGTTCTTGCAGGTTTGCCTTGGCAATATGTATATTGCTCTCTCTCTCATTCTCTCTCTCTCGCTCCCTCCCTATCTTTCTCTCTTTTGCCTTTATTGTGTAATACTACTATATATACTATGTATGTGTGTGTGTGTGTGTGTGTGTGTGTGTAGTGTTGTGTATATACTATTATAAATTTTGAGTTTTATAACTTTGTAGTACTTTCGGTAAGGCTGTGTTTATGCTTTGCTGGGCACAATAAAGATATTGCATCAAATAAACCTAGGATTGGAATGCAAAAAATTAATCTCTTCTGTTACATATTTTTCTTTATTCAAGCTTCCCCTGACAGCTTTGTTTTGAAGAATATCCTCCTCATTGATATGTTCTTTTGTTCTTTGATTGTAAAATGCATCCATTCACCAGATAGAAGTCTGCCAATAAGTTTCCTATTCTTTCTGTTTTATCTTCTTGAAAAAGCCCTCCAATTTGGGCACATGTGAAAGAAATTGAGTTGTTTGATAAAGTTGCAGAATATCACTTCATTAAAATATCAATATCTTCTGTTTCAATTGTGTAATGATAAAAAATGATTCAGAGGCTGCTGCTTCACCATTGAAAATGAAGCTCAAAAGCCTTCATTGGCACTTCATGTTAGTCAAGTCTGCAAGAGTTATGTCAAGCCTGACACTGAGACCTTATTTGTGTATTTTATATGATCAGAATGCAGAATTATGGAAAATAAACATTCAGCTCTGAAAATCCCAGAGAAGTTCTAGATAGAAATCACTGAGCCCTTGCAAGGTTTTCAATAACAGAGGTAGTTCCACATCTGGCTCCTTACTAGAGATGTCTCATGGATTCTTTTGCCCTGGCTGGTTACAAAACTTAATCCTCACATCTCATCCTCCTAAGTAATCCTTACTACTCAGAGTCAGAATTGAGTTTGGAGCTTTTTGTTCAAGACTAGTGTTCTACTGGTAGAGCCACAGTTCACTTCTCGCTTTTTACTAGAGATAAGATTCATGGATTTTTTTTTGCCCTGGATGCTGCAAACCTTAATCCTCAAATCTCAGCCTCCTATGTTGTACATACTACTTAGGGTCAGATAGAGTTTGTGCCTGACCATTTGGCTCAAGACTAGTGCTCTACCATTTGAGTCACAGTTCCACTCCTGGCTTTTTCCCTGGTTAATTAGTGAGAAGAATGTCATGAACTTTCAAGCTTGGGTTGGATTTTACCTCGACCCTAAAATCTCAGGCTCCCGAGTATCTGGTGTGGGCCACCAATAACTGGGTCTACCTTGGTCCCTAGCTTCAGGTCCCTGCTCTTCACTCCCTTGATATTATTGATGTTGTAATCCTTTTAGATTTCAATTGGGCTTAGTGTACTGAATCATTCAGTCTCTGGTCCCAGGAATCTATAGCAATGTTGTTATGACATCTAGGCTAAACATAAGGCAATAAGCCTGGGATAAACAGTGTGGTGTCCAAGCCCGTGGCCTCTTGTATCTGTCACAGGGTGAATGATCCCAGGGCTTTCATTTAATGCCACCACCTTCTTGGAGGCCTCTTAGCTTCCTTACCATCTGACTGCAGGGTTCAGGGCCCTAAGGCTTCTCTTTTATTCCACTGTCACCAATGGGACTGTCAGAAGTCACTTTTCTTTTCTGAACCTTCATTTCACAGAAATTGTGCTTAAAATCCTGCATTCTGATCCTTCCTTCTTCTGGATCTTTGCCTGTCTAGCAAGTTTGAACTGTCTTCTGGTTTCAGAAAAGCCAGATGTGTGTACCAACAATTGTACCAATTCAACACCTAATGACATGGGAGCCCTCTCTGTTCCTCCACTGATGTGAGGCTCAAAGGTCTTTCCTATGAGTTCCCTGAAGAGCCATGGCCTTAAAAACTTTGATGGAGTCAGGCACTGGTGGCTCACACCCATAATCTTAGCTACTAAGGAGGCTTAGATGTAAGAATCAAGGTTCAAATCAGGCTGAACAGGAAAGTCAATGGCACTCCTCTTCCAATATTACTGCCTCCCAAGGAGTGACCCATTTCAAAATAAAGAATTAAACCAATTAGAGATGTTCTCATTGTGTGTGGGGACCAGGCTTTCCATAAGCCTATTCCTGAGGGCTCCTCTTACTTCAGGAGACTTGGAAGGGGCACTGGATCCCTCCAGCAGCAGGCCTGTTTCCCCTCTAGGACCAGCACAGGCCACAGCCTCTAGCCAGCAGGACACACCTTGTACAACTTGGGAAAGCTGCTGTCCCCAAGTCTCTGCTGGGGAGATCCTAGGCAGCTTCATGTGCCTGTTGGGCACAGACTCCACTAAGCCATCCAGCAAAGCTTCATCCACCAGTATATCTAGTACCCAGCCAGTAGAGCCCAGTATCTCCTTGGGTTCTAGCCTCACTGCTCTGCAGTGTTAGGGAACCCTCAGAGCCCACTTTGATGTCTTCACACTCCAGTTTCAACATTGCATTGTCAGACATGAGCAAGTGCCTTCACTGTGATCCTTGGTAGTTTGACTCTCAACAACATGGAACACTTCTTGGTAGTAATGAAGTCTAGCTTTTCATTTGGAAGCCGGCAGATTATTAATAGGCTCATAACCTGCCCCCCCTGCCAACCTGGACAGCCTGGGCCTCCCAGCTTGATTTCCCACCATGTGCTTAGGAGCCTCCTGAGCTTAGCTTCTGCTCCCTCCATGTGCCCATGTCTTCTGGAAAGAGTCTGAAGTTGCCATTGCAACTGCTTTACCCCAGAAGTCAGGCCATAGTGAGGTCTCTGTGCCCCCAGCCTTGCTCCTAGCACAACCACTCTCAGGGCAGCACTCTAACACTCCTCTGCAGACCTCTGACTTGACTCAAAAAAGAGCTGTGCTTGTGCAGCCCACAGCAGGCAGCAGTCCTGGCACAGGGGTATCTGCTAAGACCACCCCAGAAGTTCTGATGCACCCATGCAGGGCGACTTTGGAGCATTTCCTCTTCCAGTTGCAGGACTTGTGGCCATTGAAGCAGAACATGACACTGCAAAAGATCACAGCACACAGTAGAAGAACCTGTCAAACAATGGTCCTGTGCTCAGAGACCTGACAGAGGCAGTAAATCAGAGAGAGAGAGAGAGAGAGACAGAGAGAGAGAGAGAGAGAGAGAGAGAGAGGTGGGGGCTAGATTGTACATATTTCAATATCCTTGCCAAGAAATACTTATTTTCACCAAGATATAAAGAAGAAACTTCTACCTCTATTTCTGACAAACTAGCTGGTACCAATCTAGCTTTCCGTAAACAATCACAAAGTGGAAGCAATGTAAAAAGTGAATATATGTATGTAAATGTATATATATTTACTATAAATATATAGGGATATATGTTTATATTAGTATATTCACATATACAATGTGATTATGTATATAATGTATGTATATATAGTGTATATATACATATAATGTACAGGAGAGAAAAATACATAGTATTTGAATGAATAATGACCACAATCTTCCCAATTTTATTAAAAGCATGAACCCTTATATGCAGGAATCTAGCAGCTCAACAAAAGTCAATTAGGATAATCCCACAGGTCCACACTAAGACAGATTCTAATTAAATACTCAAAGACAGCAAACCCCCCAAAGCACAGAGACACAGCTCCTCACACACAAGTGATCTTCAATGATATCATGAGTAATTTCTCATTAGAAAAAGAGTAAGTATTAGCAAGAGCAACAAATACAAAGTGATGAAAGAAAAGGACATATCTAAAACCAAGCTTTCTAAAACAAACAAAAAAATTCTTCCAAAAATGGGAGATGAGCTAAGTACTGATGGCTCAGGCCTATAATCCTAACTACTCGGGAAGCTGAGTTGTGGAGATTGTGGCTCAAAGCCAGCCTGGACCTTGTCCCTTCAGTAACAAATTGTAAGACATAGCTGTCCTTAAGAAGAATGAAGGACTTTGTGCCCTGTCATTCTTGAGACAAGACATAGGATGAGGTGGCCATCAAGAATGGAGGCTATTGGCTAGTGTTTCCACAGAAGCAACTTATAAGATGCAGAAGTCCTTTAGAAGGTCAGAAGACGTTGGCCACTGTCCTAGTGGTTTCAGTAATGGTATGATAATGATCATAGCGAACTCAAACCCATCTGGAGTTCTTAGCAACAGTCTTTGAGGCATAAGAGCTAGAGTGCCAATAGTGGAGGCTGCAATAGGTCCACTTTTTCTCTGACCTCACTTGTCCCGAATCTGATTTGTCCATTTCCCCCATGATGTCACTATGCCTGGTTGTGATTGCTCCATTGTGAGAGGTCATACAGGGTATATAGGAAGCCACTGTGCCCCAAGGTTTGTCAGTTTACAGTGCTGGGAGCTCTTGCTTGGTGAGCTGCTGGACTAACTTAAAGCTAGATTGATGATTTCTTTTGGTTGGAGGGTTTGGTGGTTAGATTTTGGTATTTCTTTTTGACTTTTCCTTGGCTTTCCAATATTTTATTTAGTTAATTTTAGGGAGACCCCTGCCATCATAGCAGGAGGATGGCAGAATACAAAGAACCATCCTCAAGCTCCTTGAAGGAGGAGATCATCAAACATTAACATGGTACCTGAATGAAGCTGACCCATCACCACTTCACACACCGAGATGGTACTTAAAATATTTCTGAAGGGAAAGACCTCCAGTCATCAGATAAAGAATGAGGTGGATATTTTTTAGGCTGGATGGTACATCAGGTTGTATCAGGTGATGGAGAAGGAAGAGTATGTGTATCTCATCATGGAACTGGCCACTAGGGGCCACCTCCTGAGGTTGATCTGAAAAATCCCATCACCTATATGAAGTTGAAGCCAGAAGGTTCTTCAAACAAATTGTATGTGCTGTATACTACCCACACCAGAATACAATCACACACTGAGACCTTAAGCCTAACAACATCCTTTTGGACAGCAAAGGCAATATCAAGGTTAGTGATTTGGTCTGAGCATCTGGTTCACTCCCAGGGCAGTTGCTGAGGAATAGGTGTATTCCAACCCCCTTAAATGATCCTGCAAGAAAGAAATGATGGCTGGGCACTGGTGTCTCATGTCTGTAATCCTTGCTACACAGGAGGCTAGATCTGAGGATCACAGTTCAAAGCCAGCCTGGTCAGGAAAGTCTCTAATACTCATTTCCAATAAACCACCAGAAAACCAGAAGTGGCACAGTGGCTCAATTGGTAGAGTGCTAGCCTTGAGCTGAAGAGCTCAGGGACAGTGCCCAGGCCCAGAGTTCAAGCCCCACAACTGGAAAAAAAGATATGATGCCTGAAATGTGGAAATCTGGAGCTTAGGTGTCTTTTTATATTTTATTAAAACAGGAAGATTTCCCTTTGAGGGGAGGATGTGATCCAGGTAGAGTCACTAGCTCTGAAGGGCAAGTATGTTGGTCCATATAACTTGTCTGTTAGACAAAATGTAATATGCCAACTGGTAATTGAGGACCTGAAGGAGAGACAAATACTGAACAAATAATAGAGCACCCATGGCTCAAACAAGTTGCACAATATTCCCTGTGTCCTGATAAGCCAAGGCCCAACAAGCTGGAACCCATCATTTTTAATGTGTGACATGTGGTACTACTTGTGTGAGATACAGGGATCTATACAGGACAGAACATTCAATGAGGCTATGGGCACCTACCTCTTAATTAAAGAAAACTTAGATTGTCCAAGTGAAAAGCGTACCTTGAACTGTGCCACTGAGCCCAACTCCTGCAGAACTTTCCAACTGACCTCTCCCTAAAGGAAAGAGAGTCAGTTTACCCTCCTGGCTTAGCAATTACACCTTGTCATCTGAATTTCAATTGCTTTATGATGGCAAGCATTCACCTCTGAAATGAGGCCTAAATGCTATTCTGCCTGCCATTCTCTTCTGTTTCCTGTAGAAGAATCCCACTTCTAGCACACTCCCAGGCCAGGATTCTGTTGTTTCCCTTGGCTGCCCTTTCTTCTTAAGCAGCAGTGAAAGATTTCCCTCTAGCTTTAGTATGGTCTTGTTTGTGATCATTTGGGGAAATGCCCAAAAGTGGGATTGCTGGGTCATAGGGGAGATCGATGTGGAGTCTTTTGAGGAACATCCATACTACTTTTCAAAATGGTTGAACAAGTTTACACTCCCACCAACAATGCAGTAAGGTTCCCTTCTGTCCACATCCCTTCCAACATCTGTTGTTATTACAGTTCTTGATTATAGCCATTCTAACTGGGGTGAGGTGGTATCTCAATGTTGTTTTGATTTGCATTGCTTTTATGGCTAGAGAGGTTGAGCATTTGTTCTTGTGTCTATTGGCCATCCTTCTTTCCTCTTCAGAGAAGTTTCTCTTTAAGTCTTTAGCCCACTTATTTATTGTGCAGTTGTTTCTTTGAAGATTTATTGTTGGGGGATTTAATTTTTTGAGTTCCAGGTATATTTTAGATACGAGACCCTTGTCCATTGTATGGCTAGTGAAGAGCTCCCAATCCGTGGGCTTTCTATTGATCTCGCTTGCACATTATTTACCATAGCTAAGATATGGAAACAAACCAGATGCTCTCAGTAGATGAATGGATCAAGAAAATGTGGTATATATTCACAATGGAATTCTATGCCATCAGAAATAATGACATTGCCCCATTTGTTAGGAAATGGAAAGACTTGGAAAAAATTATATGAAGTGAAATAAGCCAGGCCCAAATAAACATAGGTCCCATGGGTTCCCTTATTTGCAATAACTAGTATATGTCTGAGACAAGCAGAAATGGTCAGATAAGTTGATGTTAGGTGAAATGAACCCCAATATAAGGATTCAAATATTTTTTCTTTCTTGTGATTGTTTCTAACATATTTATAAGATGACTTCTTTGTTGTTTTGTATGTCCCTTCCCCACGGTATAACCCCTGCTTTCATTGTATTTGATGTTGATATAATTTGTGGAGGGGAAAGGTAAAAACAAAGCGTTTAAATAGGATACAAGTGGACCCATTGCAACAATGAAATGTACAAGTCGTTATGTTGAAAAATGAGCTTTACGGGCTGGGAAGGTGGCTCAGTGGTAAAGTGCTTGCCTTGCATGCATGAGGCCCTGGGTTCGATTCCTCAGCACCACATAAGCAAAAAGAAAAAAAGCCAGAAGTGGTGCTGTGGCTCAAGTGGTAGAGCGCTAGCCTTGAGCTGAAGAGCTGAGGGACAGTGCCCAGGCTCAGAGTTCAGGCCCCATGACCGCCTCCCCCCCCCAAAAATGAACTTTACAACTTTGGCCTGGGGATGGGGGGTGGGAGATGGGAAGGGACGGGAAGGCACAACAAAGGAGGAGGCAACAATGCTTGATAAGAAATGTACTCATTATCTTGCCCATGTAATTAACCCCTCTGTACGGTATTTTCACAATAAATTTTTTTTAAAAAAAGATTTCCCTCTAGGCAGCCACAGGATGAGACCATAAACTCTGTTGAGTAAGAAGCTGGGCTGGAAAAGAGTGGCCAGCAGGATATTCCCGATTCTCTAGGTAGTGTCATAATTAGACCAAAGTATAATTTAAGGAGGAGATGGGGCAGGATGAGGGTGGCTAGCAAGATAGCTACTACTCTTCTCAGAATATGTGGTGGTATGCAGGCACAGGAGCAGAGCAATTCTCAAGAATGGGATGGAGATAACTATGACACCAAAAATAATAGCAGTTGAGAGCCAGAAGGACCTGTTATTGCGATGTGAAAGATTGCAAGGAGTATATTCAAAAATGAATTATACTAGAGGTCCATGCATGTAGATCTGAATGGTATGTGCCCAATAATGCACTGAGTGCAGCACAGAATGGAGCTGTGTCAACTGCCATAGGTTTCTCCAAGAGGGATTCCAGTCAAAGGGCATCTAGTATTTCACCAATTAAACTAAAATTTTCAGTTATTAAAACATTTAATTTTTGGCGTACTGCACCAGAGCCTTTCATATGGAAGACAAGTTCACTAATACTTGAACTGCACCCTAGTCTTTAGAAATATAGCTTGATTTATTTTATTCTAATATTTATTTTTTTTTAAGATATAATGTCATTATGTAGCCAAGGCTACTTCCTAATCTCCCAAGTGTTAGGATCACAGGTGTACAACACCATGTGGGCCACTATACTTTTCTCTGCCCTTTTCCTTAAGTTATAACACTTTAAAACATTTTCCCTTGGAAGTACTGGGGTTTTTATTCAGAGCCTTGGCAAGCACATGACCCATGCCTCCAACACTGCATTTTAGATAATTTTTCCTTTTTTATTTTACTTCATCTAATCACAAGCTGTGATTCTTGTGTATTTGCCTGTTGGGAAGCTGGCATCTGTCTTGGATGGGTCAAAAACCTCATTTTATTATTTTCCTTTCCATATTAATTTTTTGTGAATATAATTTTCTTATTATAACTATGGTGTACAGAGTGGATACAGCTATGTAAGTCATGTAAAGACTTAAAACCTTTTCTTAAAAATGAATGTATATATATTCACTAATATTATCTGTAAGAGAAAAAAGTGAATATCAGAATAAAAGCATTCGTGGGATGAGGTCATGGTACACAGTACTTTGACTTTACCTATAGCCAGAGCTACATAGTTCCAGGCATGTATGAGTTAAATAAAATATCCATTACAGCACCATTATGGAAGACTTAGTACACACTTGTAGGTATCTTGACCATTCATACATTTCTGGTGTTGGAAAGCTTTATAGCTGTTATGATAGAACCTGACATATTCTTCTACCATAATACAGCATTACAATATGACCCAGTAATCCCATTGCTCCTTACATACCCACAAGAACTGAAAACCAAAACTGACACACCTGTAGGCCAGTGATATCAGAAATGTTCACAAAGGTCAAGAGTTGGAAAGAAACTGTGTTCATCAGATGAGTAGGTTTGTAAAATATTAGGTATGAATAAAATGGATTATGACTCATCCACAAAAAGCTGCAACTCACAAATCCTTTATCATGGATAGACACAAAAAGAAAATAGTATACTATTTATGTAAAATAGACTGAATAAAACATTTAATGAGATAAAAAGGTATATTAAAAGTTTCTGGGGCAGGTAATTGGGTTGATTTCTCAATGATTGTGTGGATTCAGCATTGAACCAGCATCAGCATTGAAAAGGGAGTTGGAAAATAAAGGTAATGTCTGCAAAGCAGTGGGGATATTATTAATGTCACTAAATGATATACCTGCCTAGCAAGCATGAGGCCCTGAGTTCAACCCCCAGCACATCCAAAAAATGGGAAGTATTCCATCTGTCACCCATCCTGCTTTCCTACTCTTTTGATTGTATTCCTCAGAGAAAATGGAGAATGCTGGGTGATTTTAATCTGCATCAGGCTATCTGGTGTTTATGTTTTTACTTCTAATCCATTATTTGGATATCTGCTGTTGAATGAAAGAAATCTTGTACATTATAATGAGAGCAATGCCTGCAGTTCTAAATCAGGAGGCTAAAGCAGGAAAATATCTACACAGTCCAGGCTGCATGGGGAGGACATGTCTCAATCCCCATGCTGGCTACTGAAACCAGAATAGCAAATATTTACACTTGAACCACACAGCACCAATTCCAGTTTTCTAGTGGTTAATTGGAAATGAGTCTCAAGGACTTTCCTGCCCAGGCTGGCTTTAACTTGTGATCCTCAGATCCTGAGTAGCTCGAATTACAAGCATAGGCCAACATCCCCAGGCATACTTACAGTTTTTTAGTCCTTGCTTTTGCTTAAGCATCTCTCTCTGGTGCCATCCTCGCAATCTAATCATTACAATCATCCTTCTATGGCAAATAAAGAAATGAGAGCTAAAGATTATTAATGATGATATGGGGGAACTGTAGACCCAGTCTGTGAATCAGCAGTGTGTTAAAACAAATTTAAAACAGGCCACATACTGGTGGTTCATGCCTGCCATTCAGGAGTCTCAGGGGGAAGAGATCTTAGGATTTTGAAGTCAGCCTAGGCATAAAAGCCTGTGAGACACTCATGTCTAATCAATCAGTTTTTTTAAAGCCAGACATGGAAGTATGGCTCAAGTTGTTGAATACCATACTTCAGGAGAACTAATCAAAAAAACAAGTCCTAGTACCAGTGCTTGCACACACACACACACACACACACACACACACACACACACACTTAATAAATCAATAAAATGTATTTAAATCATACTGATCATAACTCAGCACCTCTACACTGGTGGATCTATTCTTTCACAAACCTTGGCTCAAGGCTTTGTCCTCATCAGTTGAGATACCATCATGAATGGCATCAGTATTGAAGGTCCCAAAAAAGCCAAGGTAAGGACTCCTCATAGGAAAAGTTTTTATATCCCCACAAAGAAGGTTGAAGGCCTGCACCTCCTACCTCTCCTCTGGTCGACTTTTCCAGTAACTAATAACAAGTTGGAAAACTGGAGACAGTCTGTTAAAATAAATAAGCTGGTGGCTTATGGTTGTAATCTTAGCTACTCAGGATGCTGAGAACTGAGGATGATGATTTGAAGCTAGTCTGGCCAGGAAAGTCCGTGAGCTTCAATCTCCTCCTCCTCCTCCTCCTCCTTCTTTGCCAGTTCTGGCCTGAGCACTGTCCCTAAGCTCCTTTTGTTCAAGGATAACACTATACTGCTTGAGCCACAGTGCCACTTCTTTCTCTACCTGTGATTAACTGGAGATTAGCATCTTGAGAACTCTCCTGCCCTGGCTGGCTTTGAATCACAATCCTCAAAACTCCACCTCCTGAGTACCTAGGATTACAAGGGTGAGTCATCAGCACTGAGTGTCTGTGGGACTCTTATTTCCAATTGCCTACCAAGAAAGCTGGAAGTGGAGCTGTGGCTCTAGTGGTATAGTGCTAGCCTTGAACAAAAACACTTAGGAACAATGCCCAGACCCTGAGTTCAAGGCCAAAGGCCTCACAAAAATTAATAAAAATGAAAGTAGCAAGGGGAGAGTGGGCAGAGAGATTCACCATTCATCAGATACATGTCAGGTGTGAATGGCTCACAATGTAGGCTAGTTGCAGACAGGGCACCTCTACCCAAGGCACAATTGTTCATCTATTTGGGGAAGCCAAGTGAGAAGTAAATAAACCAATATGTGAAGCAACATAGCAAGATAAACAGTGCAGGTGAGAGTGCTTGAAAGGGTTATTGTAAGTCGAGTGCTGGTGGCTCACTCCTGTAATCCTAGCTACTCAAGAGGCTAAGATCAGAGGACTATGGTTTGAAGTCAGCCTGGACAAAAATTTCTGTAAAATTCTTATTTCCTATTAACTAGCAATAAGCCATAATTGGAAACTGTGGCTCAAGTGGTAGAATACTATCCTTGAGATAAAAATACTAAGCAACAGTGCCCAAATCCTGAGTTTAAACCCGTTCAAACCCCAGAATCCACACACAAAAATGGATCTCTGTGAAGAGGTCCATTGAAGCCAAGACATGTAAGATGACATGGAGTCAGCTTTGGGGGCAATATGGTAAAGCATATGGCAGAAGCAATAGCTAGGAATGAACTCAGAGCTGGAATGAACTCAGGACCAGGATGAAGTGTTGTATGGCTGGTTCTGAGTGAGAAAGAGAATGAGGGGAGGTACATCTGAAAGATGGGAGCCAGCTGGGCATTGGTGGATCATGCCTGTAATCCTACCTACTCAGAAAGCTGAGGATTGAGGATCGTGGTTCAAAGCCAGTCTGAGCAGGAAAGTCCATGAGACTCATCTCGTTAAACTACTCAGAAAAAGCTGAAGTGATACTGTGGTTCAAGTGGTTGAGGACTAGCCCTGGGCTCAGGCCCTAAGTTCAAGCCCCAGTCCTCAGATGTAAGCTTCCTCAATAGCTAGGATTACATGTGTAAACCACCACAGTCAGGCAACCCTTTATTATATATTATCTAGTTTAATGACCATTACTGCCCCTATAGGAAGGCTTATTCTGAGAGCATCATCTTCTGGTTCATTTTCAGTCAATGGTCAGCTTGGATTCCCCCCTGGAATTAGTCTTGTCTCTGGGAGGAGACTAAAGTTTCTGAAGCCCCTTCCCTTGCTGGATGAATCCTATATTGCAAAAGTGATGAAAGAAGTCCGAGGTTAAAGCTGGGTTCATAAGGCAGAGTCCATATTGTGGGAAGTCGGGGCTGGTGTGCAGCTTTGATCAACAAGTGACTCTGGGAAGATATGAAGAAAAAAACACAACTCAAATCCAATTTCCTTCAGAATCCTCTAGGGAACTAGAAGAGGAATGGGGAAGGGAAGAGACACTCTAAATTGTTTCCTTCCTGTTATAACCTTGATTGTTATACTTTGCTCAAGCAATCATTACTAAATACAATTGTGCCTAGCTTGGGAAGGTCCTCAGTTTACCTTCCCATCTTTAGAGGTGTATGAGCTAAACTCCTCAGGTCTCAGTTCTACTTGGGCTGCTCGGTCCAGGGAAAAGGGGGAACCCTTTTTGTAAACTCCTCTGCTCATAAGGAGCTCCAATTTTCTGATTCTCAATAAAGGGAAGGAGATGCTGCCAGAGATAAGGATGTTATAGAATAGAGTGAGCTTGGAACTCACACCCTACAGAGGAAGGCCCAGACTGAGACCTGCTCTGAGGAAAAAAATCACGGAACTGGAGAGGAAGTGAACATTTTACAACACGTAGCCAGGGAAGGGCTTGCTGAGTAAGAAGTTCTGATATAATTCCTGAGAAGATGGAGAGAACCAGCCAAAGTTTATTTTTCCTGTGGCATGTGTGTATTAGTCCAGTAGCTTGAACTCAAGGTCTCATGCCCTTGCTTGACTTTGTCCTGCAAGGAACATGCTCTACCACTTGAGCCCAAGCTCCACTTTCAGGGGTTGTTTGCTAGTTTATTGAAGATAGGAGTCTGTCAGATTTGTATGCCCAGGCTAGGTTTGAAGAGGGATCCTCAGATCTCAGGCTCCTGAGTAGCTAGGACTAAAATCAGGAGCCATTAATCCAGGTCCACACAAAATTGCAGAGGAAGAAGTTTCTAGAGAAGAGCAGAGCAAATTTGCAAAGTCCTTGCCTGATTTGTCGTTGTTGGATATTTATTTATTTATGAAAACAGAAAGATCAGTGTAACTAGGAAAAAACAGTTTTAAGTTGGTCATACCATATGGGCCTCACTATACAGATTCTCATGAAGGAACACCACAGGTGAATCCTCATAGTTCATCTGTGTTAATTATGAAAGGATGCCTCTGGCTGCTCTGTTATAGTAGTGTGCTTAATGTAAAAGATATATAATATTATTAACAACATTAAAAGTAGTAGAAAGGTAAAAACACACATTTCCATTGATGGATAAACTGTGGTATATCCATCCAAGGGAATATTATTCGAGCTTAAAAAGGAATGACATTCTGACCCAGGCTACAGCATGAATGAATCTTTAAAATATTGTAAGTGAAATAAACCAGATTAAAAATACTATTTATGTATTCTCATACATGAGGTGTAAAAATATTCAAATTTGCTGGGTACCAGTAGCCCACACTTATAATACTAGCTACTCAGAGGGCTGAAAAATAAGAATGGAGGTTTGTCAGAGTTGGCAGAAACATCTCTGAGACTCTTATCTCCAATTAACTACAAAAAGCAAGAAGTAGAGGTGGTACTCAACCATAGAACATCAGCCTTAAGCAAAAAGTTCAACTTCGAATGGAGAATGAATGAGGTGGCCAGTGCGGGTGAGAAAGAGCAGGGTTTCTGTGTGCAAAGATCTGCCTGTTCAACAGCACTGTGGCAGAACACCCAAAACCAGCACTGGGTTGAGAAGGAAGGGTAAGAAAGACAGGGAAGCTGATTACCTGTTTTTGTTCAGTTTTGAGGGTTTTTTTTTTGTCTTTTGCCAGTACTGGTGCTTGAACTCAGGGCCTGGGTGCTTTTCCTGAACCTCTCTGTGCTAAGGCTAGTGTTCTACCACCTGAGCCACAACACTTTTCCTACCTTTTCTGAGTAGTTTATTGGAGATAAGAGTATCCTGGAATTTCCTGCCAGGCTGGCTTCAAATCAAGATCCACCTTCAGATTTCAGCTTCCTGAGTGAAGAATAAGAAAAATTAGGGCTGCGTCCATTTTACAATTTACTAACTGCTGATTCTGCTTCTGTAAACTTGCTTGTGCTAGCACAGACCCTCCCGGGAAATAAGTAAAAAAGTTTCAGAGTCCAGATACAGGCCCTAGGACAAGGTCTGCAGACATAGATAAAGAACAAAAGAGTATGTTCTTCTAAATTCCTGTTTAGAAACTCTCAGCAAGGGACTCAAGATAAAGACCATCTGGCAAGCCCAGCAAACTAGGTCAAATGTCAACCAATCACGAGCCTGTAACTATGTAGACTCCCCTCCAAGGAAGCCTCCCCCTAGAGAGCCAACCAGTTTACCATGAGTGTTACAAGACTTCCCGCGCAACAAAATGATTGCTGGAGTATATGATGATTTTTAAATTGAGCCAATCCCGGGGCACCCGATGTCTTATGCTAATCCTGTGATTTTTGCCTTTAAAAGTGCCTGTAACCGCTGCTCGGGGCTCCCTGTCTGCCCAGGACAGAGAGTCCGTTTGCGCAAACACCAAATAAACTCCTCTTGCTTGTTGCATCTGCTGGTTTGGAGTCTTGGTTCCTGGGGTGCCCTCCCATTGAAGAAAGTATCCCAGTGAGTCTGGGGTCTTTCACTGAGTAGCTGAGATTACAGGCTTGAGCCATTACTGCATAGTTTAATCAAACTTGTGTGTCATCTCCAGGAATGTGAACTCCAGCCAAGGTGACCCAAGCCTTCAATGTTTTGTTACAGATGTTAAGAGTAAAGCTCTGGTGTCTCAAAATCTGACCCCTTACTGCTCATCCTGCAGCTAGAAGAAATGGGAAGCTGGGAGGTGAGGGTACTTAGGATGCAGGTGTAGGGCTAGGGTAGGTAAGTCTCCAGAATCAGTGAAGAAGAGAGCACATGTGGTGTGTGGCAGAGAGGAAGACAATAGGGAGGAAGCAGTTAAGGGATGAGCACTGGAGCAGGAGGCCCTGATTCTCTGTGGTGCAGACATTCTTTCTTCAGAGCCCTCACCACAGTGCTGCACACATTAGCCTGTCTTGGGTGACTGTCTATTTTTTTTTTAGTGTTTCAACCCTCAGTCATTTCAACTCCCAGGGTTTCTGACTGCCCTGCACATTGTCATGGAGCCTGGCACAGTTTCTGGCACAAATGGGTGCTGGCTGATGGCTTGCCAAAAACCCTGAACCAGAGGTTTTAGGAAGGACTCATTACATGGTGAGTATCCAGAGGACATGAGTGGAACTGGACCTGCACGAGGAATAGGCCAGCAGACAGGCTTGGGTCACCTCTCCACAGCTTTGGTAGGCATGGCAGACAGGTGTCACAGGGTGGTGGTCACTGACTGCTCTCTTGTTTACAGATAGGCATGTACATACCCAACATCTGGTGTCTTTTAGAGGAAGAAACCCAGGCCTGTGGGCAAAACTGCTCGGGTATCACAGTGTGGACCTCATTTCACCGTGGAGGACACTGAAAGAATCCATCCCAGCCATCACAGGGGTCCACATGGAGGCAGGCATATACAGGAGGATTGTTGTAAAGAGATTTATTAGTGGGGCCATCTTGTCCAAGGGAGAGGGAGCAATATGGCATCTAACCCTATCCTCCAGCTGGTAGCTCATAACTCTGTGGCTAGAGATAGGAGAGTGTCTCTGCAGGCACAGGTAGGTCTGGACAGAGAGTGGGAGTGGCCAGCTATCCTGGCAGGAACTGTAGGGCTAGAAGAAGCTCAGATCTAGGTGGAGGTTGGGGTTATAGGCTGCCTCAGGAAAGGTAGTGGGAGTGGCTGAGGCCCTGAGGTGGGAAGAATGCCAACACACACTGGGATCCCAAGGATCAAATTAGGTCTTGGTGTCCTCAGGCCCAGGTCAAGATGAGTGGGGAGCCCCAGACCACGGGGGCTGGGCAAAGGACATTTCAGATGTACTTAAGGGATTTTTCCTGTTCCTGTAAGAAGTGGATAATTCATGTATCAGGGTCAGATTTGACTGATTGTTGGTTGGCCTCAAAAGAAGAGGATGATCTCTGGTCTTTCTGGTATCTTGAACACAGAGAGCTCTTTGGTACAGTGCTGATCAAATGGGAGCTTAGCAAATGTACTACCTTGAGGTGAACTTGGAAGCTAGCAGTATGTCCTGTAGCAGCTAATTGCCCCTGACAATGTTTGAGTTGTGTGAGCAAATTGTGTGTAAGCCTGACCCACCCTCCACATCTCATACATGTGTCAGAGTCAAAAAGAGAAAGACTTAAATGAGACTCTTACTTCTCCCAACAACCACAATGGAATGGGGAATGGAGGGGAGCTTTTGTAGTATGTGCAATGGAATGAGGAAAGGAGGTGAGGCACCAATACCTGGCCTGGATCCCTCTTAGATACCTCTCCTCTTTCCCAACTTCAATTGCGAACTGGAGGACAGCTGGTTGCCAGGGCTGCTAACCCTAGCCCAGGATCTGAAAGTAGGGTTAATCAGCCAGGGATGATTAGCAAGTCTGATATACCCTGGATTAATGGAGCTGGCATCATGAGAGTTTCAGGAGCCCTTCAGGAAGCTTACTTCCACTCCATGGTAATGGATCCTGGGTGAGAGACTAGCTTCTGTGGTTTCTCAGTGTGCCATGGCTCCAGTTATTATTTCAGCCATAGCTTTATGGATTATTAGACTTCTCATTAATAAAGGAATAGTTAGTTAGCTGGGAAACAGTAGCTCATGCCCATAATCCTAGCTACTCAGGAGGCTGAGAGCTTAATTCTTCATTCAGATCCAGCCCAAGTAGGAAAGTCTATGAAATACTTATCTTCAATTAACCACCAAAAAGCCACAAAGTGGATCTGTGGCTCAAATGGCAGAGTACTAACCTTGAGCACAATAGCTCAAGGACAGCATTAAGGCCCTGAGTTTGAGCCCTAGGACCAGCCCCCAAAATAAAACAGACAAAACAGCTAAAACACAGTTACTCTCCTGGTGACTTTCAGAGAACTATTCTATGGCTGGGAGTTCTAGGCTCAGGTAGGACGGTCATCCCCAGGAACCCATAAAGAAACTGGGGTCCTGGGGCTTGAAATTGTTTGAGATCCCCAACACAAGCTACATTACCACTGTCCAGCCTGGAATTGTTGCCAAGGCTTTCCCATTATGGGGCAAGTACAGCCTTATGATTGTGTGTGTGTGTGTGTGTGTTGTGTGTGCACATGCATGTATGCATGCGTGTACCACTCCTAGGGCATGAACTTTGAGTCTGGATGCTGTCCCTGAGCTTTTATTCTCAAGATTGGCACACTATACCACTTGAGCCACAGCTCCACTTCTTGCTCTTTAATTCTTTATTAGATCTAAGAGTCTCACAAACCTTTCTGCTCAGGCTGGCTTTGAACCATGATCCTCAGATCTCAGCCTCCTCAGTAATTAGGATTATTGATGTGAACAATTGGTATCAGGCATAGGTTCTTGACCCTTCTAGATAAATCTGTTTTACCTGAGCTGTGAATTGATTTTAATAATATTTGATAATATTTGATAATATTTTTAATAATATTTGATCCTAGGCTAGTTGAGATACGTATGTCCTTTCCACAGTGCTTGGCTTGTGTTTCAGTACAGCACTGACTACTCTGTTTGCAATTAAAGTTCTTGAAAAAGACAACTAAGCCAGGTGTGAGTGGCTCAAAGCTGTAATTCTACCTAGTCAAGAGGCTGAGACCTGAGGATTGTGGTTCAAAGCCAGCCTGGGCAAGAAAGTCTGTGACACTCCCCTCTCCAATTAACTGCCAAAAGTCTGGAAGTAGAGCTGTGCCCAAGTGGTAGAATTTCAGCCTTGAACAAAAGAGCTCAGGAACGGTACCCAGGCCCTGAGTTTGGGCCTAGGACCAGCACAAAATGAAAGAGAAAGAAGAAAGAGGGAGAGGTGTTGGGAGGAAAAGGAAAGAGGGTGGAAGGGAAGAATGGTGGCATTAGTGGCTCAGACCTGTCATCCTAGTCAAAAAACCAGAAGTAGATCTGTGTCTCAAAGTGATGAGAGCTAGCCTCAGGGACAGGTTCTGTGTCCAAGTTCAAAGACTGACAAAAAAAGAGAGGAAAGAAGGGAGAAAAGGAAGATGGGAGCAAGGGAGGAAGGAAAGGGAAGAAAAGAACTAGATCTCTTCAAAAGTTGAGTGAAATAGAAACTGCCAGGTATCTGGGAACCTACAGAGAGCCAGGAAGCAAACAGGTTCTTAACTGTGTGACCTTGGCTGGTGCTCAAGGTCAGATTTCCCTTACAGAACCCATGCTGTGCCTTAGTTTAGGCCTACTGAATCCTCCCTGGGCCCTGGGAAGGAGTGCTAGCCTTTGCTTCACTTGGAAAGACTAGGAAACTGAAGATATCAAGGACCTCTCCTGGCCAGAAGAGGCAGAGATGGATGTCCATTCCCTGGAATCTGAGCCTTTCTGTGCCATGCCTAAAATCTTCCAGTCTTATCATCCTCCTGTCTTATCTGCTTCTGGTAGCCTGAAAAGATGTAGAAAGCACCCACAAAAGCCAGATGCCAGTGGCTCATGCGTGTGATCCTAACTACTCAGGAGGCTGAGATCTGAGGATCTCGGTTCAAATCCAGCTATGGCGGGAAAGTCTGTGAGACTCTTATCACCAATAAACCACTCAGAAAATTGGAAGTTTTGTTGTGGCTCAAGTGGTAGAGTGCTGGCCTTGAACTGAATTGCTCAGCTAAAGCATCCAGGCCCAGAGTTCAAGCTTGAGGACCAATAAAAAAAAAACAAGAACACCCACAAAAGCAGCACTCCAAGAAAAGTAAGGGAGCCCCCTTAGTGGCAGTAGGATGTGGGTTTCTCCACCCTAGTGGGCAGCCCTGGGCTAGCATAGACTAATCACTACTGTGATTAGTAGACTAAACAACTTTGTGGAACAGCCTCCTCAATGTTTTCCTCTCTCCTCTCCCTCCTCTCTCCTCCCCCACTTTCTTTCTCCCTACTGATTGGGGGAGCCTTCAAACACCAGAGTCATATCTGGCAGCAAGTCATAACCCATAGGACTGAGACAATTTATCATGGTCGGGGGCTCTGGTGACCTCAAAGGGAGCCAGTGATTTAGGGGCAGGGAAGAGGCAACGGTGGGACTTCTCTCTTCTGTCCTTTACCTTAGAAGGCTTCTTAGATGAAGACCAGCCCAAATAATAACAATGACAAATAATAAATATTGATTACTAATAACTGCTGTAATTGAGACATGAATGTTTCATTTATTTTTACCCCATCGAATGTCTATAGCCACCCCCATAGACTAGTTATTATTATTAGTGTGCTTCCTTAATCTTCATTTTGCATATTAGGAAATGACATTCAGAGAGATTAAGCCACGTGACTAGAGCCACAAAGCTCAAAATGAAAATAGTATAACCATAAGAAAAATATCTAAGGCAGGTGCTGGTAGCTCATGCTTGAAATCACAGCTACTCAGGAGGCTGAGATCTGAGGATCATGGTTTAAAGCCATTGTGAGACACTCATCTCCAATAAACCACCAAAATGCTTGCAATGGAGCTGTAGCACAAGTTGTAGAGTGCTAATCTTCATAAAAAGCTAAGAAACAGTGCCCAGATCTTGAGTTCTAGTTCTGGTACTGACACCCAAAAACCCCCCAAAAAGATTGCTAATCATTACCCAAGATAATCCCCTCATAGTTTCCTTTGCCAGTATCCAGAATATGAGCTTCATATCTCATGTGAGATCCTAGATCTGACCCAAATCCTTAGAGGGTCCTGAGATATCCTGATGAGTGAACTCTAGCTCCTGGAAGAGCTGGGTTTAAGGCCCACATGAAGGAAGTACAGCCAGTATCGTATGTTTCTCTGCAAACAGAACCAGATGTCATATAAATGTCATGTACCAGTGGCTCTTGCTATAGCCCTAGCTATTCAGGAGGTTGAGATCTGAGGATTGAGGTTCAAAGCCAGTGAAAAGCCTCATCTCCCACACACCGGCAAAAATCTGGAACTGAAGGTGTGGCTAAAGAGATACAATACTAGTCTGAGGCAGAATAAGCTAAGGTAAGATGTGTAGACCCTGAGTTCAAGCCCACCCCCCACTATGTGTGTATGTGTGTGTATATAAATGTGTCCACACATATATGCACATGCATGTGTGTATCATATGTGTGTATATACGTATATGTGTGTATAAAGAGTTTGGGGCATGTCAGGCCTGACTGCTCAAGCAAGAGCTCACATTGTATCATTCAGCCTCTAGATGGAGATTCAGGTAGAACATCTATACTGCAGCTAAGTGGCAGAATTTGAGTATCCTCAGTTTCCCACTCTGAAGTTCATCAGATCATTGGATAAAGACTATTCCTTTAATGAAGGGTAATGATTGTCTTCCTCCTCCTCCTCCTCCTCCTTTTTCTTCTTCTCCTTCTCATTCACCCTCCTCCCTCCTCCCTCCTTACTCCTCTCTTCTTTCCTCTTTCTTCTTCTCATTCCAGGGGCTTCAACATAGGCTTAGGGCACTCTCGCTTCACTCCTTCTGCTGATGGCTAGTGCTCTACCACTTGAGCAAAAAGTGCTGGTTCCAGTTTTTTCTGTTTATGTGGTACTGAGGAATTGAACCCAGGGCTTTATGCATGCTAGGCAAACACTCTATCACTACTCATCCCATAATCAATCTTCTTCTTTTTTAATTGTAAAAATACTGTACAGAGGGGTTACAGTTACATGGGCAAGAAAATGAGTACATTTCTTATCAAGCATTGTAGCCTCCTCTTTTGTTTCCTCTTCCCATTCCTTCCCAAACTCCCTTCATCCCCACAACCAATCCCTCCTCCCCACCAAAGTTGTAAAGTTCGTTTTCAACATAACGACTTGTACATTTCATTGTTGCAATGGGATCACCTGTATCCCTATTTAAACAATTTGTTTTTTCCCTTCCCTTCCACAAATTATACCGATATCAAATACAGTGAAAGCAGGAGTTATACCTTGGAAGAAGGACATAAAAAGCAACAAAGAAATAATCTTATAAATGTGTTAGAAACAATCCCATGAATGAAAAAAAATATTTGAATACATATCTTAGGGCTCATTTGCCTACCATCAACTTATCTGACCTTTTCTGTTGACTCATACATATACTAGTTATTGCAAATAAGGGAAACCATGGGACCTATGTTTCTTTGGGCCTGGCTTACTTCACTTAATACAATTTTTTTTCAAGTCTTTCCATTTCCTAACAAATGGGGCAATATCATTCTTTCTGATGGAGGCATAGAATTCCATTATGTATATATACAACATTTTCTTGATCCATTTATCTACTAAGGGGCATCTGTATTAGTTCCATATCTTAGCTATGGTAAATAATGCTGCAATAAACATAGTTGTGCTCATAGCTTTGGTGTGGTGTTGTTTGTAAACATTTGGGTAAATGCCCAAAAGGGGGATTGCTGGGTAGTAGTAGAGCTCTATGTGAAGTCTTTTGAGGAACCTCCATACTGCTTTCCAAAGTGGTTGAACAAGTTTACATTCCAACCAACAATGAAGAAAGGTTCCCTTCTGTCCACATCTCCTCCAGCATCTGTTGTTGTTAGAGTTCTTGATTTTTGCCATTCTAACAGGAGTGAGGTGGTATCTCAATGTTGTTTTGATTTGCATTTCTTTTATGGCTAGGGAGGTTGAGCATTTCTTCATGTGTCTATTGGCCATCCTTCTTTCTTCTTCAGAGAAGTTTCTCTTTAAGTCGTTAGCCCACTTATTTATTGGGCAGTTGTTTCTTTAAGGACTTGTTGTTGGGGGATTTAATTTTTTGAGTTCCAAGTATATTTTAGATATGAGACCCTTGTCTGTTGTATGGCTAGTGAAGATCTTCTCCCAATCCGTGGGCTTTCTATTGATCTTGCTAGCTATGTCCTTTGCCATGCAGAAGCTCTGCAACTTCATGCAATCCTATTTGTCCAACCTTTCTTTGATTTATTGTGCTTCCAGGTCTCTATTCAGAAAATTTCAGCCTGAGCCAAGGAGACCTAGGGTTTCTCCTATACCATCCTGTAATGTTTTCAGAGTGTCTGCTTTGATTTCGAGGTCTTTGATCCATTTGGAGTTGATTCTGGTGCAGGGTGATATATAAGGGTCTAGTTTTAGTTTTCTACAAGTAGTTAACCAATTTTGCCAGCACCATTTACTGAAGAGGCTGTCTTTCTTCCATTCTATTGTTTTAGCTGCCTTATCGAAGATTCGATGGCTCTAGGTCTGTAGGTTCATTTCTGGGTTTTCAATTCTATTCCATTGGTCCTGAGGTCCGTTCTTATGCCAATGCCAAGCTGTTTTGATTACTATGGCTTTATAGTAGAGTTTGAATTTTGGTATTGATATTCCTCCAGCAGTGTTGTTTTTGTTGAGGAGTGCTTTTGCTATTTGGGGTTTTTTATTGTTCCATATGAATTTTTGGATTGCCTCTTCTATTTCCTTGAAGAATGAGGGTGGAATTTTGATAGGTATCGCGTTGAATTTGTAGATAGCCTTGGGAAGTATTGTCATTTTCACGATGTTAATCTTTCCAATCCAGGAACATGGAAGGTTTTGCCATTTTCTAAGTTCTGTTTTGAGTTCCTTTTTCAAGATTTTAAAGTTTTCATCATAGAGGTCCTTCACTTCTTTGGTTAAGTTAATTCCTAGGTATTTTATTTTTTGTGGGGCTATTACAAACGGAGTTGCTTTCCTAATTTCAGCCACACTTTTCTCATTGTTGGCATACAGAAAAGCCATTGATTTGGGGAGGTTAATTTTATACCCTGCTACTTTGCCAAAGTTTTGAATCAGCTTGAGTAATTTGGGAGTGGAGTCTAAGGGATTCTTTAAATACAAGATAATGTCATCTGCAAAGAGGGAGAGTTTTATTTCTCCTTTCCCTATTTGGATCCCCTTTATGTCTGCATCTTGTATTACTGCTGTAGCTAGGCATTCTAATACTAGATTGAAGAGAAGTGGAGAGAGTGGACATCTTTGTCCTGTTCCTGAGTTAAGAGGAAATGGCTTTAATTTTTCACCATTAAGTATAATGCTGGCTGTAGGTTTGTCATATATAGCCTTTATTGTATTGAGGAATGTTCCATGGATTCCTAATTTTTTTAAAACCTTCATGATAAAGGGGTGTTGGATCTTGTCGCATGCTTTTTCTGCATTTATTGAGATAACCATGTGGTTCTTATTCTTGCCCCTGTTGATGTGATGAATAATATTAATTGATTTGCGTATATTGAACCAGCTTTGCATCCCTGAAATGAATCCTGTTTGATCGTGGTGTATGATTTTTTGGATGAATTGTTGAAGTCGGTTGGCCAAAATTTTGTTGAGAAGTTTTGCATCAATGTTCATCAAAGAAATGGGTCTGTAGTTCTCTTTCTTTGATGAGTCCCTGCCTGGTTTTGGGATGAGGGTTATGCTGGCTTCATAGAATGTTTTTGGTAGTGAACTTTCTCTTTCAATTTCATTGAAGAGTTGGAGGAGTATTGGTGTGAGCTCTGCTTTGAAGACCTTGTAGAATTCCACTGTAACACCATCTGGTCCTGGACTTTTCTTAGCAGGGATGTCTCTTATTGCTGTTTCTATTTCAATGCTTGATATGGGACTGTTAAGATGGTTTAACTCATCTTGGTTTAGTTTTGGCATGTCAATATTTGCTAGGAAAAGGTCCATTTCTGTCAAGTTCTTAAACTTATTAGCATAAAGTTTTGAGAAGTATTCCCTTATAATATTCTGAATGTTGGTTGTTTCCGTGTGATGTTTCTGTTCTCATCTCTGAGTTTATTTATTTGGGTGTGTTCTCTTCTTTTTCTGATAAGATTTGCTAAGCGTCTGTGAATTTTGTTAATTTTTTAGAAGAAACAACTCTTTGTTTTGTAGATTCTTTCTATAGTTTTTTTGGATTCTAATTCATTTAATTCTGATTTAATTTTAATTATTTCTTTCCATCTACTGGATTGGGGTTTATCTTGCTGCTCTTTTTCAAGGAGGTTTAGATGTGTTATTAAATTATTGGTTTCAGATCTCTCCCATTTGTTGATGTAGGAGCTCAGAGCTATTAAACTTGCCTCTGAGTACTGCCTTTGCTGTATCCAGAAGAGCTGGTAATTTGTGTGTTCGTTTTTGTTGAATAGCATGAGCATTTGAATATCCTTTCTAATCTCTTCCATGACCCACTCGTGATTCAGCACTGTGTTGTTCAGCCTCAATGTGATACCGGACTTTCTTTGGTGGCTTTTGGTGTTGAGTTCTAATTTTATTCCTTTGTGGTTTCAGAGAATGCAAGGTATAACTTCAATGTGTCTGAATTTAGACAAGGTTTGCTTTGTGGCCTAAAATGTGGTCTATTTTAGAAAATGTTCCATGTGCTGCTGAGAAAAATGTGTATTCTGATGCTGCTGTGTGAAATGTTCGGTGGATGTCTGTTAAATCTAGTTGATCTATGCAGCTGTTTAGATCTGTGGTTTCTCTGTTGAGTTTTTGCCGAGTTGATCTATCTAGTGGGGAGAGTGGTGTGTTAAAATCCCCAACAATTAATGTCTTTGGATCTATATGGGATTTGAAGGAAAGTAGTGTTTCTTGGATAAATTTGGGGTGCTCCATTTTTTGGCGAATAGATATTTAGAATTGTAATATCCTCCTGAAGGAGAGATCCCTTAATTAGTATGTAGCGACCTTCTTTATCTCTTCTCATGAATTTTAATTTGAAGTCTATTTTATCTGATAGTAGGATTGCAACTCCCGCCTGTTTATGGGGGCCGTTTGCTTGGTAGATTTTGTTCCAGCCTTTAACATTGAAAATGTGTTAGTTTTTACGGGCAAGATGTGACTCCTGAAGGCAAGCAGATAGAAGGGTCTTGTTTTTTTAATCCAACTAGGCAGTCCTTGTCGCTTAATTGGAGAGTTAAGTCCGTTAATGTTAAGAGATAGGACCGAGAGGTATTTGGGAGTTCCTGTCATGTTATCCACCTTCTTGTGGGCTGCAAAAACTGGGTTCTTCCTATGGTTCTTGGCTTCTCAGTTTGGGTGCAGTTTCTTGGCCTTTATTGTGGTCTTGTTGGGTTCTATGTGTAGGACATCTTTAAGAATCTTTTGTAGGGCTGGTTTGGTGGAGATGTATTGTTTCAATTTATCTTTGCTATGGAAAGTTTTTATTTGGCTTTCAGTTTATGAAGGAGAGTTTAGCTGGGTACAGTATTCTTGGTTGATAGTTGTTTGTTTTTAGAGCATGGCATACATCATTCCAGGCTCTTCTTGCTTTGATTGTCTCTGCTGAGAAATCTGTGGTGATTCTAATTGGTTTCCCTTCATAAGTGATTAATCTTTTCTCCTTGACAGTTTTAAGGATCTTTTCCTTGGTCTGAGTTGATCCTGTGTGGATTATAATGTGACGGTGGGATGTCCTATTCTGGTCTGTTCTATTTGAGGTTCTAGAAGCTTCTTGTATCTGAATAGTCCTATCTTTTTGCATGTTTGGGAAGTTCTCTGCTAGGATCCTGTTAAACAAATTTCCTAGACCATTAACTTCTGTTTCTAGGTGCTCCTTTACACCCATCATCCTTAGATTAGGCCTTCTGATGGTGTCTTCCAAGTGTTGGATAGATCTACCATATTTCTTAGACTTGTCTTGGGTGGTTGTATGTTCTTTCTCTATAATATCTAGGCTGTCTTCAATCCCTGAGATTCGATCTTCTGCATGGTCTAAACCTGCTGTCAAGACTTTCTAGTTTGTTTTTTTATCTCTTTTATTTCTAATTGGTCAACTTTAATGGCTTCAAATTCTTTGTTGTAGCTTTGTAATTGATCTTCTATGAACTTCTTTACTTCCTTAATTTGGTGTTCAGTGTTTATTCTCAAATCACTTAGTTGATTCCTTATGGTTTCCTTGACTCCCATTCCTTCTGTTGGGTTCCATTCAGCATTCTCTTTGTGGTCTCCCTGACTTCCTTCAGCTCTTTGTTAATGGATTCCATGAATGCCTTTAGTGATCTTTGTGTAATCTCTTCCTGCTCTGTCAATTCCTGTAATACTCTTTGATTAGTTTCCTCTCGTTCCTGGGATTCCCTATAGTTCTCTTTGAGTGTTCTCAGCCTGCTCATGCCATTCCTGCCTTTCGCTTTGAGTATTCTCTTTTCTTTTTTTTTGTCCTTTTTTTTTTTTTGGTCCGGTTGTGGTGCCTGAACTCTAGGCCTGAGCACTGTCCCTCAGCTCTTCAGCTCAAGGCTAGCACTCTACCACTTGAGCCACAGAGCCACTTCTGACTTTTTTCATTTTGCTTATGTGGCTGCTGAGGAATCAAACCCAGGGCCTTAGGCATGCAAGGAAAGTGCTCTACCACTGAGTCACCTTTCCAGCCCCTCTCTGAGTATTCTCAAGCTGCTCATGGAAATTCTGTATCAGTTTTTGAGTAGCTTCCTCACGCTTATGATATTCCTGTATAAACTTTTGGATTGCCTCCTCTCTCTCCCTATCATGCTCATACAGAGTTCTTTGTATGTTTTCAATCTTTTCATTTATCATGTTTGCCAGCAGTGTTTGTAGAGCTATTTGGGAACTCTCCTCTGGATTATTCATTATCTGTTCTGTCCCCTGATTATCAAAATTGGGAATTGAGATACCAGGATTTGCCATTTTTCTTGTGTTTTTCTGGCTTACTCTGCCCATTTGAGATGAAAATAGCACCAGTTTTGTGCTAGAACACTATCTTAAGGCAAGCATCAACCAAAGGTCTGAATTTACACAGTCAATAGTCTACAGATACAATCTAGTTCAACAGGTACATCTATTCAACATCAAACAACAATATGTTAATGGGACTACAAACCGCAAAGAACAGTTTGGAAAACCAGAAATTATTAGGGTTAGGGGAGAGATCTGGGTAAAAAATAGGAATAGATTGATGTGGGGAGGCACAGGGAGAGTTAACTTAACTAATCCCTAATCTCAAAGCCGAAATAGGTTGGGTAGGATGAAAGTAGAGAGAGAGAGAAAAAGAAGAAAGAGAAAGGGCAAAGAAAAGAGACCAGAAAAATAGAAAAATAAAAATTAATAATATTTAGAGAAGAACGTGAATATATTGAGAGAAGGGGAGAGATATAAAGGAGATGTGAAAAACTTAAAAATAAAAATGCTTAAAATATTATATAGGTATAACAGGTAGTACTGCTATTAAGGAATTTAAGTCTCAGAGGTTTTGAATTGAGTAATAAATTTGTGGATTAAGTGTGTACACAATGGGGGATAGGGTCTAATAGTCAACTACGGGTTTATCTGAGGATGTGCAGGACAAGAATTAAGTCACATAAAGAAGAACAAAAGAAAGGAAAAGGTGAAAGGGATAGAAAAGGAAGAAAAAAAAGATCAAAAGTTCAGTAGAGCTAAACAATAAACAAAAAGATAATTAAAAAAGAAAAATAAGAGAAAGAAAACAAAAAAGAAAGAAAGAAAAACGCACACTCATGTATCCCTAAAATAAAAATTATAAGAGGAAAAAAAAGATACTGGAAAACAATTTTTTTTTCAAAAAAGGGAAAGATTAAAGATTTAAAAAAGTTTTAGAAAAGAAAAAAAATTTTTATATAAGGTTCCAAAAAAGAAGAAGAAGAAGAGAAGAAGAAGAGGAGGAGGAGGAGGAGGAGGAAGAGGAGGAGGAGGAGGAGGAGGAGGAGGAGGAGGAGGAGGAGGAGGAGGAGGAGGAGAAGAAGGAGAGAAGAAGAAGAAGAAGAAGAGAAGAAGAAGAAGAAGAAGAAGAAGAAGAAGGAAGAAGAAGAAGAAGGAGAAGAAGAAGAAGAAGAAGAAGAAGAAAGAAGAAGAAGAAGAAGAAGAAGAAGAAGAAGAAGAAGAAGAAGAAGAAGAAGAAGAAAAGAAGAAGAAGAAGAAGAAGAAGAAGAAGAAGAAGAAGAAGAAGAAGAAGAAGAAGAAGAAGAAGAAGAAGAAGAAGAAGAAGAAGGAAAAGAAGAAGAAGAAGAAGAGAAGACGAAGAAGAAGAAGAAGAAGAAGAAGAAGAAGAAGAAGAAGAAGAGAAGAAGAAGAAGAAGAAGAAGAAGAAGAAGAAGAAGAAGAAGAAGAAGAAGAAGAAGAAGAAGAAGAAGGAAGAAGAAGAAGAAGAAGAAGAAGGAAGAAGAAGAAGAAGAAGAAGAAGAAGAAGGAGAAGAAGAAGAAGAAGAAGGAAGAAGAAGAAGAAGAAGGAAGAAGAAGAAGAAGAAGAAGAAGAGAGAAGAAAGAAGAAGAAGAAGAAGAAGGAAGAAGGAAGAGAAGAGAAGGAAGAGAAGAAGGAAGAAGAAGAAGAAGGAAGAAGAAGGAGGAGGAGGAGGAGGAGGCGGAGAGGAGGAGGAGGAGGAGGAGGGAGGAGGAGGAGGAGGAGGATCTCTCCCATTTGTTGATGTAGGAGCTCAGAGCTATAAACTTGCCTCTGAGTACTGCCTTTGCTGTATCCCAGAAGAGCTGGTAATTTGTGTGTTTCGTTTTTGTTGAATAGCATGAGCATTTGAATATCCTTTCTAATCTCTTCCATGACCCACTCGTGATTCAGCACTGTGTTGTTCAGCCTCAATGTGATACTGGACTTTCTTTGGTGGCTTTTGGTGTTGAGTTCTAATTTTATTCCTTTGTGGTTTCAGAGAATGCAAGGTATAACTTCAATGTGTCTGAATTTAGACAAGTTTGCTTGTGGCCTAAAATGTGGTCTAGGTTTTAGAAAATGTTCATGTGCTGCTGAGAAAAATGTGTATTCTGATGCTGCTGTGTGAAATGGTTCGGTGGATGTCTGTTAAATCTAGTTGATCTATGCAGCTGTTTAGATCTGTGGTTTCTCTGTTGAGTTTTTGCCGAGTTGATCTATCTAGTGGGGAGAGTGGTGTGTTAAAATCCCCAACAATTAATGTCTTTGGATCTATATGGGATTTGAAGGAAAGTAGTGTTTCTTGGATAAATTTGGGTGCTCCATTTTTTGGCGAATAGATATTTAGAATTGTAATATCCTCCTGAAGGAGAGATCCCCTTAATTAGTATGTAGCGACCTTCTTTATCTCTTCTCATGAATTTTAATTTGAAGTCTATTTTATCTGATAGTAGGATTGCAACTCCGCCTGTTTATGGGGGCCGTTTGCTTGGTAGATTTTGTTCAGCCTTTAACATTGAAAATGTGTTAGTTTTTACGGGCAAGATGTGACTCCTGAAGGCAGCAGATAGAAGGGTCTTGTTTTTTAATCCAACTAGGCAGTCCTTGTCGCTTAATTGGAGAGTTAAGTCCGTTAATGTTAAGAGATAGGACCGAGAGGGTATTTGGGAGTTCCTGTCATGTTATCCACCTTCTTGTGGGCTGCAAAAACTGGGTTCTTCCTATGGTTCTTGGCTTTTCAGTTTGGGTGCAGTTTCTTGGCCTTTATTGTGGTCTTGTTGGGTTTCTATGTGTAGGACATCTTTAAGAATCTTTTGTAGGGCTGGTTTGGTGGAGATGTATTGTTTCAATTTATCTTTGCTATGGAAAGTTTTTATTTGGCTTTCAGTTATGAAGGAGAGTTTAGCTGGGTACAGTATTCTTGGTTGATAGTTGTTTGTTTTTAGAGCATGGCATACATCATTCCAGGCTCTTCTTGCTTTGATTGTCTCTGCTGAGAAATCTGTGGTGATTCTAATTGGGTTTCCCTTCATAAGTGATTAATCTTTCTCCTTGACAGTTTTAAGGATCTTTTCCTTGGTCTGAGTTGATCCTGTGTGGATTATAATGTGACGGTGGGATGTCCTATTCTGGTCTGTTCTATTTGAGGTTCTAGAAGCTTCTTGTATCTGAATAGTCCTATCTTTTTGCATGTTTGGGAAGTTCTCTGCTAGGATCCTGTTAAACAAATTTCCTAGACCATTAACTTCTGTTTCTAGGTGCTCCTTTACACCCATCATCCTTAGATTAGGCCTTCTGATGGTGTCCTTCCAAGTGTTGGATAGATCTACCATATTTCTTAGACTTGTCTTGGGTGGTTGTATGTTCTTTCTCTATAATATCTAGGCTGTCTTCAATCCCTGAGATTCGATCTTCTGCATGGTCTAACCTGCTGTCAAGACTTTCTAGTTTGTTTTTTTATCTCTTTTATTTCTAATTGGTCAACTTTAATGGCTTCAAATTCTTTGTTGTAGCTTTGTAATTGATCTTCTATGAACTTCCTTTACTTCCTTAATTTGGTGTTCAGTGTTTATTCTCAAATCACTTAGTTGATTCCTTATGGTTTCCTTGGACTCCCATTCCTTCTGTTGGGTTCCATTCAGCATTCTCTTTGTGGTCTCCCTGACTTCCTTCAGCTCTTTGTTAATGGATTCCATGAATGCCTTTAGTGATCTTTGTGTAATCTCTTCCTGCTCTGTCAATTCCTGTAATACTCTTTGATTAGTTTCCTCTCGTTCCTGGGATTCCCTATAGTTCTCTTTGAGTGTTCTCAGCCTGCTCATGCCATTCCTGCCTTTCGCTTTGAGTATTCTCTTTTCTTTTTTTTTGTCCTTTTTTTTTTTTTTGGTCCGGTTGTGGTGCCTGAACTCTAGGGCCTGAGCACTGTCCCTCAGCTCTTCAGCTCAAGGCTAGCACTCTACCACTTGAGCCACAGAGCCACTTCTGACTTTTTTCATTTTGCTTATGTGGTGCTGAGGAATCAAACCCAGGGCCTTAGGCATGCAAGGAAAGTGCTCTACCACTGAGTCACCTTTCCAGCCCCTCT